>NC_068962.1:16148174-16455208 GCF_026419915.1 Harpia harpyja | reverse complement strand
CTTTTTCTCGTGGGGCTGGTCAACTTCTCTCTACGTGTGAATATGACTGGACATTTTTTCTCCAGAAAAGACTGCCTTTGTTTAGCATTTGTTCAGTGACATTCCTATCTAACTCCCCCAGGTATACAAGATATATGTAGTGCGTACATAGTTATATATATGTATGTATGTCTTGAAGGTATACATGCACATCCATATATGTACTTGCTTTAGAGCCACTAGTGCCCTTTGGCGAGATTTGCCTATTTTTGTGTTTTGTTCATTCTTCAAAAAATACCTCTTAATGAGTGTACAATTTGATAACAATATTGTCCGAGCAGTATTTCTATGATGACGTTGTGACCCAAGCCTGGGATGCCAACAAGCACTCCTGCTCAGCCTCCTGTGGACAGAAATGTACAGCCCAGGTTAGGTAATGCATGAAAGCCTGCCTCATCCTGAGGCATACACAATTACAGTCATTTGGAAATGACTGGAAGTGATGGTAATTCCCATCCATGCTTGGAAGTGCAATAATTAACTCCTGGGTCCAGAACCTCCATAGAAGTTCTTGCTTTTGTATTGGACTCTCTCTCGCTAGTTATGACAGATGCTCCTGCATTATGAAGAAAAGCTGGTTTTCTAGTGTAAATTCCTTTCTCTGGTTTCCTCCGCTATTTACCTGGCGTTTCATGCGTATACTGCAATATCGACATGGAGTTTTTCTGAAAACTGGAGGTAAATACAGCAAAACAATGAGGAGACATCACAGCTTCAAAAGGAGCGATCTCAACTGCCAGCCTTTGACTTGGCTTAAGTCAGTCTCTAAGCAGTTTTAGAAAGAAGGATGTACGAAGGGTTCTTTCATTTTCCTTACAAGAACAGTCGTCCACTTTCTTTCTGTCTGAGCTGCTGCTGAGGAAAAAAGCAAAGAAAATCATGCTTTCTTCCAAAAATTTGGGGGTTTTTGCCAGACGGACGCAGTGCTCTGTGAATAATGGGATGCGTATTATGTGTGTAGATAAACAATCATCAGTACAGTCTGTAAATATGCAATATATACCCAGAGTTTGTCCTGAATTTTTTCTTACTGCTGCCAACTGAGCGTGCCTCTGTCTGGAACAAGAGCAGCGTTGTCCGACATGGGAAAGCTGCGGGGGCTGGACTGCCCTGCCTCAAAATGGAAGCTGTGACACACTCAAGCACGCAGTAAACACTGCCTTCTCCATCCACTGGTCCCCAACACGTGCATCACGGTGGGTCAGTAGGTGTTTAAGCTTTGGCTTACGGTAAATGAGCAAGTATCAAACACAGTTGTTAACAGCCGGACTTCTAGAATGAATGTACTGCAGGGGTAGGAAGTGGGTGGACAAGGGTGGTTAGTCATGCCAAAAGCTTACAGGCTGGGTCTTTGAGGTCTAGAAATAATTAGCAGCTCACGCCCATGGGTGTGCATCACAGAGATGCACTTGCACGCTGTGTGACAGGGTCACCGCTGCTCAAAAGCCACCTCACCCCCGTGGGGGCTCACCCTTTGGTGTCACTGGATCTGGAGAGACAGATGGATCCTGAGAAAGACATCCCTGCCAGAACACAGTGCCACACAAAGGATTAGTGCAGCTATGTTCAGAGCAGCGAAGTGCAGATTTATGGGTGCAGCCCCTTCTCTTCACCTCTTCTGTACCGCAGGGGATTTTGAAAACAATATCTCAGTGCAGCAGTTGTGCTATATAAGAACAAATGCTTAAAATTACCTGTAAACAAGGAGCAAATCACTCTATGTAGGGGATCACTAATGATAAGCATCTTCCTGTTTTCCTGTGACATGGTCACTCTGCTTAGCTCATAGCCAAGTGGTGCCCTACATCTGTTGACTGCCTGTACCTGGAAACACAAATTGATTGAATCATGAACACTTTCTAGCAGTCTAGAAAGTCTAACCATCATGTTAAGCTGACTTTCAAAAAAACTGTTTTGCTCTACTAGACTGATCAGAGTTATAAACATTTCCTGAGCAGGAAACCCATAATTTGGAACACAGTGATTTACTGGTTCAGAGGCCTTGATCAGTGGGATATGAAGGAGAGATTAGGGATGTTTCTGAGAGGTTAGAAATGTTTTCCTTCCTTTACCACTGTTCAGCTGTCCTTTTCCTTGGAGTATTGACTCAAGAGATCAGAAATTGCCCTGTTCAGAAGTGTTTGCTTGTGTCAGGTATTCAGCTGCTCCTCTGTTTGATCTCTGTCTGTATCTGTCTAGGTTCCTGTATCACTTTCATTGCTATATCTCTGCAGATAAATGAACAAATGCAGTTGCAACTTCCATTTCTCTCCCAAGGAAATAATATCTAAACTTTCTTCCTTTGTCTGATAACTGCAACCAGGAGAATTGTTGGAAAGGGCCATCCTGGACAGCACTTGTTTCCAGCTTGGGCAGGGATGCTTCTTAGGTCTGAGAGAATAGTACATCGCTGATCTGTTCTCCTCCGTGAGTCTTCTCAATCAATGTTAGCCTTACTTTGCTCAAAATAGCTCAAGATGCCTAAAACCAGACTCCATTTAGCACATTGAATTGTATTTGTAACTGGGAAGATAGATAATAGAAATACTTGCTGAGAAAATGTGAGCCTTTGAGATATAGTTATTGGCCTTTTATTTTAGAAAATCTATGAAATCAAGGGAAAGACTTTAATTATTTCCAGTGGCCTTCAGATATAGTTGTAAGCATCACACTGGAAAATGTGTGGGTTTTTCTTTCTATATTCAGAATTGATCTGAGAAGGAAGATACAATAACCCCCTTAAACACACCTCCCCCATCGTCAGCTAAGAGGGCACTGTAGGTTTATCTTCCCTTGTTTCAGTGATGAATGATGCTTCAGACAATCGGTCCCGAAGAGTAAAGCAAATGAACCCAGCTGCTTTTTACTCTAACTGGCACAAGAAGTCTTTAGGTCTAGATAAAACACTAGAAACATCTGTATGTGTTTTCCTACGTAGGGTTCTCCATTCCTGAACAATCACTCTTCTCTAGGGTGCCAGGGAGGGATGTCCTCACTGTAGCCCCCCTCTACAGTAGGCTTCCTCATGCCTGGACCAGTGTTGCACTTACTTACTCAGACATCACTCCAGGCACTGGCCCATGCCTTGGTGCCCTGACAGAGACTTCTTTGCTTACAGTCCTCCTCCAGCTGTTCTGGGGGAGCTGGGGCACTCCTGAAGCCTGAAGTCCACAGCCCTCTCATTGCACAGCTTGCACCTCAGTTGTTTCCCCTTCTGCGTTTAAACTGTAAGCCTGTTCACGAGTCTTGCATGTAAAAGGATGATAAACATTGAACAGCTCTTCTGCATTTGTCTTCTGTCAAGCTAAATAATCTCCTCGGCAGCATCCCATGGGCTTTCCTTGGGACAAGGGTTAAAGACCACCGATCCCCACCCGCCCCCCTTGCTGAACACCAGCTGTGCAGAGTGGCACAGGCACGTGCTCACAAAACCACGAGGGTGAAGGTTTTCTCCAACTGCCAGCAAAAACTGCCTCACCCGGGACTTGGTCTGGCTCCAGGCTGAAATTTCATGTGCTTCAGCCATGGGCTGCTTGTCTTGCTCTGAGCAGCCCCATGTGAAAAAGTCAAATTGGTGTGGAAAAGTCAAACTGGCGAATACTCAGGTGGGATCTGGGCTCCCTACCAGAACTAAGGGCTTTGGGAAACTAGCCATCAGTAAAAACATGGAAGTTGGGGACAAGGGGGAGAGAAGCATGGTTTGCCAGAGAAAAGAGGTGATTTCACGTGTACTTGAGTGAATGTGAACTGTTCAGTCTCAGAGATGACAAATGAGGCTAAAGAAATTTGTTGTTTCCTGTGGAGGTTGCGTTAGTTTTCACCAGGAGTCTTTAATTCCCTGCATGTTGAGAAGGGTAAGTTTAGGGTTGAAAGTGTAGAGAGATCATTTGGGGGAAAAGGTCTTTTTTCGACAGGCGTGATTGATAGCTGAAATCCTGGGAACCACAGTCATCTGTTTGCAGAAAGCTTCCCCACAGTACACGCAGCTAGATTTCTGCCTTCATAAATATTGTCCTTTCAGGACATATTTGCTAAATCATGTCCAGTTCACTATCATTTGCCAGCCTCGTTTAACTTCATTAGCTCTCTGGCCCAGTTCGTATAATTTAAAATGCATAGTATTTCTTGGGAATGGCACATATGAAATTATGCAAACTGTTTAGAATAGCTTCACCCCAAGCATTCGGCATGGGTAAGTTAAAAGGAATTTGAGAGAACTGCATTGTACTGACATGTTTCATTAAGGTCAGTAATTAAGTAATGTGTGTTCACGAATACATGTGTTTGACAGTAAGAGAAACGGACAGTAGCAAGCACCCTGGCTCCCAGTGAAGTGTAGCCATGTAGGGCCAGATTACTTGCTGCAGTGCTGCCTGGTTTGGCAGAGTTAGAGCAGAGCTGAATTTGCCCTTTTTTGTTTCCCATAGTGACGGCAGACGTATATGCATATACTGAGTACATGGCCGTACTGCAACATTGGAGGGCCATCTACAATTTGGGCAAAATCAGTAGGGCTGTGTCTGTTGATCCAAGATTTGATCTAGCCAAATACTCAGTAGATGTTGCATATTATCATTGGGGGGGGAGGTGTCTTATTTTTTATTTTTCCAGACTACCCTGATATTGCCCCCTCCCTAGCAGAATCAGAATGGTACTGATAAAGTATATCCATTTTACCAATGTAGAGCAAACAAAGAATTTATGGAAAAAAAAATGTATATGCTACCCTATCAGTTTGGTGGATCCCATGGGCATCGCCCTTCGCTGTGCCAAGCAGACCGGCTGTTCAAGGCTGACGCTGAACACAGTCAGGGCTGGAGCAGAGCTCAGGCCATGAGAAGGGCATTACCTGGCTCTTACCCCGCTTCTGGGCACAAGGAATAATCACTGTGGTGGTTAGTTCCCTTGCAGTTACAAATACAGCGGGGGATTGTGCTTGGCTTTCAAACTCTGGAAGTGGTTCTTTGTCCCTAGCGAGGTGCAGATCACACCACCACTTTTGTGAGGTGCAATGCCTTCTGAATCAGCACCTCCTACTGAACCCGCTAGTTGTTAAATATCTGTAATTACCTTCTAATCTCTCTTTCCCTCTTTTTTCCCCTTCCTTTTAGCACATTCTTTGCTACTGTCCTACTAATCCAGGCACCTACCTGCATGGGAGTAACTCAATGTGTTCCCAGATTGAGGTTGCATTAAGTGGTTCAGAAGGGTAAGGCTTACAGTAACAGACTGTATGCTTCCAGAAAGGGTGTGCTTTAGGTCAAAGGATAAGCGTGTTATTGTAAAGACTGTTGAATAGTGATTAAAACATTGGGAAATTAATTGTTTATTCAATGAAGTGGAAAGCTGTGCTGGATTCCCTGGTGATACAGCAACAAGTCAAGGCACTGCGGTGTGATCCGATGGCTCTCCTTCCCCCAAAGCCTAAGCACCAACTGGGGGGGGCCATGGCGTGAGACTGTCTCAGGCTCCCATAGCCAGGGCAGGACGGGTTGCCTGCATGGGAAGATGGAGTCTCCCAGGGGGGTGGGAGGTGCAATAGCATCTCCAGGCTGTTTTGCCATCCCCAGAAGTTTCCTCCCTCGGAAAGCCCTGGCTGAAACAGCACGATTCCCTTTGCAAAGCTACACAAGCTGACATTCGGAGTAGCGGACTTCTCTTCCTCAGGGTGCAACCTTGCCCTGCATAATGTCATATTCCATGAACTTTCCCTCCCTTCCCCCTCCCTTTTTCTTAAATGCTCTGATTCTGTGTGTCTCATTTGGGGAGGTGCTGGTGACTGAGATAAATTTTGCAGTTTACCACTTTTTCTCATCCCGTTGTGTTTAGGAAGATGCTGACGGTTGTGCACAAAAGGCCCCACTTACATTTCAGTCATCCGCCGACACGTGGAATGTTTTGGACGCCTTCTGTTGGTGATTTACAAAGCAATAAACGAAATGAAAATAAAGAAGGAACCGTCACGAATGCCCATTCCACATCTCTCTCTCTCTGGCTGTCTCTCACACTTTATTGGTATAATTATAGCTCGTCTCCCCATGTTCCCTTAGCAACAGATGAGGAGGTGGCTGGCTGCCTGTCCGCGCCGCTGCCTTGCTCGGAGGACGTGGCGAGCGGTGCTCCTCTGCCTCCTGCCCCGTGGTGGGATGCTGCCGGGAGGGGAGCTCCTGCGGGAAGACCCACAGCCATAAGTACTCGGAGATGCTGTTTTGAAGTACCAGATGGGACTCAGGCAGGTTTTTCAGATGATACACTGAAATTCTCTCTGTGATTGGATTTGAGATCTATAAGAAACATGCAGGCAGTGTTGCCAGGTCTTGCACACGTTATTGTATAACTATGTTCCTGATCAGAACGACTTGTTTTTAAAATCTGCCACCGCTAGCACAAGGGCCTGGCTTAGGTCAGCTGGAGAAGGGCCAGCAGTTTCCTACACCTCCTCCCAACAGAAGGTAGCAGCTGAGCTCGCTTGTTGGGCCTCCTCGACTACCAAAATAAGGCGATCCCATTTCCAGCTCCTCAAACACCTCCTCCCTGGCAGGTGCTGGTCTGGGGCTGGAGCTGCTTGCTTCTGCAGCATCCCTGCCTGGCAAGGCTCCTGGCAGAGGGCTGCCTGGACCCAGCAGCAAATCTGGTCCCCAGGGGTCACAAAGTCAGTGTCGTCTCCCTGCCTTTGTAGTATAATCAAATATTGGTTTCTACATCTTGTCATGCAGGAGTGGACTAGAAACCTCAATGGCAGAGTCCACCTGCATTTCTAAAAGTCCCATCTGTGGTGTGCTTCCCCAAAAGTCCTGGCAGAGCATGACCTGGGTCGGTGTTTTACGCTCTTTGGTACTGACAGCCAGGAAAATGGTGAAGTAACAAACAAGCTGATTCAATGCCATCTGAGCTGTTCAGGCAAAAGGGAGACAGGAAAAGCCTAGCAGAGCAGGCAGACATCAGCCATTTTATCATATTCCTAAGCCCCTCACCTGCATGTCCCTGTCTATCCGTTGTCATCTTCGGGGGCAGGAGTTTGGTCACTGCACCTGCGCTGTCATAGCTGCATCCACTCTGAGATGTGTGGGTCAGGGAGAAAGCTGTTAGGCTCAGGAATAGAAAGCAGATGTGAAACATGATGCCCCATAGCCTTATACCCTGTGCAATCCGTAGGTGACATTGTGTGGACCAAACAGACACAGAATCAGAAGTGTTCCTGCCCTAGGCGAAAAGCTTCCTAGGGGGGACTGCCTTTCTTAAAACATCTTACCTGTCGTTGATACCACATCATACATGCCAGTCCCTGGGGACAAAGCCCAGCAGCTGCCTATGGCTCAGAACAGGAGAGGAAGGACCATCTGAGACTCATCCCTTGTGCTAGTCTGTGCACCCGGGATGGCCGTGGTCTGTATTGCCTGCAGCCCCCATCACAGCTGAGGGGAGAGGAACAGGAGTTGTGTATTCCTGCAGGTCCCGTCATCCCCCACCGCCCTGGATGCTCCTGGCACATGGGGTGTCAGGGAATTCCCAGCTGGCTGACTAGAGCCAAAATCTGGCTCCTCTGCACCTTCACCAGGCTGGGCTGAGGCTTGACCACTCTCCTAGCCGTAGCCCCTTGGCTAGAGCTCCTGTATTTACTATGTCTCTGCTTGCAGAACAAAGCTTCTTGTTTGGCATGGAAGCACGGTCAAAATAAAGGCCCAGATGTTCTCAGAAAACCCTAGTTCAAGGGAAATGCTTTGTCCGTCTCATTCTGTTAAGTTCAGCAAGATAAAGCCACTTGCATTGGAAAGAGTCTTGTCAAATCAAATCAGACCTATTCTGCTCTGTATGGAAATGAATCATCCCAGTTTATACTGAAACAATCACGTATGCTGCCTGAGACTTATTTCATGTTGCCCTCTCAGATTTTAAGGCACTCATACAGCCAAAGCAAGCTGCAGTTGTCTGCTGTGTAATTCCATGCAAACCGTGGGTTTGGGCTTCAGTTCTGTATGTGCAAGGGCTTATTAGAGATGCAAGACTTTGGGACACGCAGAGCTGAAGGGAGAAGACCAGACTTCAAATAGACAGGTCTCCCACTAAACGAGTTACCTCAGAAAGGTGCTTCGTCTTCTTCAGAAATGCCTGAATAGTTCTTGGTTTTGCAGGATTGGGCACCAGTCCTGCTTTCCCATAGCGTGGCAGCATACGGCTCAGTAGTGGGGCATGCCTCTTCTGTCCAGTGTGTGTCACCAGGTGCCCGAAATAGGAAACTCTCGTTCTTGAGAAGGTAATGTAGTTATGTGACTGTGGGAGGCTGGAGAAAGGGTTTCCAAACTTCTCCCATGGGCAAAATGACCTCAATAGAAAATCTTGTTATTTTATAATGCAGGGTGTGCTGCAGTGCTGCTCCATCCACATCTCTTCTCTGAGTCTGCTCAGTGTCATTATTGCCAGCTAAAGCCCACATACGAGCATAGGGAGGGAGTAGCCTTCACCTGCAGACCAGGGTGGAAAGGAAGGGGGAAGTTCAGTCAAACCTATTGTTTCTGTTTTACTCGTTGGGGTGAAATTTAGAAGACTTAAATTCAGCTGAGCTTTGCAAGTATGAACAGACAAGCTCCAAGCACAGGCCCTGAAAACAGGACAGGGCAGGGCTCAGAGGTGGGCGACCCTGGAGAAGCACAAGGTGGTTGCTTTCCAGGGAGGAGAGGTGCGCACAAGGAAGATTATTCTGTCTGACTACTCGCTCTATTTCTTGGATGGTTTGGAAACAGGTTTCTCCTGACTCCAAAGGCTTGTGGGCAGAACTGAACCCCTGCCTGAGAGTCCACCAGAGTCACACTGGGGGCAAATACAGGCCCAAAATAGACCAGCTCTGGCAGTCTACTGACTGTGAACAGAAACCACCAGCTGTTGACAGTACAAAAAACATTCAAAAAATGTGTACTGCCTGGTGCAACTTGGCTTCTTCCCTCTGCCATGAGTGACAGCTGTAGAGAAGTCTTCGGAGAGCGGAGCGTGCCTTTCCCGTTTCCAGAAACAGAACCTGCCTTTGCTGACCCCGGCTGAAGGCTGCACTGATTTACGTGCCAAATGCTCCGTCCGAAATACTTGTTTGGTCTCCAACAGGGCATAAAAAGATTCGGGATTAGTTATGATAAGCTGTGGATCCAAGTCGCTTCTTTCTACTTCAGCTCTTCCAAGAGACACATCAAGTGTGTCCATTCATCTTCCTGCCTTCTCACCACCAGCTCTTCTAGACTCAACGCCAGCCAATGTCGCTGGTGCTGAGCAACTAGATCCTGTACAGTCACACTGAGTGACACAAACACCATGGACCTTGCTGCCTTTGGGACGACCTCCCCGTTCCCCAGGGAGGCTCAGAGACCCGATGAGAGGTATCATGGGCTTTCACCAGCCAGCTGCACTGACAGAGGGGCCAGTTTGTAGTGCTTAGACTTGGAAGTGAGTGGAAATCAAGTTGTCTCCTAAGGAGCTGGACCATCTGCTCCCTTGATGCTAAGCAGCCTCACACTCCACTCTGACAAGGGC
This sequence comes from Harpia harpyja, assembly GCF_026419915.1. Taxonomy (NCBI): domain Eukaryota; kingdom Metazoa; phylum Chordata; class Aves; order Accipitriformes; family Accipitridae; genus Harpia; species Harpia harpyja. Next base: position 16,445,650 of record NC_068962.1, on the reverse strand, counting down.
TCCAGGGCACTAAAAGACAGTTCTCATCCCTTTCTAGGCTGTGTCAGCATTTGCACAAACTCTTTGTCTGCATTTTGGGAGATAAAATATTTCCTGGGTTCAGCCATAATTCTTCCCTGTTCCCACCCTCAGATCTTCTGAGAGACTGGGGCCATAGATTTAGGAAGTATTTGAAAATGCCTTTTTAATTGCTCTAGGTGCTAACAGAATCTACTTCAGGGACTTAATTTGGGAGTAGTGTAAAATCCTATCGGAGCCCCAACCCTGAAGTGAGTTAAATGGGTAAACTGTAGTGAAATGTAGATTATTTCCATACCTGCTTTCCAGAATAACACTGATCTCTTTTAGACATCTCAAATGCAGTGCAATGTTGCAAACTTTGGTCCTCCAATTTTAAACCTCATATTGGCTCAAGAAGTGGCTGACTGCTTAGGCTGGAGGATATTTTAGAAGGATCACGCTGGCCAAGCTGTTTTTTAAACTCTTATCTAAGCATCCACAACCAACCAGTCCTGGATATAACCTCTGGGTTTGATGGACTTTGTTCTTTTCCACTGTTATCTTCTTCTGCATGTTTAGCCAAAGTCACTGACCTGGCTTATGCTGAATAAACTGTCTCAGTGGGATTTTATGCAGCATCAGACAGACCTAATTTGACTAAATAAAGCACATGCTGGCCCATAGTTATCTGTGTCAGCGGTGCCTGAAGCAACAGCTCTTTTCAATATGGTAACTCCTGAAGTACCCTGGCCTATCTTGTATTATGGGTCCGAATTACAGGCCACAGAAAGAGGCAGGAGAAAACCTGAGAGTGTGACATTCTTCAGCATGAGGAGTCCTTAATAAACCTGGAGGTCTTTAATTTAGTCCCTTCCTGCAAACTACATCCCATCACAGAGTAAGTGGATCTGAAGTAGTCTCCTTTGACCTCTGCCAATACATGTACTTATTTATGCATTCTGCAGGCAACAAAAGAAGTACATGCTATTTTCTAACATACATCTCTGCATGCCAATGTCCGTACACCTTGTAAAACTGTCCTGGTTTCAGCTGGGATAGAGTTAACTGTCTTCCTAGTAGCTGGTACAGTGCTATGTTTTGAGTTCAGAGCGAAGAATGTTGATAACACTGATGTTTTCAGTTGTTGCTCAGTAGTGTTTAGACTAATGTCAAGGATTTTTCAGCTTCTCATGCCCAGCCAGCGAGAAAGCTGGAGGGGCACAAGAAGTTGGCACAGGACACAGCCAGGGCACCTGACCCAAACTGGCCAACGGTGTATTCCATACCATGTGACGTCCCATCCAGTATAGGAACGGGGAAGTGGGAGGCAGGGATTCGCCGCTCGGGGACTGGCTGGGTGTCGGTCGGTGGGTGGTGAGCAATTGCACTGCGCACCATTTGTACATTCCAATCCTTTCATTATTGCTGTTGTCATTTTATTAGTGTTATCATGATCATTATTAGTTTCTTCTTTTCTGTTCTATTAAACCGTTCTTATCTCAACCCACGGGTTTTGCTTCTTTTCCCGATTTTCTCCCCCATCCCACTGGGTGGGGGGGAGTGAGTGAGCGGCTGCGTGGTGTTTAGTTGCTGGCTGGGGTTAAACCACGACAAAAACCAACTTCCATTATGTGGGGGGTCCCAGCCTACCCCTGCACGCGATAGTTAAAAAGTCACCCTTCCAGATGGCCTTCTCCCCTTCCTTGTTCTCTGACCTGGTGAAGCACTATCAGGAAAGAAGGAGTCATCAGGATTGTCTTTTAAAATAGTTTTCAAATGTCTCTTTGTTGCTATGACTGGACCTGGGGCAATGCTAGATGTGCCTCAAAAGTCTGCTTGAAATTAAAATGCGTATTGCATGTATCATAGGTCATGACCGCGAATGGCTGGCATTCACACGAAAAGGCCAGCTCTCTGGGCTCTCAAGTCTCTGAGATGGATAAAAAATGACTGGTTGTATTAGTCAGAGTAAGGTAAAAGCTCTGCTTTCTACCTTTGTGCATTGTTTATACCAGAGGATCTATGTATTAATGCTAAGGATATTGGATTTGTTGTAGGGTTTGCCTCTTCTCAGCATCTCCTTTGCTTCCCTGTGTACTGACTGCCCCTACCTCGAGAGAGCTGGTTCATGCAGTGCACGCGTAGGCAAAGGAAAGCAAAGGTAGACTCATTTTTCCTTGGCTGACTGTTGCTTTCTTTTGCTTATTTTGATATTCTCATTTCAAAGATGGGCTAGAATCATACTTCTGTCAAAAAAAGGTAGTGGTAGCCATACAGAAAATTAAGCCTTAAAATTACATGGATATTCTTAAAACTAGGGAGGAAGTGTCACCTTGCTAAATTTCACAGTTTCCTACAAGGCATGGGACCACTTTAAAAGAGTCATCATAATCTTTTTTCTTCCCCTCTGAACTAAGCAAAGGTCCCTGTTTTAACCACCCCTCTCAGAAACAGCCAGACTGTTCTCAGCAGAGCTTACAAAACAAGCGGCTGTGTAGTTTGAGACACTGAACCCATATGGAAAACTTCAGCTAAAAACTCAGGTGAGGTTCATAAACTAGTAAGAGCACATGATCTAATGCTACGGTAATGACTTTTCAAGGGCAGGAACTGGTGAAATAGCTAAGATTTCAAAATATAAATGGCTGGACACTGTTGGCATTAGGGGAATCAGTGGAGGGCAGATACCATGGCCAACTTCCATCATTTACCTTCTGTCAGTCAGGGACTCCCCCTTTTTTCTGAAATGATGGCATAATGAATATTCTGCTGGTAGACAGAATCTCTCTACAATCAAACCTAAATAATCTGCAGAGGTGTGCACTGCACATCTCAGTTTGTGTTGGTGTATTAACAATACTTGTGTGTATACTTCCATGTGTTATACCTGCTTACTAGAAATGGTATGCTGTAATTAGCCTCCGTGGGAACCTTGATTCCAGAAGCAAAGTCATTAATTTCAGCTCATTCTTTTTTCCAGTGTATGTACACACGTACACACACACACACACACACAAATACAGTGTTCAGCTGCCAGAACTGTGTCTGAGTTCATACACACAACACTTGACAACTGTTTTGGGGAACCTTTCTAATAAGGGATACAATAACCATTAAGTTCAGGAACAAGATCAACTAGTATTTCTGAGCTGCTCTTTAACTTCTCACCCTGTAATTTATCTAGTCATTTTTAAAATGACCGTAGTGTGTGTCTGTCTCGCTAAGGTTATATGGGATTTCTCATGGATACCAGGGTATAAGCAGCTCTTTGTCCCGGTCAATGTGAATTTCTTCAGAGCAGCTATGGAATCCCCATGTACCCAGCAAGAGCTGATGCACTGTGGCTAATGGATTTCTCCCTACCAAATTGGTAGCTTTTAAATTCAGGCTGCATGTGATGAAAGTCGTGCCATGTCCTGTCTTTGAGCTCAATTCCCTCTTCAGCCTACTTTCTCAGTCCGTACTTGTGAGAGATCAATTTCCCTGCTGTATTCTGGCAGATTAGAACTCTGTGATTAATATGTAAATTATTTTTGTTCTTTTTATTAGCTTTATGTGAATTATGTTTAACCTATTGGTGTGCTCCATATTTCCAAACATGTCATACTCATCCATTTCAAGGATGTAGGGTATTTGCTGACAGAATAATCAAATCCATACCACTGTGTAATAAGAGTAAGTGAAGGGAAGGATGTGATTATGCGACTGGGGTGAGCTATCATGGCTTCAGTCTCACAAAAATTTTGGCAGTGCAATTGCAAGGTTTTCCTTTGCATTTCCCAAGGAGCCCTTGGGAAGTAGCCCACTGTTGTCATTGCAGCTGTTTCATGGATGGTTCCGGTTGTTCCGTTATTTATTTTGTAATCTCTTCCCCAACAGTCAAGGCAGCCTAGGGAGACAAACACAACAAGTCTGAATTTCTAGGGGAAAACATAAGGTAGACACTGGCAACTTTTTTTCTCCTCCACTGTTCCCCTCACCGTCTCCCGTCTCTCGTTTTAGCTAATCCTCTCTCCGTCCAAATCATTAGCCAGCAGAAAATGGTCAAGCAACACATGCTGTGTCTCTGTGATGAGCCCATGCTTGAGCTCCCTGCCCAGGAGCCACCCAGAAGATAGGAATGTCCATTCTGCATCCCACCAAAGGGGCCCTGCCCTGGACTGAGGGTTTTCACAGCAGTGGACGCCAACAGAGAGAAATAACCGCATTCAGTGTTGGCATCCCCATCTCAGTTAGTCATTTAGGTTCCTTCCAGAGAAAAAATTTCACCCACGTGAATGTTTGATTCACCTACCCTAAAGCAAATGCTTAAAATAGGGCTAGTGAATTGCTCCCTAAAATGTGCCTATTTCTCTCAATGGAGCATGAAGGGAGCTAGGGTGAGTAGTCAGCTGTCCACATCTCGATTATCAGTGTCTGAAGTCAGGCAACATAATTCCCACTCACACAATGTTTCAAGGCAAAACCTGACATTTTCTCAGGGCTCAGTCACAAGGGAGGAAATAAAGGAAAGAAAAGAAAACCAGACTACTATTTGAGTAAAAACAGTAAATGCATGAAAAAAATTGGAATTAACATCTTTGCTATGACCGTGCTGATTATTCTGCTTACACTGTCTGCAATCTTGCGTCTTTCTTATGTATTTAAGGTGTAGGGTTTGGAGGCGTGGGCTGCATACTGCTGTGTTTATGCGCTGACAGAGCCAAAAGAGGTTCATTTTTATTGGTCTTCTTTTAGGGCTCATGGAATGTGTGTATTTTATTCCAGCAAGCTGCTCTACAGAGAGGGTTGTTATCCAATAAACAAACATAGCCTGGAAGAAATAAGGTTTTCCAATGATGTTTCTCTGCTGAAGTTATTTTTAGGCATTCTGGTCTATGCATAGAGACTATATAATGGCCCATCTCTGTTTAAGACACTTGTCTTCATGATGAAAGGCAGGAGAGATAATTCAAGCCTGGTGTCTGGTTTCTATTAATGGAATTAAAAATAATGAGCTAAAATATTGTGTTTCCTACTAGCTCTCCCTGAAGCATCAATCCGCATGTGCATAGCTGTCTAGGTACCGAAGTTCAAGAAATACCTATAAAGAAAACCCACAGGGAAAAAAAAAGAAAAAAAAAGGAAAAGAAAAAAACCCAGAAGAATTGAAAACTTTTTTTTTAAATCCAAATTTAATTTCTTTTTAAACAAACTTTCATGAGATAATACATGGGATAGGATATTCAGGGCATTTTAATTTTAGGAGGGGAATTCTCAGTTACCACCTCTGTGTTACTGGCCTAAGCAGGAGAGGGAAAGATGCTGCTGCCACCAGTAAGTAGGAGGTGGTGCAGGATTTACATGGGAAAGCTTCTTCTAATCCTGGTTTTAGCACTGAGACAAGTCTTCCATGAAAATGACGGGCAAAAACTTTGAATGAAGGATAATTCTTAGTTCCATGTTCATCTCTTTTTCTCATATACAGGAGAACAGGACAAACTGAAAACCACAGGTCACTGTGAGAGCCACTGCAACACTTAAACCACTGTGCTGTTGCAACTAGTATAAAAAATAGGAAGCTAATAAATTATTGTCATTGTATTAAAAATAATAATGTATTTTTTCAGCCCCTGTCAATTATTTTTTTCTTAGAGTAATCTTGGAATATGAAAGGCATATTTCACTTTCCCAGTTCTGGCAAAAATCTGGGAAACCAATGATGAAAATCAAAGAGATCAGGTACGACTTGGAAGACATGGTCTGTCTGGCTTCCCTGCAGAAGTGCTTTGCAGCAGCCACCTCTGAGGTGTTTGACACGGTGTGTAAGATATAGCAGCTTTACTCTAATTCCACAAAGTAAACGTAGGGAAAAATACTTGGCTACAACATGTTGCGGGCCAACCAATAAAAAGAAAGTCAGTCCTTGGAATGTGTTATGAGAAGACGGTCCTATGGCCGAGGATTTTTATTTTAACTTGCTCCAAGACAGCAAAGCCAACTATTTTCTCTTACATCTAGTTTCCTGAATTAACGATCACCAGAGGCTTTTGAAGGAGCATGAGTCAGTGGTTTCACTTGAGGGCACCAGACACATTCAAAGTAGAAATGAAGGGAAACTGTCTTTTTAATATGCTTTGGGGATAAATACAAACTAAAAGGAAAATTCATGCTCATCCAGCCATCAGCTTCAAAATGAAATATAAACAAGAAATGTCAGCCCTTACACTCTTCAACTTTATTCTGAATCTTTAATACTAGCATGTGCATCACAGTTGTGTCTATACAGGCACACACACATAAATAACAAATACATAAAATACACACTCCATGTATGTATGTGTACATGTGTGTGTGAAAATTGGGAGTCTCTATAAACTGCATTGATCACTTTTGACATGCTAACTTATAAATAATCCTCACTGAGTCTACCAAGATTCCACCTAGAGCATTCATTGTGTTTCCTTTGAATCAGCCTGAATGCATAAAGAGGCCTGGAAATCCAAATGAGTAAATGATCACTTGCCAGTAAATGATGACTGTCTTGTGATCTATGACAACTGGATGAAACTAATGTAAGACCAAAGAACCATTAATTCAGATAGAAAGAAAAAAAAAGAAAAAAAGCTTCACGGAGACTGCAAACTGCTTAATCAGGGTGTTGCTCCTAAAATCTGTCTGCACTTTTATAAAATAATCCTATTAGCATAGCACATCTGGAATACATCTTCCAGGACTTTAAGCTAATGCAATCAGAGATAGAAACAGTATTTCATCCAGCTCAAATCTGTAAATCTGCTTGGCGTCTAGAAACGTATGGACGCCACATAATATTTACGGTCTGTGCCACACTAGTAGCAAGAGTTAATTGTATCTTATTATTGCTGAGTGGTGAACCTTTTAATTGTGATAAAATATTGAGCAAGCTATTAAAAAGGAAATAATGGCTTATAGTAGTCCTATGTACGGTAATGCTTTGCAGTGGCTATAAAGCTATCCACCTCCCATCTATCAGTCAGCCTGGTGATTACTTATCAATAGCAATTGAGCTGCAAAGTTCTTTCTGGGGATGAATAAAAACCTGCGGAGACCCAATGACCTACATCAGGCTATTTACTGTGGTCAGCCGGTGGGTTTTCAGACACAGGGCTCACTGCGGCCAACACTGTGGTTATGAGGAGGGAAAAGGGAGAAAGAGGTGTGCAGGAATGTATGCCACACAGACGGCAAGTTTTAAGCTCCAGCCAATATTGAGTCAATACTATTTAGGCCTCCATTTGGCAAGGAACTTAAGCACGTGCTTAAGTTCAAGCAAATGAGTAACATACTTCAGCCCAACCCAAGATGTTATTGGAAAGCCCCATAAGCATCTGAGTATTCCCAGTCATCTTGGCAGAATTTCTTTACGTTTTCTATATCTTCTTTATATATACTTTTTTTACGTAGTCTTTATCGCTTAAACTTAAGCAAGCAAGTAAGCAAGAGTTTTGCAAAACCAAGACCTCTGTGGCTGGATGTCCCATGCACTAATTATTGCTAATTTGTCAGCCTAGTGAATTCTTTTGTTGCCACTCAACACGCACTTGAATTTACAGTCCTGTTCTAGCTTTAGGAGAGTCTGGGCAGCCTGGTTCTTCCTTTCATTGTAACACACTCTCTCTTTCTATATAAACATACATAGTTTTATAAATCCTTTCCTCCAATTATTTAGAAGAAACTTTTTTTATACTTAAAAATTTCAGGTGTGAAAGCCTGAGGGAAATTGCCCAGCAAATATAAGTATATTTTTGAACGCCCTGTTTTTGGAGATGCTTGTATTCTGCTCTGACAGTAGTTCCTGGGCATCAGTATGAGTCACACTTTCAAGTCACAATGATTTCCTAAATTAATCTGATACAAATAAATTCCCCGTTATTGTTAGCCATGAGTAGTATCTCTTTCCCACATGACTGGATTTGGATGGGGAAAAAAAATGCCCATTGTGAAGTCACCACCACAAAAAATGTCCATCTATGACAATTACCATTTCTTTCTGTTCTTCTTATAATCGCTGCTGTGTGATACAGTACTCCTAGTCATGCCTTATTTTGGAAGAACAAGCCTCCAGTGAAATGCAAGAATCAGGATGGCTGACAGAAATACTTTCTTGCCATCCCATTTTTGCTTCCCTGCATGGCCATGGATGCAGGCTGCTCTGAGAAGGGCCGGTGCAGGGGAATAAAAAAGCGGAGAGGAAAGCAGAAGACCTGGTGACTACCTAGTGCTGGGGAGGTCCCTCACGGTGGCGTTAGGACAGCACGGACTTCTTCTCTTCCTAGCACACACAGTTGGGTGGTGAGCATGTATGTTGCTGGCGCTGGCTCCATGTGTGAAGCTTTCATATTTCTACAGCTTTGCAGTTCCACCTGCCTAAACAAATGTGTTCAGAAGAAATTCCCTTGCCGGAGCAGCCAGGGCTTACAGGCTCAGGGCAGAGATTACAGCCCTGCCCTCCATGAGCAGCCCAGGAGAGCAAGCCGGTGAAGGAGCAGGCAAGGGCAGATAAACCACAGATACGGTCCAAAGAAGCTAAAAAAATCACAAACAGGTAATAAACTGGTAAGTTTGTCACTATAATCAAATACCCTTGATTTACACAGAGAACACTTTTCCAGGGCTCTGGTTGCCAGGGTACTCAGAAACTGGATGCATTGAAAGTAAAAGAAAACTCTAAATGGAAAAAATATTTTTTAAAAAATTTACACTATTACGAATGCGTTTGGTAACATTTATTACAAGTGACTAAGCAAAGTATATACAATCTTTTTTGCAAATACCCAACACTTTCTCTACTGCATATAAAATTTCATTCCATATTTTTTGCAAAGGGAGTGGAAAAATCATAGTATTTCTTTTGTTTGTTTCCTACGGCAAAAGAATTCCTCTTTTCTCTCCTTCTTTCCATTGTAAGCAGAGTCTCACTCCCCAGAGGACGTAAAAGCAAAGATACCATCATGAATATGTTATAAATTCCACCTCAGGACATGTTCCACTTCTAGAAAAGGAGTTACAATGAGAAGTGTTTCTTCAAATAAAAGTGTGTGTTACTTCATTTTAGAGGTCTTCAGAGTTTGAACAGCTGTATGAACTGGGGAAGTGCTGAGGCATAAAGTGTCCTAAACACCTCTTCTGCGCGGGCTCGTGCGAGGGGGACCTGTAGGTACCTGTGGGTGTGGATGGGGAAACATTCACCAGAAAACAGTGGGTCCAAGAGAGGAAACCTGTGGGCTGAGGAGGGTGTGAAAGCCCTGGACACTGGTGGTCCTGCTGAGTCTCCGAGAGCCGAGAAACTTGGGACACCCAGAGTCGCCCGACAGTGTCCAAGGCCACCCCACAGCCTGGCGGCATGGCTTGGGCCACCCCCCCGAAGGCAAAGACCGCGTATACACCTGATGTGAGTAGGCAGCCCTGGAGGGGTTGCTCGAACACCCACCAGAAGCCGTGCACGTCAGGATGATCCCCTGCTCCTGAGTAAAGTGCTGGGGCTGGTGCCTCCCTGCTCATGCCCCAGGCACAAAGCTGCACATGGGGGTGTCATCCATGGGGGGGGGTAAAAATTGCTGCCTGAAGAGGTGCCTGCTATTAATCGTAATAGGTTGGATTCCATTAACGATAACAGTTTCATTGGTAAAAGGTATTCTACAGCTATTCGTTGGGATCTGTCTCCCCTGACTGGATCCCTAGGAGGGACAACAAAAGGGCCGTGCATACAGCACTCACATGGGTCCTTCACCACGTCCCGACAAACTCCTCCACCCGGGTCCACGTCCCTCCCTTGGCACCAGGAAGGAGCCCCAGGATCACATATGAAATTGTTGGCAGAGCTAAGAACAAAAGCAGTTTAGATGAGCTTTATTAATAAGGCTGGTTTTACTGCTGAAGATAGAGGGGTGGGTAGGGAGGAGAAATTAACTTTAAGATAAGCAAAGCCTATCTTTTAATTTTAGCACCAAATTTATACCTTGACGTGAGCCTTTCACAGACGGAGATCCAATGCCGAACTCAAGCAAAAGTATGGGTGCTTACTGGTGCTTAACAATATCCCATCGTGTACAAGCAAACAACAAGAGAGAGCCCCAGCTCCAGGGGACTTACAGAATAAATAGACAAGACAGACCAATGCTGGCAGGGAAACCACAGCAGGCAGGGAAAGATTTGTTCAAGATCACAAACACGGCAGGGCCTTTGCAGGGCAAGTGCATTGACCCCAGCTCCGGGGCCATACCCAATAAAATGTACTTCCCTGTCTCTGTAGCTTTATGACAAAAATAGGCTCACCAGCATTTCTTCTTCATTTCTACCTTATCTTCATTTGATTTTTTTTAAATGAAGGGGAAAAAAAAGAGGATTTAAAAAAAAATTTCTGTTAAAGTAGTCCTAGACAATGGAGGCTGGAGCCACCACTAGCTATGGACCATAACACAGCATTTCAGGCATGGAAATGGCACATGGAAATCCTCAAAAGTATCTGCGCAAGAGCTAAATGTTATCCACCTTTGTCCCCTATCTTGGTGTGTGTCATATAAATTATAATCCCTGTTTCTTCAAGGGAAAATAATGGTAGTGAATAAAAGTATTCATGCGTAGGACTTCTGTTTATAATGAATGTGTTTTAATGGGAAAGCTGTTTACTGCTTTGGGGTACATTAACTTGGAAATACATTGGGAGAGCTTCTGTGATGGCCTTCTTGAAGAGCAGCACAGTTGAGAACATGTATCATTCATGATTCATAATCTGCAATTGAAATCTTATTTATTCCCTCCTTTTAATTTCATTTACTTGTATGTAAGGGAGCTTAAATCATACTTTTCCTGCTTAGGCAAAACAGAATGCATATGAAAACCTAATCAAAAAGATGACAGCAGCCTAAACCTATTGTGCTGGGTAAAACACAAACAGTCAAAGTGTAAAAATGAAGAGGCGTGGTAGAAACCGTAACACCCATAGAAAATGGGTGGTAGGTTTATTTCGGGTAACAGTTGTTCATGGCTCAGTTGGGCTGGGTGCTGAGCTGCCTTGGCAAGAGATTGCTTACACAATGCTCAGATAAAAGCATGGTCTTGATATCACTGTCTTGAAGTATATCCAGAACTTATACTCAAGAACTTGCTTAATGTTCTGCTTATCTCTGTCTGGGTTAATTGCCAGAAAAAAGAAGCTCAAAAATTTAGCTGCTCTGGGGGGTCTGCAGCTCTCACTCCCCAGCAGACTCCATGAGGACGTTGGTTCTCAAGGAGAGCTCTCCCCATGGCTTTCAGTATTTCCCCTCTTCACACTTTGTCCCTCTTTCATGGGCACATACGTCCCACTTCCAGTCCCCCCGGCTCCTCCAGAGCCCGTTCTGTAATTCGGTAATCACCACCCTCTTTGGCCTTGGCAAACTCGGCAGCTGAAGCCGGGGAGAGAGCTCCTTGCCCTCTCTCAGCCCCCAGCCAGCTCCAGCTGCTCCCAAACCACTAGTAGGTCCCACTGCCAACTCCAACCCTTCTTGAAAGACCTTGAACTTGAGGTATGGCCAGGACCTGCCCCTTCCTACCCTCACACAAATGCCAAAATGTCTGGGCACTTGGTGCAGGGGGAGAAGGGAAGATGGGGAGGGGACAGTCAAAGACCAGCTGGCTGCTAGCTCCCATCCTTCCCAGGTAGCTGCTACTTGTCTCCAGAAAGAGATTTACAACTCCAAAGGGAGCCAGATCTGCAAAAATGTGGCTTCTGGTATGTAGTTAAAGGACAGACTTCTTTGCACTTATTTGGAACAAAAGTAATTTTTTCCTGGTATTTATAACAAGGTAGGATGTAGCTGCACCTGGTCTTTCCTTGTCTAGCTCCTGCTTTCACGTGGGCTTGTGTTATACTGAAAATGATCCAGACACGATTTCTGAATGTCAGCGTGTTTGTCTGAGGAGTTTTAATTTCCCAACCAAGACAAGAAGCTTGAAAACTGATATCCCAGAGGGAAATTGGCTGAAATGCTGTAAACTACAGACTGTGCTAAAAGAAAGCCACCTACAGAGAAATATATCAGTACTGAACATATGCTTAAAATTGACTTTTAAAATAGATGTAACAGGGGATTAACTACTATCACTGTACTGGCAACTCAGCGCTAGTGTCTGCAAAGAGACCGTGGGGATTTTAATCAACTCATTCATTCATGTCAAATCTTTGTAGCTTATATAAAAAAAAAAAAATTAAACTCTTCCGTGTGTCCCTAAATGCCCCTGACAGCTGACTATGATTTGCTCAAAACTCCCCTTCTTCTGAGTGCAACTTCCTCTTCCTTTGAAAATGAACAGTTTTAAAGCATCAGACCTCCTCTAACCTATTTCCACTGCCTTTTTAAAAGAAAAGCTTGGCTGAACTCATTAGCTAAATTAGTTTCTGATTTTGTTCCTGCATGCTGAAATAAATCAATGCATACAATGAAATTAAAATGACAGCATTAAACATTGATATTCTTAAATATTGATGCTCTGGCTGAAGAGGATTTACATTCGATGCTTTATTACTTACTAGACTCTCTATTGGTGAGCAAAGCATTTATTACAGACTGAACCTACTCAATCAGCTGCTTGGGACTTTTGACACTTGGTGGAAAAAATGCACAGAATCACTGATTAGTCCTTTTGCATGAGCACTGACTATTCAGAGGGAGACAATTGGGTCAGGTTTTGTGGCAGAAGAACATTCACTGTGTGCTGGATTTGCAAAGGAAAGTGAAGGAGTCTGTCATCTAAGTCTCCTGTGGGAGTCAATGGGGGTCTGATAATTTCAGCTTACAGAGAAAGGAAAAAAAAGAGATTTGGAGGAAATGCTGTTTGTAGTTATGTGGATTTAGCCTCCCCAGTTGTCAGGACAACTAATGAGCCCAGGTCTTGTAACTGCAGGAGTTTTGCCAGTTCAGCTGTGCATGGCAGGAAAATCACATCGGACGCAGGTGAGAGACTGGCATAAGCCCTGTGTATCCCTCCAGCCTGCCCATGCAGAGACCACCAGTCCAGTTACACCATAGGCTAAAACACTGCTGTAGAAAAGGGCTCATCTCAGCTGTGTAATATATTTTAGGGAAGTCAGTCCCTCAAATGGCTTTCTGTTGTAGCAAGGAAACCACGGCGGTTTGCTCACTGCAGAGATGGGGGAGGTATGTACCTCTGAACATATAGATACTTCAAAATGTATGTATACGGCTTTATTATCCTCATCCAAAGGTAAGTGGAAAGCTCATTGTGATTCTATTACTTGTAATACTAAATATTGCCCCCAAAAATGTGTGACTGAGTGAGACATACATAGACATGCCAAGCTTTGAGATACAGCACTTAGCAGTAAAGCGATCAAATTGCCAGGACATTCAGTCTGCACAGGCGGTATAACATCTCAATCCCCATGATTAGTGTCTTTTACTATGAGAAGTACAATATTTGGTGCCTAATGCATTCCTCTGCTTTTATTATGCTTGCCAACATTGATAGTGACTCACAGTAAAACAAAGGTAACACTTGACATCCTTCGCGAACTCCCACTCATCAATTAGAGACCATAAAGCTTCAGCATTTGGATGTGGAAATCAGTCAGTTTGAATGCTGGCTTGCGTGGCTAATGCACAGCCTTCAGCGCATAATCGGCTCAGTGCTAATAAGTTAGAAGGGCTCGGATATGGCCAACCATGCTCAGGCAGCGGCTTATTCTAGAAAGCTGCTATTTTTGGAACAGCTGAACCATATAAAGACTTAACAGGTTACCTCCAAAATGACCCTCATTACTGCAATTCCCAAATGCCCACGGATGGTGCTTGTGCAGGAGGACAGTGAGAAGACCATATCAAAGCCAGCCACGATGACGTGGGAAATCTCCCTGTCTGCGTAACTCTTTGCACGGAGGCTGAGGTGGCGGAGCTGCTTTGCCACGCCGTGCCTCGGTGTAGGCTGAATTGGCCGTATGCTGTCAGGATGGCGTATACGTCCTGACGGCTGACGGAGGGTGGTTAAACCGTGCTGGCTGCCCTTCCAAAGGAGACCCGGGCACGGCAAGCCAGGCAGAGCACAGGTCAGACACGTTTTCCTCATGTCCTCTGCAAGGAGAGGAAATGTAAAGGGTGAGAAATCTGGGCTCGAGAGGACAAGAAGTACCTTAGACTTGCAAGATATGAGTTAAGAGAAGAAGCAGAGAGCAGGGGGACAGGAGCAGAGCGCGTGTGTTTGTAGCTGGGTGAAGAGCCTGGTTTAACAGTTGAACAACCAAGAGTTCAGGACACCAGCTGCATGTGAGACGGGGAAATCCTCTGCCTCCAAAGGGAAACCACATGGGTACCTGCTGCTGCCCTGCCTCCAGCAAGCTGGGATGTGCTCGAGAGCTCTGACAGAACATCTCAAGCCAATCCAGCCCTTGGTGGTGGCTTCTGGTGTGGGCACAGGACTGACGGAGCTGCCTTGCTTTGCCTGGCACGTACTGAGCCAGATGCTGTGCGTTCACATGGTGGTTTTGCTCTGCAGCAGCTGGGAGCAGGGCAGAGGAGGGTTTCTGCACCTGTGGCATGGACATACGCAAGAACATTTCTCACGCTGCTCAGCAGTGGTCCAGCAGACGCTGTGCCCGTGGTGGCATGAGCTGTGCTGGTGGAGGGACTGGGGCTACAGGTCAGCGTCCGTCTCTGTGAGTTCTCAAATGAGGAGCGCACCCTCTTAGGAGGAGCTAGTCACGCTCGCTTTTGTGCTCTCCTATTTGCTGGCTGTGTCTGAGAAGAAATGCAAGTTTATACAGGAAACCATTGCCAAAACCCAGCTGCATTGCTGCCAGGCATTTGGGGTTTGCTTTTAACCCACCTGCAGGCCTCTTTGTGCAGCCCAGCACCGTGTCTTGCTCGTGGCCCCGGATAGCCAGTACCATCATAAAGCCTTAAAAAAAAAGGTCTGCACTTCTGTGCCCATCCTCCGAGAGTTTCTCATGCCTCCTGCCTTTCCCTGGAGGCCAAGCGGAGGGGTCCTTGGCACAGCGCTGCTGGCAGAGAGCGAGCTGGCAGGGCTCGGATCTCCGGCAAAATCTTGCTCCCTGTGCACGCCTGTAGAAAGACGTGTTGGTCCCTCAACTGCATGCAAGCCAGAACATGGCTGTTTTCCAGGACACCACCTAAAAGCTGACATCTGGCTAGCAGGGCTGCAGCGCAGCAGATGCCGCCGGGGCGAATGGGGCTGCTGGCTGGAGCCGGCTGTGAAGGCATGGAAAAGTAGCCGTCGGTCTGCCACAGCCTTCGGGCCTCAGAAGCGCATCCAGGGATGTGCCTGCTGAGGTGAAACTGCTCCCTGTCCTCACCGGAGTGAAATCTCCCGGGTTGCCTCTATGGGAGGAATTGCGCAGAGCGGCGTGGCTCTTTTCGTGTCAGTGCAACCAGGTGACATCAGTGTAACGCCCCGTGGGGACGGGGGGCCCCAGTCCTTGCCCCCAGGCTCCAGCTCTGCAACTCCGAGAGCAAAGCCTCCACATCAGCATCATGTCTTCCCACCCTCTCCTCCCTCCTTCCTTGCTGTAGAGCAGCCTCTCCGCCGGGCAGCTTGAGCACGGCCCCGGGGCACGCCAGCAGCTGGCCCGTGCCAGAGGTGTTCGTGTAACAACGTGCACAAACACCTCTCACCAGCTGCACACGGGTGCCCTCGTGTCTCCGCTCCCTCCTGCTGCAGCAGCTTCTCATGCAAATGAGAGTTTTAGAACTGGCAAAGCAAGGCAAAACAGCGAGCACGGCACAATGTCTGAGACAAACGTCGTCAGCCCAGGCAAATGAGCAGGCATGGTAAACTCACTGCCGTTTGCCCAAAATACTTCAGTCGTGTCTCTGAATAGGATTCCTCGATGATGCGCTGCTGCGCAAGATACCCTCCGCTGCAGGATCAACAGGTATTTCTTGAGCAAGAAGGAAGCCCGCACCACCTTACGATGCCTCTCACTCAAAATGAATGCTGTCACATAAAGCGCTTCTTGTTCCATCAGGAGATTTCTCTCTCCTCGCTGCCCCCCAGCTCTGGAGGCGTTTCAATAAAAACTGAACCGCTGGCCATGTTTTCCAGGGAAAGCAGGGTGTGAAGCCATGAATAATGGAGCCGCTCAGGTTCTCCAGGATAACATTTCATTTACGGTCTTTATCCTGCAGCCTGTTTTCCTTCAATTGAATGAAGGAGTCACTGATTTCATTAGGAGTGCAGAAAGAAAATCTTCCAGCCTGTCTTTTGTCCTAGATGCAGAAGAGTTTTGGCTTTTCTCTTGTCAAAGGCTACTGTGGGGCACCATCCCAGATTTCCATCTTCTCTTGTCTTCTCTGGGTAAAGTCTGGCCCTTCACTCTTCGCCCCGACTTTCATTAGTGCTCTTCCCAGCTTTTCAGCTCCTCCCCAGGCAGCTGCCAGCTGCCTCTTTTGCTGTCATTGTTCTTCTGTACCCTACTTGTCCAAAAATCCATAATGACTAGCTAAATTTCTAAAAAGATATTTAAAAAGCTAGTCTTAATAGTACGTTTTCATTTCACATACCCTTCACTCAGCAGTGGATAAATCCAAAGTATAAAGACATGCTTTACGGAACAGCTACAAGTAATTGGTGCTGTACAGATATTTTTGAATGAATCCATGCAAAAGTCACCTGGTCTCAAGTTTCACTATAAAATTTATTAACTTAGGGTGAAACTCTGTTCAGTTGTGAGTTAGAAGTTTGGGTTATGTTTTCTTTTTTTGTTTGGAGGGACCTGACAAAGCTCAGCACTTCCGAGATCAGGCAAACCTTTAAAGCCAATAGGTTGGCCGAGCAGTTGCAGTTTGAGGTTTTGGAGCTGTAAAAAAGTCTATACCAACTGGCAAGTAGATTTCTGGAGGTGTGAAGCATGCAAACCGAAACAAGAAAAGTCTCTGCTGCACCTGCAAGCCGATGGCAGGCTGCACTGCCGTGCTTTGCTGCCTGCTTGGCCTCACTGCTGCCAGCCGAGGAGGAGGAGAGCACGGTCTGGTCTGGCACAGCAGTGGTGTGCTGGCAGGAGAGCAGGCATCAGCAAACCTCATGCCCGTGGGCTACAGCAGTGATCCGCTGCTCTGACGTCTCAAGTGGCATCCTAGGGGCCAAAGATGCTCAGCACGTCAGCTTTGAGAGTTATGTCCAGCTGTAGGCGCAGCCTTATCCTGGCTCCCATCTTGCCTGTGCCCTTGTGCAATACGGGCACCAAGGTGCTTGGGAAGACTTCAGGTGGAAAGAGAAGCTGTGACACCTTCCACGATGAGCAATGGCACTACTATTTCTTGCTGTAAGGTGAAAAACAGGACTGAAAGCTGGGTAGGTCTGGGCTGTCTGCTCTTTCCTTTCCTTGTTGCCTTCATCATCCCTGATGATGAGCCCTAACATCTTGCAGCAAACCGCAGGGTTGTCCCCTACTTTGATTGTTCACAGTGAATGACACAACTGGCCTGGCCCTGACTGCACTTTTTAGTTGCTACTTTAGCACATGTCCATATAGTAAGAAAAAAATACTGACCGTATTTAGGCAGTGGCTAGGGATGTGATGTGAAATGCTGGTTTCCCCTTACATAAGATAACATAACACAATATAAGACAATGTAACATAATACAATGTAACAACAAAATGTGACATAAAAAACCATAGCATACCAAACATATATATGCACCTATATTGTATAATAACCTCTCCTTGCCCTGTGTTGCACTGGCAACAGTCACAGGGAAGAGAGGATTTTTTTGCTCTGAATACCAGCGCTGGGTACCTGCAGTTTTTGTTCACTGCCACCATTGAGTCTCTTAAAACCCGTGTGCTGTGCAGTGAGAAGTTATCCGTGGCACTACAGTTCCCTCCCCAGGGCATAGGAGAAAGAGATTTTATTTGTGAGTGGTTTGCTGTTCTCTTTCCCCTTGGATTGCTACTGCTTAGATTCAGCAAGACTTACTTGTGTTTCTAAGGCTTCCTGGGCAAGGTGGGAAAGTGACTTCATGCGAGTGTATGCGGGAAGATCGGCTGTGTTTAATTTAGGCGCATAACTTTGCCACTGTCATTTCGCTTGTTTATCAGAATATATTGCAGGCAAAATGAGCAATAAGAATAAATACAGCTAGATGAATTGAACATGTCAACTAGAAGCACCCAAGGTAGCACACCATGCCAAGAAGTTTTCCCATGTCAACCCTACTGCAGCGTAGCTCCAGCTGTGTGCCGTGAGCGCAGCACCACCACCGCTTGCCCTTCAGCTGCTGCTGGTTCTCCTCTTCCTCGCCAACAGCCTGCTCAAGCAAAGCAGAGGGATGCTGAAATCCTGAGCTCCTGTGAGGGACCAGCAGCAGCTCCTGCCTACCCTTCAAGTACATACCTAGACCAGGAGGACTCTGTGGTTGCTTGTGTTTGTGCTTAAGAAAAGAAACTTTAACCTGGAAGTCTACCAGAGAGGGACTGCTACCAAAGTGGGAAGGAAGAGTGAGGAGAAACACATAACAGAGGAAAGAAAGGGAATGGGAATGCAAAGGAGAACTAAGTAGATGGATAAAAAAAGAAAAGCAAAACAGAACAAAAAATTAGTCACAGTACAAGGAAAATTCCTATCTTTATTTCATCTGTGCTCACTCCAGTCCAAGTGTAGGAGTTCTCGGAAGGTGATCTCTTGCATTTAAGTGGGCTGTAAATTGCAACAGTAGAAAAAAGCAGTATTAGCCTCTCTTGTTTGCAAGGGGAGGTGTGAAAGATCAGTTCTGCAGCTGGGATACTTCTCCATCCAGGGGCCGGTCCAAGTTGAGATGTGTCTGTAGGTGGAGTAGGCAAAAGGGCTGACACTTTTTCTGTGCCTGAAATCTGAGTAAATACACTCTCCCTTTTTCATTTTGGGCGATTTCAAGCCCCCCCGATGTAGTGCCTCTGCTATGCAGTATCAGGAAGATGTTTATCTGTTATGGTTTCGGGACATGTGCAAATGATACGTTCGGCTCCAAGTTTCAAGCCTGAGCAGGACTGGAAGCGGTATGTGGCCCTGAAATGCTCATTGTGGGGCAGAGAACTCTGGGCTTCACCTTTGTTCATCACTAAATAGCAGCCTGAGAGGAACCTGGGCTGGGCTGGATTCCTCAAAGGTGAGTGACTTTCATGTTTTACATAATACACATTCTCAAAAAAATGCCCTTGGGGTTGGACTGGTGCCACCTTCCATGAAAAGCCCCTGGAAAACTTGCTGTGGCTCAGCAGGGAAGACCATGCTGGATATTGTCAGCATGTTAAAATCCTCCTGATGTGGAGGCAAGAGGGAGAACACTCCTGGCAAAGCTGTTGCTCGTTTCAGCTAAGGAACTTGGTAAACAAGGCTCTGGATAATTGCACCTCTGAAAAGGGATTTGAGATGAAAATATGAGGAGCTTCATCAAACAAGAAATGAAGTTTATTTGCACGAGAAGAAATACATTCAGCTTTACCGAGACTAAGGTCTGGGCTGTGTGACACGCTGTTTGAAGTCCTGTCAGAAGAGATTAGTTGTTTCATATAGTAATCATAACTAGCATCCTAATGGATTAAAAATACCTCTTTCACCTCCACAATGGAAATTTTTTTTTGGATCAACCTGACCTGCCCTGGAATAACTCAGCCCAGGGCCCTTGCATTGCTCTGTCAGACGTGCAGCACACCCTGCAAGGGGCAAAGCCTGCCCCTGCCTCCTATCTCCAAGAACGATTAAAGAAAAACAACACAGTTTTTTAAGAGGGAGGACTGAACCAAAGCAGCTCTTTGAAATATCTGCCAACTCAGATGTCAGGTCTCCAGACAAATTACTATAAATGAGTGAGTGTGAGTAGGCAGTGTGATAGCTGGGGTGATTTCCATGAGTGATGCTCATCAGGAATATAATGCTGTTGAAAGTAAAGTTGAGAGAGCACTGACGTATCTGTAAAGCAAGGCTAAGGAGATTCCACCTGCCCCCTGCATAAGTCCCGCCATCCTTCCCCTTGGCATCAGAAAGTTTTTTCCAATGGATATCTCTGATGCCATGTTAATATTGCAGATTTAGCAAAGTGAAAAATAAATGCAAACTTGAAATGGCAATTGGAGCCAGGCATAAGCTAATAATAAGCTAGTAATTAACTGTGATCCAGGTATTATTACTAGTACTGCATTGCACTTCCTATTGTGTGGCATTGGATGGTCTGTAGGAGCCCTCATGGAACCAAATCCTTCCCTTTTTTTCCCAGTGAGGTTGCTGTAAGACCTGCAGAGCTGCACTGCTTGCCCACACAAGATAGCTGGTGAGACCTTGGGGGTTCACGGCCCTTCCCGGTCACCCAGAAGCACGGGCAGCGGCAGCTGTGCCACAGCCAAAGGGCCTGTGGGCATCTGTACGCTGGCGTAAAGTTATTTGAAATCAGTTGGTTTACTGCGCAGAAAGGCTCGTGCTAGGCAGCCAGATGAGCTTAGGTGCTGGCACGGACTGGTCAAGCTCCTTGGCTCAGCATCGCTGCCGGACGGCACAGGACCATGCTTGACATGGGACGCAGGCACCCAGCTCTCCGGCCTCCCATGCTGCGAAGTTGCACTGACCCCTCTGACGGAGGCAGAGGAAAGGTAATGCCTGCACAAATAAAATGGATAAACACGTCTTGCTAAATTGCATTCTGTTGTATTCATATTTCTGCCTTCATCGCTCTCTCATGCTCTGTTTGGTATGATTTTGATGTAGTTTACTGTCCTCTCATGCCAGCTTTCCAAACACATCCAATCAGTTTTATAACTCTGCAGAGGGATATCTAGTATATCTGCTTGCCAGGATAGAGCAGCAGCTTATAATAGGCTTACTTTTCTGCAAGCTGCATTCTTCAGTGGCTGGCCAGAGGGTTTTAAATCAACTGCACACAGACTGTTGGATGGGACCTGGCGGGATTTGTGCTGGAGAGCACCTGGGAAAGCAGAATTCAGCTCAGGAGAGAAATCACACACATGAGCTTCAGCATCCCCAGCCCAATCGTCTGACTAGGAATCTGCTTCATTTTTCAGCTGGTCGCAGCTGCAACAATTTTGTTTTCAGTCTTAAAAGTACTTTTCAGGTTCCTTCCTCTAAGAAGAAAATTGCTGTATAACGTATAAGATTTTGAGAGGTAACACACGGAAATGCTCCTGTTGTCATTTCCTCTGGCTGGTTGGGCTTTGCCTCATGTTAAACAGGGGTAGAAAAACAACATGGAGTTTAAAGCCTGATTTCAAGTCAGCGGAGAGAATTTGAGGTGCTCCGGCACAGGTTTTAAAAGACTAGCTTTGTCCTTGGAATGGGTTTATGTTGTGGATATGCAAAAGAGTTCATGGTTATAAGTTTCATAATGTTTAAAATGTGCTCCTGCTACAATGATGCCCCGAGCTTAGAGCTGACAGTCTGCAAATATAGATGAGCTCTGTGGATTAATACCGCTCGCTGTTCTGAGGGCACATGAGGAACTGTTTTTCTGGTTATGTACTTGGCATGTGGCACTCTTCAGGCCAGAAAATGGGTTTAGAGCTGCACAGTTTAGCTTTGCAAATGCAGATTGGGTCATTTGTATGTTTGACTGTTCGATTCATGCATACAACTATATCAGCAATCCAGCATAAGCCTCTTTGCAATGTGTCCCTGGCAGTCAACTGGGCATTTCTAATCAAGCCTGACTCTGGAGCTACTTCCATACTCCAAAGGGATTACGCTATCACAAATCACTGGGTACCATTTCCAAATGGCGTAATTGCTGAACGGCAGCTGGAGGAAATGCTGCCTGCTTCCTAATTTATAAAGATTGAAAAGTCATTTGTTTAAATGAGAATTAGCTCTTTATCATCTGGAAAAACAAAGTATTATATGGCAATCTAAATATGTCAGAGAAGTAGTGTGTCGACATGAAGCAAGGCAGAAAATGCTAGGAATCTGAGAAGACTTACGTGCTGTTTTCAGCTTTGTACAGATTTTCCTGCGGGTCCTAGAACAAGACCGGTCACTCTGGTTTGCCATCTATAAAATGCCTATGATGTTATAACTTTACCTCCTTCTGAGGTCTGTTGGAAGGCTTTATCCTTTAGTGTTTGCAAAATATTTTGAGGTTCCCAATGGAATGTGTTCCATCAATGTAAAATATGCATTATTCATCCCCTTTTTAAAATTGAGTTCTGACTTAAGGAGCAAAGGATTATCTTGCAAGCAAAACGCAGCTAAAATAAACAAACTAATATTTATGCTTTTCACAAGACAGAAAACCTGAGGGGCTTTATTCTTTTCAGATTTTGCTGGGTTTTCATTTTATTTAAGGTCCAGTTAATTCATATTTCTCAGAAATCAGTCTACAATCAACTCCAGATAAGCTAGCCACACTGGATATAGATCCACTAGTGTGGATATTTGCCCAATCAATTTGGTATTTGACTTATCTGGAAGGATGTTAGCCTGGATTAATACATTCAGCTGACTGAAAACAGCTCTTTGCAGGGCCAGCCAGGGTATCTCTGCACAATAACCCTGCTGTGCTCTGCAAACTGATTTTGCATGGAGTCAGCTCAGGTCTGGAAGGACTTCTTCATCGTCACCCAGCCTTGGCTCTGCGTGCTCCAGGCTAGTTACTGCTCTCTCCCACGCATCAGTCTCAGGAAGGCTTACAGCCCAGGTACAAGGCAGTGGGGTGGGAGTATCGAATGTGGTTTTGCACCTTGTTTATTTCGGTGCAGCTCTGCCGGGGCTGTAATACAGAGGCACTCCAGTCCTGCTGCTGGAAACAGCCTGTATCTGCCAGGGTCCCTACTCCTGGCTCCCCACCGCCTGTGCCGGACCGGTGCTCCCTTGGGGCTGCACTCACTGGGGGTTTCCCCCGCACTGTACGGCCGGGACGTACTATCCCCGGACACTGGCTAGCGGAGAGCTGACACCGTTGTCCTAAATTACAGAGGATCAAATTCTCGGCTGCTGAAAACCGAAGCAGCACCTTTGACACCAGCACAAACTGCAACAGCTTGCACCAGGCAGGGACTAGCACAGTGCCTAGATCTCACAAGACCTTCCGTGAATTTTCACCGGTCCTAGAAAGAAAGGGTAAGAAAGAGACAAGCTGGTTATTCATTTTCTCATCTGTAATGGCTCATTATGCTGGAAAAGAGGGCAAAGCCACCACAGGCAGCTCTAAAATAATTTATAGATTACTGCCTGGGAAGTTCATCATGCCACAGGTCTCGCTGAACTTGGCAGCATTACAGGTTTATCTTTCCACACCCAGTTGTTTTTTAATGGCCTCACAGGCAGGCTATACCAGCTGGGCGCTCACCCTCCCAGCTGCCAGCCTTTGTTAGATATCCAGGTGCTCTTCTTGGCAGGGGACCAGGACTGGCGGAATAGACGGCTCCTTTCTCTCCTGGAGATGCTGCCCTCCCAGCACCAAATCCTGTTTTTCGTCTAGAAGGCAACCCACTCCTTCCTCCTAGAAATGCTTTTAATTATAATTGCAGGTAGGGTTGCAAACTTGGAGGCAGGTTCACGGGCAAAGTTGGACTCCTTTGCAGTTCTTCAGCAGATCAGGAGAGTGGTACACCAAGTTTATTTATCCAGAGGAGCCAGAGAAACACCTGTCCTAATCTATTGAATTATTATATAGAGTCCATTAGTTTTCATCCACTGGACTGTCCTGAGTCCCCTTGAGAACTTTCCTGGGGATATTTGGCAGGGAAGTTGCACAGAAAGGAAGAACTCAGTCAGGTTGCAAAGGATGAATACAAGGAACAACAAGAAAGGTCAAGTCCCAAAATTCAGCTTGCAAGAGAAATAAAAGCTAAGACAAAACAGCCTGCAAGCTGTGTGGTGGCTAGGAGGCGGTTAGGAGGAGTTTTGGTTCATCACCCAACAGGTACCTAAAGTTTGCAGCAGAGAGCACCGAGAATGAAGCAAGCAATTAAAACATCCAGCAGTCTTCACTGTGATCTGAGGACAAATAAAGCCAACACCAGAGGAAAGAGGAAGCACCTGGGTCTAAAAAGAAAATAGTGGGCTTAGCTAAATCAGCTGGTTTGAGATTGTCTCGTCCTCATGGTGTTCACCTCTGAGCGCTCAGGGTGCTGGAGGAGGCTGCGTTTCCACAACACCTTAGTCCAGCTTTGAAGCTGTCCAGTGGCAAAAATCTCTTGGGTACTCATCTCTGCTCCCTGTGCCGCAGTTTGGCCCTCCCTTAGGTGTGAGCTACAGACTGGACTGCTGATATACCTTGGGTTGAAATAATCCTTCAAAGATGAACAGGGAGAGTGTTATTCTCTAACTAACTGGCAAAATTACAGTACAACAACAATTGTACTTACACAGATGGGGATCAGGGGTAAGTGGTGGTTTCAGGGCAAGAAAAAGTGACAAAGAGGCAGGATGGAGAGAGATAAGGAGGCATGAAGTGCAGTGAGGTGCAACTGCTGGATGTTTTAATTCCTGCAGGGAGGCAGGAATTTCTTACGCCACTTTCTGCCAAACCCGACACAGAAATGTGCAAGGCAGTTTCAGAGGAATTAATATTTATCATTGAAAAACTGCGGTGGACAGAACAGATTGCTGAAACTAGAAAGCAGCAAACTTATTCTATACACTTAAAAAGGGGAAAGGAAAGCTGAGTAAGCTATAGATGTACCAGCCTAAATTCAATTTCTGGAGCAGAGAAAAAGAACTATCTATGAACACCAAGAATGCATGACCAATATGGATTTCTCGAGAACAAAATATGCCAGAGTGACCTTATTTTCTTCCCAGACAGTGCCAAAAGCCTGATGGAAAAGAGAAAAGCATAAGATGTTGGATAACATGAGCGTAGTAGGGGTTCTCACCCTGTATTTCCCCTGACATTTTTAAAAGCAGGCTATAGTAACACATTCTTAGAGCAACTGGAAGGTTGCTGCCCGAATTATTGAAAACCCACTCTCAGGAAATAATTATCAGAGGTTTAGTGTCAAGCCAGAAAAGCGTATCAAATGAGGGTCCAGAGGTCTGTCAAAGGTCCAGGCCACATCAGTATTTTCTACAGTGGAGAAGGGGTACTAATGGGTAGCTGGTGCGGAGCCAGGAGGAGGTGTGAGCACTTTGAAGGCAAGCCTTGGACTTCAATGTGAGCATGACAAATGGGAGAAATGGTCTGGAAAAGTGGGAAGGAATTGTATAAGAAGAAGTGCAAAGTCGGATGAACATGTGTCAGCAATGGTTTACACAGAGGTGAGTTGACTTGGGCCTGCAGGTATGGCCAGATGACCTACCAGGGTCCCATGCAGCTTTTTCTTTTCAGTAAGAAGATATTTTAAGATGGGGAAAAAATAAGGAAATGGAAAAGCAGTATACAAAGTTCAGTGCTTGCCTGAGCTGTGTCTGATCTTAGTAACTGCAATCAATCTCTTGTAGTACACCCAGTAATATTACCTAAATAGAGTAAATTCTAAAAGAGGCAGTGAAGTGAATCCTGCACTGTTTGAAAGTCACTTGATTTTTGCCATGTAAATCCGTGCAAAATTTGGCCCAAAGCACTTAACATGGATTAGCTTCAACTGCAACAGCCAGTAGGAAATCCAGGTATAGAGAAAGAACCAAAGATATAATATTTTAGAGCTCAATATTTTTGCTCAATATCTTTGAGAAAAACATGAAGGAATTGGGAAATTATCAAAGTAAGGTTATGTAATGAGCATGACTGTCCTGCACCAGTGTTACACCTTAAAATAGATTGGGTAAGTAAAGTCAGAGAAAAAAAATTGACCAAGCTTTCTCCTCTACTGCACCTGCAATATATAAAGGACTGTTTTCATGGTGATGCATGGTGGAAGCACACAGATGTGCACAGCTGAGCTTGGCAGGAGGAGGAGGGTGTGCCAGGTGCTGTACAGACCCTTCCCAGGGATGGTCCTGTCCCCAGCGTGTTAATGGTCCATGCAGAAGATAGAGACAAGCTGACAGGTATGAAAATGAGCCTGCCTGAGGGCAAGGCTCGAAACATTAGCCAGGTCTCCTGAGCCTTTGTCTACTGCTTCACCTATCGATGAATTGCTTTGGACTGATGGAGGTTTAGACTGGCATTTAATTCAGTGCATACCTGGTAAACAGGTCTCTGCACCACTGAAATCTCTGCTATCGCGCTATCGGTGGCAATAATCACAGAAAGACCCATAAAAAGTATCATATGGGAATAACGCTCGTCCATTCACAAAATAAGGGAGTACGGCTCACATTACTTTGTCCCAGGCTTACTGGTCCAGCAGCTCACTGGTGTCAGGCACAGGGCCAGCACAGGGCCCGCGGGGCTCCAGGGCACCGAGTCCTTCACGGGCACTGAACTCGCTTGCAGACAGTTTCTGATACTCTGCATTTTCCTAGCTTAATTCTAGCTTGTAGAATTAAATGCCACGTAACAAATTACATTGTCAAAGCAGACTGAGAAGAAATGAATCTTTCCAGCCTCATTCAGTTAATCCAGAATAAATAATGTGATATTTCTCAGTCCGTTGCACAGGGAACAGACTATGCCAACTGATTTCTTCTCCCTAATTGAGAAGAAATGGCCAGTTAATGCAGTGGAGAGGGAAATGGAGAGGTCTGGCACTTCCAGTGCTGCAGAGGAAAGTCTCTGAAAACTCTTCTGCTTGGTGATGTGTCAGAAAGCATCCTTCCCCTTTTGACTACAGTAAAAAGGGGCATTTCTAAGCAGACCTTACAGATTTTACATGTTATGCTGATTGGCTGCGGCAAAGAAGAACAGCCTGGATGTCAAAGCAGACCAGTTAATCAGTGGGGTTAATTAGTGCCCCCCAGCCATGAATGGCCACAGGTGCCGCATTACTCTTCCCATTGCACTGAGAAAGGAGTTGCACACATCACGTGCAGAGGAATAGAAGTGTTTTGTGTTTTCCTTCACTGCTGACTGCAATATAAAAGAAAAATACAGCCTGGCTACAAGTGCCCATGGGGCTGGAAGTGTTGGCTGCCTTCAGTGGACTCTTCTGCCTGCTAAAAATCTGCTCCTTTCCTGATTGCTGGTGGCTATCAGTGCTTTCAAAATGGATTTATTTCTCAGGGTCCAGTTCCAGTAGCTGTCTGTGCTGCCCCCTTCTCCCGGTGATGTTTGGAGGCAGGCACCAGGAGAGCTGCTGGCACTGCTGCCCTGCTCCTCGCCGCTGGCTCGGAACCTCCGGCAGAGCCGGCCGGGAGGGTGTCCAGGAGGAGTGCCGACCAAACAGCATCTCGCACAGCCCCAAGAACAGATTTTTCCACTTATGATGGACAATCATTGCACAGCTCTTCTACTTTCGAGGTGAGGACCACGTACCACATCTTCTCCTCAGCTACTTTTATAGCGTGGCTTGCTGCAGAGCGAACAAGTGATGGCCTAAGGTTAAAGGTGGAGCTGGCTGGAGACATGTGCCTTTACAAGAGAAATGGCATTGGCAGGCTGTTATTCCACAGTTCTTCTGAATGAGAAACAGTTCTGTGATAGAAATGAGATCTGCAGCCTTAGCTTTCCCAGTGTTTACCAAGTTAGAAATGTAACAAGTCCAGGATATTAGCTCTACGGTCCTGTAATTTCAAGAAATAAAAGATAAGGAACAACATGGCTGAAACACACTTCTTTTCAGTGAACTGGATTGTTGATGAAAATGAAAGTTGGTAGAACTTGTGAAGAGCTTTTAGCTACTGACAGAGATAAATCTCTGTGGAAAGGAGTATTATAAATGTACAGTGTGGGTGTGTTGGAGACAGAAATGTGGAATAAATCCTGTGCTGCTATTGTGTTTGTCAGCAGTTTAATATCCCAGTGTGGTCAGTGCCTGTGTTCACACAGCTAGCAAAAACACTTTAAAAGCCGTTCGTACCAAGAAGGAATGTGCATCTGTAGGTATCAGTCACCCGTGCACCCTGTCGATCATGTTTCTGGGGTTTGGGTTTTGCTGAGCTGTGGTTCATGCAAGGCCAAAGATAGGAGAAGGAGGCTCTCAGCCTGCTTCACTTTCCCAGAACTCAGGCTGAGCTGATCCTTATCTTAAAAATATCCTGGGGCCATCTCCAGCTTGTGCTTGCCGTCTCAAGGGCGCATTTTGGAAGGAGGGCTTTGAGTTCATCAGCGGGGCTGGAGCCAAAGCTCTTCTTCTCCATGGCACACTCTCAGTGTTTGCCACGACAGCAGTCTAAAGTCTGGCAAATTTTAGGGCTTTCAAAGGTTAGTAGTACACCTAGTAAGCCATCACAGTGAGCTCAGTACAACTATGGAACGTGGCTCATATAACCCTGACCTGTCGGGTTTTGGCTGCTCTACTCCTTGCACATTTTCTGAAGGTGTACATTGAAGGACGTATTTTAGGTAGGGTCCATGGTGCACCAGCTGCACTGTCACAGTCTGCATCTGCCCGGCCAGTACCAGCCCACTATGGATCACCGGGCGCAGTGGTGGGCATTGGTATGGTCTCAGTACCAGGCACTCAGCACAGGTGGAAATGTGCCCATCTGAAATAAATTCCTTGACTTTAATGCACGCACCGATAAATGACTCAGCTTTGTCTGTCTCTGGCAGAAGGGAATGATTGTCCCATGTCAGTTTTTAATATCACTATATTATGTCTTACTTTTATTGTGTCTGAAACCCACAAATCTCTCTTCACCCTCCACTCCTCTCCCCAAATTTATGATATTCTGATATCTTCTGGACTTTCCACCCGTTGCCTGTAACCATCTTCAGAAAATCAAGGTCCTGCCTCCAGGAGCACTTTGGTGCTTTGCAGGGCAGGTACGGACTCTGATGGAATGTGGTGGGTAACGGGGCTGCTCCACCGGCAGCTCCCACCAGCCGGGACCTTCGGCTGAGCCCTCCCGGGCACCTGCATGGGAAACCAGGCTGACTGCCAGCATCGCTGCCCGCTGGGAAAAAGGCATTTTGAGAAAAGCATTGGTTAGCGTTTTATTCACAAAATCGTAGCAGTCTTGAAAATATTTCCCATGAACACCATTGGGTTTTAAATGAAAAAGACTTTATTTAAAGAAAAAAAAGAAGTTTAGTTTTAAACTATTTGTATACTGTTGTGGCTTTTTACATTCCAGCCAAATGGTAGGCTTTGTATGTTATTTTTTGCTATTTCCGTATTATTTTGTGACATCAGAACTACTAGTACATAATCCAACATTCTGCTATGACATCATAATAACTAAGTCAAAATACCTGGCCAATTTACTGCTGACATCAATTATTTAAAAATCATGACAATCAGCTGCTGCTTAATGTGTATTAAAACAGATTACTTTCCATAACATAGTGTTTTCCAACACATAGAGACAACTTGGGTAATCTATGACAATTTGAGTAATAAAAGAAGAATGTCTTGTTTTCATTCTTTCTTTAAAACAGTTGATTCGCTATAACAAGCACAAAACATTTAATATATAAAACAAACCAAACCAAAATAAAATAAAATAAAATAAAATGTTCCACTGAGAACTAACCAGAAGTTGTCAATAATGATTTTATGGAAAAATGAAAAAATGTATTATACATTAATAGAACTTACCCACTGGCACGTATATATGAAAATTTTATTAGAAGATAAAAAAGTATATAAAATGACATGTCTCTATATATATGTGTTTCAAAAGGAAAATTTCAATTTGAAATAGTGTCAGGGTTTTCTGAGGCACACCTTACATTGAACAGACAATTTTTAAGGCTTTCTGTTCCAGGACAACTTTGCAAATTACCCGCAGTTACTCCAACGCAGAGTACACCCAGAGGTAAGACGCCAGGGCTCCCTGCGATGCCGAGTTTTGGGGCTCAGAGCGTGCCCACGCGTGACCTCGCGGGCGGAAAGCATCGGTGGAGAGCTGCGAACGGCACAACCTCCCTGGCAGTCAGCGTGTCCGCGGGACGGAGGGCAGCTTTGCCGGCAGCTTCCTACTCATGCTGCTCGGCCCAAGGGGCTCAGCACCTCCGCACGCCGCGGACGAGCCGTTCCGAGGGAAGCACCGAAAAGCACAGGCTGCCGTCTCGACGCCGTTGCTGCTGTCCTGGCAGTCCGTCGGTGGCCGACGGGCAGCTGGAGGAAGAAGCCCTGCCACCGCGGAGGCTGCTGGCCCCTCGTCCCTGGGCAGCCCCGGCTCGCTGGAGCTGCTCCTCGCCTCCTGCGCCAGCCCCGGCTTGCTGCCGTTGTGAGATTTCCAGCGTGCGTTTACCCTCTGGGTCTTTCCCAACGCCAGATAGGAGCAGTCCCCAGAATTTATTTACTTGCATTTCAAGCTGAGCGCCGCTATAAACAGCTAACTTAGAGAGCGGGGAGGGCTCAGCGGGTACATCCAAGGGATGGGGCTTGAAAAGAATTTGGCAAGGCTCTCGGAGGTATTTTGATAATAAGCACAAAATGCAGATGAAGGTGAAATAGAAAGTGAACGCTGGACACCTGCTCTTGGCAGGAAAAACAGACCCAGCAAGAAACATGAATGCAATTCACACTCATCTTTGAAAGTCTGTTCTCTTAAAAAACCTACATCTGATCAAAAATTTATTGAGTCCGTTCAGGAAGGTAACGTTTGAAATGTGATCCCTTTTCTTCAAAATTGAACTGTTTAATAATTGACTAGAAAAAAATACAGTGGCCAGCTTTGAGAACTTTACTTCACTAACAGACGTAATTAAGGATGATATTATTTTGGCTCAACACTGGACTTGTATGTGCACGTGCAAGCGTGTGTTTGTTTATATGGCTTCAGTATAAAGGTAGAAGAAGGGAACACATGGCTCACAAGGTGCATTATATTTTGTGCACAAACCACCATGAAAGTATAAACAAACAATCTTGGTCAGACTTAAGTAATATAACAAATGGGGAAGGGGAAAACAAAGTTGGTCATGAAGTTGAGTTCAGAACACTCCACAGCACTGGTTACTTTAAGAAAGGTCTGAAGCGATGGTTGCCCTTCAACCCATGAGGGAAGCATGCTCTAGGTAACAGGCATGAAAAGGGAAGATAAATTATGTAGCAATCCTTCTTGTTATATGAAAGAGAAAGGAGAAAAATATCAGCAAGCTTGCATTATTTGTGGGGCATTAAATATTTTAAGGACAACTGCGAACCCCAGAAAAGTCAAAGATGAAGCCATATTTTATCAAAACATGTTTTCAGTTTCTATGAAGTAACTAATCAATCAGTGAGTTTGTGTGCTGATGAAGAAACATTCATGGTTTTGATATAAAATTATAAGAAGCTCATATTTGATGGTGGGAAACAGGCTGAGTTCTCACATCTTTTTGACCATACAATTCAAACAAAATTTACTGAGTACACCCCAGATTTAATCAAAAGGCCACTAATTCAGATGTGGTTTCCTCACCTGGTGTCATTTCCACTGTCATATAATTCTCACTATTCCTTGGTAGTTATTAGCAATCTTACAAAGAGGTATATTGTGAAAAACCTAGAAAATCTGCAAGGGAATAAGAGCTGTAGGCTCGCTTGTACGTGTTCCCGGGATGACAGCTTCTTTGTCCTGTCTCACATCTGCCAGTAACAGGCACAAGTTCTGCCTGTGGACAAGCGCTGAGCTCTTCTTGGGAACATCCTCTTCTCATCGCTCCAGTTTTGCTTCGTACCTCCTTTTTGCTCTGCCTGTACCCTAACTAAAGCCCGTGGGAACAGCTTAGTCAGCACAGACCAAAAGCTCCCCATATCTGCAACACGGACTCCAGCAGTGGCCAGTAAGAGCTATGTAAGGGAGCATGCCAGTGATGGGAGAGGAGGGGGTACAGCCTCCCCCCCCCGGTGTGGTCTACCATCACCTCTCCATCACCAGTAGCTCCAGCCAGTCTTGTTGAGTTCACTGTGGCCTTGGTGGACATCCTTCTTTGACTTAATCTAATTATTTTTAACATCCAAAACATCCTGTGGCAATGGCTTTATACTCCAAATTGAACTCAGTGAGGAAACATTTTATTCACATTTCTTCTCAGGGGAACAAGGAGGAGTGCTTGAATATTTCCGAGCTTCAAAAATAAATGAACAAATTCTCGAACTGTAGGACGTTTATCTCCCAAACAGCTTTTCCAGGCAGAGAGACGATTTGCAAGTAAAGCTTTCACAAAAGGTTGCAGCTATCCCTACTTTAGCAATATCACTGTGAGTGTTCACCCTACCATAATCTGATGGATTTTTCTAAGTTCACTACTCTACCTTAGATGAAACAGGAGATTTTGTGCACTCTGCCTCTTTGTCTGAGGTTGTTAACACACAGTAGCACACTAAAGAGCAGACATTAATGCCCATTAACCTGCCAACCACTGTGAACTGTTTTGTATATTCCTTGTGATTATAAATTACACTGAAAGCAGAAAAACCAAATCAAGTAACATGCGAAAGCTTTGCAGAGATATGAAGGGCAAAAGGGCTTATGAGGTCTAATTTATTTTGAGTAGTCTGTGCTGCTTTGAAAAAATTCTGAGCAAATGATTCAGCAGGGTTATCTGAGGAAACTGGCCACCAGAAGAAGAGGTGTCTTGTTCAGTCTTTCACAGTTTGTCTTCCCCCTGTCTCTGCTCTTCACTATAATCCAGTTAAACAAATATAAAACAGACAGGTGAAGACATTAAGTTAAATGATGATTTAGAGGGACCATGCAAGAAGACCAGAAGAGGGCTTGCCACAAGAATATGCCCTTGGCGTTTTTCCCGAAGTGAGGTGTCATGGTGGAGCAGGCACTCAAAGAGTTAATATCCTTTCTGTAGGCTCGAAATTCAAGTTGGGATGTTTCAGTTTTATCTAGGCTGTAATCCCATCCTTTAAGCACTGTCTAATCCAGAGAAAAGGCACCACCAGTGTCAGACAAAATATACTTTTAGCAAAAGTAACCACAGTTTTTACATTATTGCTTTTACTTTTGCCATCCTTTTCTCCCATTTGGCCACAGACTTTACTGTCCCATTACCATTGGGCCCAGGGCAGCCAAGTGTCCTCTGCAGAGGAGCTTAGCGCAGCGCTGAACCTACAGGGCAGCAGGACATCCCTTCCAACCTGCACGACCTGGGAGCTCTACCATCCTTTGCCCAAGGGAGAGGAGAGCTCCGTAGCTGCAGGCACGACCGCACAAGTGAAGGGTTTTGGTGACATTACCCAAGAGTTTGCAAAAAAGTCTTCACACCCCGTGCCTGGAACCTGAGGCCAAAGAACTTGTGCTGGATTTCATCTGTGAAATTTGGGGTTTAAAGAGATAAGCATGCAGGTGTGCGATAAGGATGGGCTAGCTGTATCAGATCATGGCAAAGAGGTAGAAAAGTTCAGCTAAAGCAAAGAAAGCTGCCTTTCTCATATACACTTTGACCAGATCTTTCTTAGTAAGGTGTCTTTTGTGGATTACTTTAATTAAATGGGCTGTCACACAGAAGCAGGTATATTTTAATGCAGGCAGGTTCCTACTGTTAGTATAGAGACGGGTACGTCAGAGTGAGCAGGCCACTAGGCAGCGGGGCTAAATTCAGCTACAAGATTGGGTGAGTCGTCTGGAGGCAAGAGGTTAATGTCAGCGCTGTCCTTAGGAAAGACTGACTCCTAAAATATCGCATCTGAATATATGGTCTTCTCAAGCTACAAAAATCTGACAGGCCGGTTGCCAAGAGGAATTGGGTTGCAGATGCTGTGGTTCCTCGGTGCTCCAGCAGGATGATCTGCACACATACACATTTCCAAATCCAGGACAGCATTTTTATCTTTAAATGGCAGTGGGTGCCAAGGCACTTTCCCCCAGCAATCATAGACCCTCTGGATGAACCTGGCATGGTTTCCATGGGGGTCAAACATCGAGGAGGAAAATTCCCCATTAATAAAATCCACAGCTTGCTCTCCTATCTCCTCTGGGCAGCAGCCTGCAAAGGTGTTTCTCAGTGCTCGTTCTGCAGGGCTTTAGACTCACTGCACTGTCTGTGTAAGTTAGTTTTGTGTGCTTTGAATCCTAAACTCTTGGTACATAACTTCAGGCAGTCGGCTGAGGCACCTAAGGCAGCAGCAACATCCACCCTGTGTTCCTTTGCAGCGAGGAGAGAGCAGACCCACCAGAGGTTGATTAGGATCCTATTTGCAAAATCATCCTATTTACACAAGGAAAAAATGTGTGTGTGTGTGTGTTTCTGTGGGTGTGCAAAGAGGTGAATATAAGGGTACTCACATCCTTACAGTTTTACAGGACAATTTGACACTGTCTGAAAATGCAGCCTAAGGTATTTAAAAGCAAAGAGCATAATCTATGGAGAGGAATACAGTATCCTGCTAAAAATGTTATATGTCTGATCTGGGAATACTTACGGTTTAAGTGGGCTATAAATGAATACTTAACTGCTTTAGTGCTGTGAAGTGATGACCCTCATGTGGCCTTGGGACATGCTGCATGGTCTCCTTTAGCTGCCACTCCACTGAAAATAATGGGAGCGTGCATAACAGAGCCAGCCTGGAGGGAAGGATTGCCTCCAGAACTACCAGACTGTCCTCTGCCTGATATAAAGCTCTAATGTTTCCAAAACAATGCAATTCTGCTATCCTAGATGCAATAAATGCTATTTATGAATTCCAAATCAAAAGCACATGTGGTCTGAGCCCCAAATTTTAATACCTGGAATAGTACTGCTGTTGCTATACAAACCATAAACCATTTTTGTAAGAAAGAAAGAAGTATTGATCACTTAATACATAAATCATTTTAGGG
This sequence comes from Harpia harpyja, assembly GCF_026419915.1. NCBI lineage: Eukaryota > Metazoa > Chordata > Aves > Accipitriformes > Accipitridae > Harpia > Harpia harpyja. The sequence continues at coordinate 16,410,944 of NC_068962.1, read as the reverse complement.
TAATAAGGTTGTGTGGCCGAAAAAATGTATTTAATATAAAGATTTAACAAATAAAAATGCAAAATTTGGCTTATTCCAATTCATGATATTTCTTATTGGAAACTATTTGGACAATTCCTGCACATTTGTTTTGTCTTTGTGAGCATTGCTAATTTTAGCATGAATGATCATTCATCTAAGAATTCATGCCTGAAATGAAATGCTTCACCATTTGTTATTCTCTTCTCATAAATGTTTGTTACCCGGTGTCGTGGTTTAACCCCAGCCAGCAACTAAACACCACGCAGCCGCTCACTCACTCCCCCCCACCCAGTGGGATGGGGGAGAAAATCGGGAGAAGAAGCAAAACCCGTGGGTTGAGATAAGAACGGTTTAATAGAACAGAAAAGAAGAAACTAATAATGATAATGATAACACTAATAAAATGACAACAGCAATAATGAAAGGATTGGAATGTACAAATGATACGCAGTGCAATTGCTCACCACCCGCCGACCGACACCCAGCCAGTCCCCCGAGCGGCGAATCCCTGCCCCCCCACTTCCCCGTTTCTGTACTGGATGGGACGTCCCATGGTATGGAATACACCGTTGGCCAGTTTGGGTCAGGTGCCCTGGCTGTGTCCTGTGCCAACTTCTTGTGCCCCTCCAGCTTTCTCGCTGGCTGGGCATGAGAAGCTGAAAAATCCTTGACATTAGTCTAAACACTACTGAGCAACAACTGAAAACATCAGTGTTATCAACATTCTTCGCTCTGAACTCAAAACATAGCACTGTACCAGCTACTAGGAAGACAGTTAACTCTATCCCAGCTGAAACCAGGACAGTATCCACCCCTTATTCTATACCATTGACGTCATGCACAGTTCCCATACCTTTAGTTACATCCTGATCAATCATCACTTTTCCATCCCTTTAAGACATATGAGCAATGATATATATATATATGTATACACACACAGAGATATCATTCCTTTAGTTCATGGGTCATGTTCATAAAATGTTCATTGAGTTCATTTAGTTTCCGACTCTGGGCTCCATCTGTCATACCAGTCTTTCTGGGCAGGAGGGATGGTGCAAAGTCCTCTCAGTCGGTAGAGCAGAATTGGGCTTCAGTGCAGTGTGACAAGCAGGTGACATTTGGCGCAGCAGGAGGATGGTGTGCACCGTTGGATTGTTGCATGCTGGAGTCAGTTCTGGTTCCATCACTACTGCGCTTTGCTCAGTTTTATCACAGTTCTTTTCTTGCTTGATCTAAGTGATTCTTACTATAGTACTATGGATATAGCACATAATTATAGTAAGGATAATATACAGTAGCAGGGTTATATAGCAACTAATATACAGTTTAATTCTGGCTGTTCTCACCTAAAATTAAATCCCCTTGAGGCACACATCGGACTTCCCCATCTTTTCGCATCACCCACCAAGTGCACCCAGGCCCTTGAGCAAAAGCAATCCCACGAATGGGTTTACCTTTGCCTGAGGCAGGAGTAACCCAGACTGTCTTCCCTAACATATTTTTTATGTGCACTACAGGGACTTTATCCCCTTCTACAGTATGTAAAAATTCCGACTGGGCAGGGCCACCCCGATTGGCAGATCCTCTGGTGTTGACTAACCAGGTGGCTTTTGCTAAATGTGTATCCCAATGTTTGAAAGTTCCACCCCCCATTGCTCTCAATGTAGTCTTTAACAGTCCATTGTATCGCTCAATTTTCCCAGAGGCTGGTGCATGATAGGGGATATGATACACCCACTCAATGCCATGCTCTTTGGCCCAGGTGTCTATGAGGTTGTTTCGGAAATGAGTCCCGTTGTCTGACTCAATTCGTTCTGGGGTGCCATGTCGCCACAAGACTTGCTTTTCTAGGCCCAGGATAGTGTTCCGGGCGGTGGCATGGGGCACAGAATATGTTTCCAGCCATCCAGTGGTTGCTTCCACCATCGTGAGCACATAGCGCTTGCCTTGGCGAGTTTGTGGGAGTGTGATATAGTCAATCTGCCAGGCTTCTCCATATTTATATTTCAGCCATCGCCCTCCATACCACAGGGGCTTTAACCGCTTGGCTTGCTTAATTGCAGCACATGTTTCACATTCATGGATAACCTGTGCAATAGTGTCCATGGTCAAGTCCACCCCTCGGTCACGAGCCCATCTATATGTTGCATCTCTTCCCTGATGGCCTGAAGCATCATGGGCCCACCGAGCCATAAATAGCTCACCCTTATGTTGCCAGTCCAGGTCCACCTGAGCCACTTCAATCTTGGCAGCCTGATCCACCTGTTGGTTGTTTTGATGTTCTTCAGTGGCCCGACTCTTGGGTATGTGAGCATCTACATGACGTACTTTTACAACCAGATTCTCTAGCCGGGATGCAATATCTTGCCACAGTGCGGCAGCCCAGATGGGTTTACCTCTGCGCTGCCAGTTGCTCTGCTTCCATTGCTGTAGCCAGCCCCACAGGGCATTTGCCACCATCCATGAATCAGTATAGAGATAGAGCACTGGCCACTTTTCTCTTTCAGCAATATCTAATGCTAGCTGGATGGCTTTCACCTCTGCAAACTGACTCGATTCACCTTCTCCTTCAGCAGTTTCTGCAACTTGTCGTGTAGGACTCCATACGGCAGCTTTCCACCTCCGATGCTTTCCCACGATGCGACAGGATCCGTCAGTGAACAGGGCATATTGCCTCTCATTTTCTGGCAGTTTATTATACAGCGGGGCCTCTTCAGCACGTGCCACCTCCTCCTCTGGCGACATTCCAAAATCTTTGCCTTCTGGCCAGTCCGTGATCACTTCCAAAATTCCTGGGCGACTGGGGTTTCCTATGCGAGCCCGTTGTGTGATCAGTGCAATCCACTTACTCCACGTGGCATCAGTCGCGTGATGTGTAGAGGAGACCCTCCCTTTGAACATCCAGCCCAGCACTGGCAGTCGGGGTGCTAAGAGGAGCTGTGTTTCAGTACCAACAACTTCTGAGGCAGCTTGAACTCCTTCATATGCTGCCAATATCTCCTTTTCAGTTGGAGTATAGCGAGCCTCGGATCCTCTGTATCCCCGACTCCAAAACCCCAGGGGTCGGCCTCGGGTCTCCCCAGGTGCTTTCTGCCAGAGGCTCCAGGTAGGGCCATTCTCCCCAGCTGCAGTATAGAGCACATTTTTAACATCTTGTCCTGTCCGGACTGGTCCAAGGGCTACTGCGTGAACAATCTCCCGTTTAATTTGTTCAAAGGCTTGTTGTTGCTCAGGGCCCCATTGAAAATCATTCTTCTTTCGGGTCACTTGATAGAGAGGGCTTACAATCAGACTGTAATTTGGAATATGCATTCTCCAAAACCCCACGACACCTAAGAAGGCCTGTGTTTCCTTTTTATTAGTTGGTGGAGACATAGCTGCTATTTTGTTAATCACATCCATTGGGATCTGACGACGCCCATCTTGCCATTTTATTCCTAAAAACTGGATCTCCCGTGCAGGTCCCTTGACCTTACCTTCTTTTATGGCAAAACCGGCTTTCAGAAGGATTTGGATTATTTTCTTCCCTTTCTCAAAGACTTCTTCTGCCGTGTTGCCCCATACGATGATGTCATCAATGTATTGCAGGTGTTCCGGAGCTTCACCTTTTTCCAGTGCAGTCTGGATTAGTCCATGGCAAATGGTGGGGCTGTGTTTCCACCCCTGGGGCAGTCGATTCCAAGTGTACTGGACACCCCTCCAAGTAAAGGCAAATTGTGGACGACACTCTGCTGCCAGAGGGATTGAGAAAAACGCATTAGCAATGTCAATTGTAGCATACCACTTGGCTGCCTTTGACTCTAGTTCGTATTGAAGTTCTAGCATATCTGGAACGGCAGCACTCAGCGGTGGCGTAACTTCATTCAGGCCGCGATAGTCAACTGTTAGTCTCCACTCCCCATTAGACTTTCGCACGGGCCATATGGGACTATTAAAAGGTGAGCGAGTTTTGCTGATCACTCCTTGGCTCTCCAGTTGGCGAATCAACTTGTGGATGGGAATCAGAGAGTCTCGGTTGGTGCGATATTGCCGCCGGTGCACCGTCGTGGTAGCAATTGGTACTTGTTGTTCTTCAACCCTCAGCAACCCCACAATCGAAGGGTCTTGAGAGAGACCAGGCAGGGTAGACAGCTGTTCCGTGCCCTCCGTCTCCAAGGCAGCTATACCAAAAGCCCATCGATACCCCTTTGGGTCCTTAAAATACCCTCTCCTGAGATAGTCTATGCCAAGGATGCACGGAGCCTCTGGACCAGTCACAATGGGGTGTTTCTGCCATTCATTCCCAGTTAGGCTTACTTCAGCTTCCAATACAGTTAACTCTTGGGATCCCCCTGTCACACCAGAAATAGAAATGGGTTCTGCCCCTTCATAACTTGATGGCATTAAAGTACACTGTGCGCCGGTGTCTACTAGAGCCTTATACTCCTGTGGGTCTAACGTGCCAGGCCATCGAATCCACACAGTCCAATAGACCCGGTTATCCCTTTCCTCCACCTGGCTGGAGGCAGGGCCCCTCTAATTCTGGTCAGAGTATCCAGTATTCACTTCTCGTAAAATTGGCTCAGAAGTCCCTTCAAGAGGATCAGAAATAAGATCAGCCCTTCTACTCTGTTTGGAAACCGGAGCGGCATTTTTCCTGGTAGAATCCCCTTTTGTGGTGTTTTTTCCTCGCAGCTCACGTACCCGTGCATTTAGGACCGAGGTAGGTTTTCCATCCCATTTCCTCATGTCCTCTCCATGATCACATAAGTAAAACCACAGGGCACCTCGCGGTGTGTACCTTCTATATTCTTTCTCTTGGGCAGAGGAGCGCTCACTCCTAATAGCTGAGACATTGGTCCTTACAGGTGGGCAACAGGACATCTCCTCTTTGAATTGCTGGAAATCCTCGGACAGCTTCTCCACAGCCGAAATGCAGGCTTGTAGGGAGGAGGAGAGATTCTCTTCGTATTGACGGAGTTGGCGAGCCACTTCATCCACTGTCGGTGCCTCTTCGTCTTTCCAGGTCATTATTGCCAGTGAGTTGGCATAGGACGATGGTGCGCTCCGTACAAACTTCCGCCACATGGGTCGTGTGCATTGGACTTCGTCTGGATCTTTGGGTAATTGTGGGTTGTCCGGATCATGATGAATTGTCTCTAGCACAGCTAATTCCCTCAGATATTGGATACCTTTTTCCATGGTTGTCCACTTGCTTGATTGACATATAACATCTTCCTTAAAGGGGTACCTTTCCTTCACACTTGACAGGAGTCGCCTCCAGAGGCTGATGGCTTGTGTCCCTTTTCCAATTGCCTTGTCAATGCCACCTTCCCTGGCAAGCGATCCCAGCTGCTTGGCTTCCCTACCTTCTAATTCCAAGCTATTAGCCCCATTGTCCCAGCATCGGAGGAGCCAGGTGATAATATGCTCACCTATACGGCGGCCAAAATCTTTTCGCATATCCCGCAGCTCACTCAAGGATAGGGACCGGGTTATTACCTCTGGTTCTGCCTCTTCCTCCTGTTCCCGTGATGACCCTGGTTCGCCTTCATCCTTCGCTAAGCGAACTGATTTTTTTGTATATTTCTTTTTCTGTACGGGGGCAACTGATACTGGTGCAGGTTGGTCCACTGGTTCAGTTGCAGTACCGCTCGCCGGGTCTTGGATAACCGCAGTGTCTGTTGCCAAGGTTTGGGTAGCTGCTGTGCTCGTTGCTGGGGCTGGAGGGACCTCAGTGCCCGTTGCCGAGGTTTGGGTAGCTGCCGTGCTCATTGCCGAGGCTGGAGGGGCTGCAGTGCCTGTCACTGAGGTTTGGATAGCCACAGTGCTCATCGTTTTGTTGTTAGGTCCAGAGACCTTCTCTTCCCCTTGAGGGTACTGAGTGGTGTCGAACAGGGCTCGATAGGCATGGGCCAGGCCCCAGCACGTTGCAGTAATTTGTATCTCTCTGGAGCTGCCGGGGTGACAGCATACCTTTTCCAAATATTTTACTAGTTCTTCTGGATTCTGCACTTGTTCAGGGGTGAATTTCCAAAACACTGGAGGTGCCCACTTTTCTAGGTACTTGCCCATACTACCCCACACACCCTGCCACTCATAATTATCCAGCCTTGGGGCAGATCTCTGGGTGATTTTCTTAAATAGTTGTTTAACCTTAAATGAGAGCTGAACCACATTCAGAAGCATGCTAATTCCTAGCAGTAGGGCTAGGACCGTGCTGGTCCCAACATCCCAAGAGTATTCAAATTTTTCAAAATTCTCAAACACCATTGTAACTGGACTGAGGGAGAAAGGAGAGGGGAAGAAAGGTATCCCACCCATAGACTGGTTTTCCAAGGAGGAAAGGTAAATGGTATAATTATTAATAGTTTCCCACAGATGGCTTCCACAGTATAAAGGTGACAATGCTGGGTGCAAGTACCGGATTAATCCCACAGCCGACGACTTTATCATACCATAAACCAGTGTTATACAATACATCAAAGCGAAAACCTTAATCCACCTCCCACGGATGATAAGCAGCAGAAGAGGGACTACATACAGCAAGCGAGGTGATACATAACAGAACTTTAAAAACCAGAGCAACAACTCTAAGAACACATAAATCAACATAATGACCAGCAACTATTAGACCGATATAATGAATGCTTATAACAAATTTGTTTTAACAAGCTCTGGTCAGGTTTGTCGTTATCTCAACCCTTCGTGCCCCACGTTGGGCGCCAAAAAAGGACTGTCGTGGTTTAACCCCAGCCAGCAACTAAACACCACGCAGCCGCTCACTCACTCCCCCCCACCCAGTGGGATGGGGGAGAAAATCGGGAGAAGAAGCAAAACCCGTGGGTTGAGATAAGAACGGTTTAATAGAACAGAAAAGAAGAAACTAATAATGATAATGATAACACTAATAAAATGACAACAGCAATAATGAAAGGATTGGAATGTACAAATGATACGCAGTGCAATTGCTCACCACCCGCCGACCGACACCCAGCCAGTCCCCCGAGCGGCGAATCCCTGCCCCCCCACTTCCCCGTTTCTGTACTGGATGGGACGTCCCATGGTATGGAATACACCGTTGGCCAGTTTGGGTCAGGTGCCCTGGCTGTGTCCTGTGCCAACTTCTTGTGCCCCTCCAGCTTTCTCACTGGCTGGGCATGAGAAGCTGAAAAATCCTTGACATTAGTCTAAACACTACTGAGCAACAACTGAAAACATCAGTGTTATCAACATTCTTCGCTCTGAACTCAAAACATAGCACTGTACCAGCTACTAGGAAGACAGTTAACTCTATCCCAGCTGAAACCAGGACACCCGGTCACAAGAGGGAAAGCACAGAGTGACTACGCAGCTCCTCACACCGCACAAATAGTGAGTAGTAGCAAGAAGCATTCAGCCAGTTTTGGAAATGAACTAAATCAGTCCAAGGTAATACTAGACATAAAGCCCTCTTCATTCCTTTCGTGCTCCACCAGAGAAACAATGTCATCCCCAACTCAGCACAGCTCAGCTCTTCCCAGACAGCATCTCAGCTCCACTGATGAGCTTACTGGAGCTGGTGGCAGGATTAGACATCGGGCAGCCTCTCCCCTGCCAGGCTGCGAGGGAGCAGACCCTGGAGGAAGGACTTCAGGCTCTCCCCCCAGTGTTTCCCCATGCCTGTTCTTCCCTTGGCTTGTCAGGTGCCGTTGGCGTTGGCTTGCATCTTCCACCCAATACCAACAGAACAACAGGAATTTCAAAACCAGAAAAATATGAAAACCAAATCAGGGCTTTTAATGAGGATTCAGCTGGACAGATCAGGACTGCGTGCGTGCCAGGGTGGACTAAAACAGGGCACCGCAGTCAGGTCTTTGTGTTCCCCAGCAGCGCTCCAGCACTATTCTCCATCAAAGAGTACCTGGGGTGACACCTCTCTCCCTATTCATTTCAGTTCAGCAAATCTGACACTACAGTGTCCCTTTATCACGAGAGGATTCAGAAATCTGGATTCATAGCACCCTTCATAATGTATTACATTAGTGATCAACTTCACCACTACAAGAACAAGTGCAAAGTAGAGGTCAGTCTGCAGCCATCAAACTGGAGCAGTTGGGAAAAGTGTGTTTATAACACAAATATGCTCAGCTAAATTCATAAGCGTAAGTGTAATCAGCATAAGGCAATCAATTCCTACAGTAAATCTTCAGACCGGTTATGATTTCCTCTCTATCTTCCACAACAGTTTAACTCCTTGTCCTAACAGATTTTGTCCTTGTCTTTTAGTCTTCTTTTTCAGTCCTAGTGATGTCCTGTTTCAACTACTGGGGATCCCATTACTTCAGTAACACTGAAGCAGTGTCTGCTCATAATCTTTTCTGCTGCTGAGCTCCAATTCCTACAACATTTGGTATGAAGGACATTTTGTGTATCTGATATATTGAGCCTACCTTTTTTCCCCCAGCATAAAACAATCTGTCTGGATCCTGTTGAGCAAACTGTGCATGTGTGTCTAGTACAGACCGGGGTTAGTATAGCCAAAAAAAAAGAAAGGTGTAAAAAAAAGGTTCACAGGGAAGAAAAGCCCTGAATGTCACAGTCCATAAGTCCGGAGAAAAGGTATATTCGTATGTTGAATGAGAAATAAACAACAGCAGGAATGAATGATTCAGGATTTAATTGCGGTATTGGAATTATTGTTAATTCTGCTACCCAAAAAATAAACCTGTAATTAAAGGTGAATACAATTCATTGCCATCAATTACCACCCCAAGCAACTGAGCATGAAGGAAGGCAAGGCATAACTCACGCTGTGGCTGACGCTGCGGCAGCCCAGTCCCCTGGCCATGGCTGGAAACTCCCATGCCATGTAAATAATGATATACTCAAATGGCCTTTGTGACTGGAGCTTTAAAGGTACACACAATAATTGGGACTGCTTTCAAAATGGGTACTTCTGCTCCTTTAGAGCTGTGGCTGGGGTGACTACTGATTTTCAAGTTCCTCTGCTGCCATATGAGGCTGCGTAAGTGCTCCCTTGTGCATTACTTGTGGCCTTACTGCCAAGTGGGCTGGTGATGCTCGGGTAGCACACTCCTACTTTGAGTATCACTGCAATGGACCTTCTGGTTCCTCTCCCCACTTGTGCTTTGTGCTCCACTATGACGCCTTCCCTCTCTCTCTGCTTCATCTCCATGAAAAGAGGGTCTGAAAAAAGTGATCAAAAAACTAGCAGAAATACGATCAACATTCCTCTTTTATATTAAAGTGAAGTGAATGTCCCATGATTTGCCTTTAAGGCACTTTGCAAAGGGCAGAAAGCATCAAAAGACTGTGCTAACTATTATTTCAGTAGCTTTGGGCTTTGCTTTGTTAGAGATTTCCTAGGCTTGTAAGCACATCTGAATCCCACAGGCTGATGGATTCCGCTCAGCCCATTTCTCAGTGCTTTCATCTCAGTTTATTGGTTCATGGTTGACTTACACCTGCTTTGATTAATTTGTGGGCTAGTTATTAGCCTTCCCTGGTAAAGGTGTATTTCTGCTAACTACCACCTCTCCTTTTTTTCAACACTATGTACTTCTAATTACATCTTCTGCCAAAAGTGACCTGAATTTGTGTGTCACACTGGCCTGCCTCGGAGAGAGCAGCAGTTCAAAGCGCAGTGGATAATACCGCATGGCATGCGCTGCTCAGCGTTTTCATCACTGCATTAGTTCTGTTCCTTCATATTTGTAAATTTGAAATCAGTAAGATTTTCTGAATGTTTCAGTGCCTCACACAAACAGGCCTTAGTGGGAACCACCTCATTCCAAAATGAAGACGGCAAGTAACAGACTCAATCGTTTGGAAAGAGCAATTTGTTAAAGAGAGCAGAGCACTCGTGTTACTTTTGGTCCATCTTTATTGCTTCCAGAAGGCAACACTCTCGGGAAAGTTTTCGTGGCCAGATGTTCAGCTTTTCCAGCTGTTGAAATATTTTTGGAAGAACCATCAGTCAAGATAAAATTACGGGTCACTGGGGATACGCGCTGACCTTTGCAGGAAGAGGGTGGTTTGGCTCACAGACCGGCCTTCCCGGCCAAAAGGCTGCTAGGAGGTGAATTCTGTGACTTCTCTAATTGGACCTCATTATTCAATCTAATGGCCTCGCTCAAGTCTGGGTATTACGCAGGAGTGCAGGACAGTGGAATCAGAGCCTAGCAAGGCCTAGTATTTTCAACCCTGGCAAAGCAGCAGCTAATTTATGCACTGATCATTACTGTGCGATAAACATCACCTACTGATTGCCATTTCCTAACAAATTAATTGTGATGCCCTGGCTAGCACCGAGAAGCACCTTACACCACAAATGCAGTGCAAGAGGTCTCTGAACCAGTCCAGCGCGACGTTATTCTCATGACAGCTTGTGAACGGAGGGAAAGCCAGCTCTGGGAGTCCCCTCTGCTGCCTCAACCCGGGCATCCAGCACCGTCGGAAAATCTCTCCTACCCTCGCACTGCTGCTCCAGGAGTAGAGAGGTTTCCTAGAAGTCCTGTGTCACATCTTCCAACCCCGTGCAGGTGTCTTGGGTGCTCAAAAGCCCCTTGAACGGCGCTGGGTACCCGTGTGCGGGCAGCTGAACCTGCTCCTGGTGGGCAGCCAGCTGAAGGAGGCTGGCCATGGGCTAGTGGAAGGATTCAACTACATGAGCACAGGTTTCTAGTTCTGCTGTATAAAGCCCTAGTCCCCACATGGCAGGGGGCACAGACCCCGAAGGTCCTCTGCCACAGCTCTCGACCCCGTCGGGAGGTCACTGCGCCCTGGGTGCCTTAGACGGCAGGTCCTTCCTGCAGGGAACCGAATCGTCCGTCTCCCCTAGCTGGAAAGACAGCCCGGGCACCCAGTGCTCAGGCAGGCTCCTACGTACTGACGCCCACGTGCAGGTTCCTTCATCTGGAGCTGAATCTCAGTCCTGGTTTTCCAGAGGCAAGTTATATTAAGTGTTTCCAAACAGTAGTGCCTTTGGCCTGCTTCTCAGATTGAGCCAAATTAGCATGGGACTCAAGAGGTTCTGCAAGGAGCTGTGACTTTAGATAGCTCGGCATTTAGTTAGCATTGTTAAACGTATCAGTACGTAATTGAAAATTGCCACCTTTTGGGGACAATGTACAAAAAAATCTCACCTGCCTGATTATAAAATCATTAACTATTTTATTGTTCCTTGCCATCTTTTTGGGGGGGAAGTAACAGTCAGGCATTTTTTCAGTCAGAAGAAATCACAAATTAGATTTACACTGAAATAGCACATTTGGTAGTTGATTAAAATTGTTACTGTTTTTAACTATTCTTTCATTCAGCTGTAATACTAAGGTGAAGAAAGCATCCAGCACAGTTAGATTAAGCTCTCACAATCAGCATAAATTGGCCTAAGAGGAGGCTGACTCCAAAAGACCTGATTCCAGCTGCTTGTGCCCTCTTGTGCCAGCAGCAGTGTCCCTGCAGCCGTGGGACATTATCTGAAAAGGACTTTTGCTGGGTTATATACCTGGTTAGTTCTCAGCCAGATGTGGCTCAGCCAGGGACTTCACAGACTCTAATGCTGGCACATGAAAGACATGGGAACAAGTGACTATGGCTCAGCTTAAACCTATTATGAAATCGCAATCTGGAAAAATATATAACAAATTTTGAATTTATGGTCTGGGGCAATAAATACATTTTGCAACACTCAGACTGGGTGAAAACTATTAATAGCTTAAATGCTAAAGCCTTTGTTTTCTCTGCAAAGCAGCAGTGACTGATCAGCAGTCACTCTTGCGTGCTGATCTTGCAAGTCTAACAGTCTTTTCCCCACTGCTGAGAGAGTCCCAGATGGTTCATATAGCTATTTGTCCTACATGCTTATAAGGATCCATTATCTGGATAGCTGACTCGTGCAGCAAAAGATTTTCCAACCCAGAATATTTCCTCTCAGTGCTCTGTGCTATGGTTTTCAGGCATGCACGCAATATTTTAATTGATATATTTATTATTTATTATGGAGTCATTCCTTTGGAAAAGACCTTGTTGCAAAAAAAGAGTATGTTTAATGCCACAATCAGAGCATATTGAGGACTGAGGTCGTTCCGCTGCCGCAGGGCCAGAAATTTTGCAGCTGAGATATTGTCATAAACTGAGCACCTGCCTGATTCACTTTTGGATGTTTATGCCAGCAATGCTAATCTTGCAGATCTAAAAAGCAGGCTGCAGACCTGATGAAAAAAGGCAGGAGCTGTCTGATGGTTTACAGGGCAGGGAAAGGCTGCAGGAAAAGCTTATGCTTGTGCTGAGGAAAAAGTAGAGCTTTTTTTATTTCGCAAGCAGTCCAGCAGTTTATGTAGCTGATAGCCTTGTCTTTCAGATGTTTTTTGGAAAGACCAGTGGGAATGGCAGGACGAGTTTTGCTGAGGCAGGAGCAACTACCCTCTTTACGAAATACTCCTGGCAAAGCCGTGAGTCGCCGGTTTTACCTTCCAAAGCAGCAGCGGGTAGGTGTAACACCGGGACATCTAGCCATGCGCCCACCCTGCACAGCCCCCCTGGGCACCCCCGGCCCCACCGTGGGGAGCATCAGCCCTGCGTGAGCGGGGGGGGAGGCTGATGGAAGCAGAGGGGAGGTGAGACATCCCTCTTTGGGGTCTACAAGCAACTACGTGGGGCGGAGAGACGTGAAGTTATCACCTCTGTGCAGCTCCGCGCCGGGGTCTTTTCGGTAAGGGCGTATGAGGGTGGCTGGGGTGGCCTCTCCAGCTCACGGGGGCTGCTTCATGGCTGCAGAAATGTCCTCCTCCAGCAAGCCGGCTTACCTCACCTCATTCCCCGTAAATGTAAGGGGAAAAGTGATGGTGAGCCGCGGGTAAGGTGTTGCCTGGGGAGCTCTGTTCCCGCTAGCAGGCAGGCTGAGCTGCCCTAAGCTGGGCAGCGTCTCCTTGCAGACCTCTCCTTCCACTCCGCGTGTGCAGAGCAAAGGCAGGGTGCCTGCCAGCTGCCCACACAACTCGCCTCCAAGGGCTCCCCGTTCTCAAAATACACCTTAGATTTGCCATTCTCATACTGGTTCGGGAGCACTTTGAAACTGGGAGCAATTTGTAAAGGAAGGATAGCACGTGTGCCCAGCCTGCTTTTCACCCAGGGTTATGTTACATCGGTGGGTACAAACCCAGCCAGAGCATCTCTGCCTGCCAGTGCAGGGCTGGATGCCCCATTGACATGACAGTGGCCCACAGAAAAAATACCCTGATGTGTGCTAACGCAGCTTTACGGCTTCTTGCCTGCAGCTGGCTGACACATCTGGCCTGGCTGGAGAAGGGCGCAGATGTGGCAGTAACCAACACATCCAGGGACTGCAAGCTCTATGGCACGAGCATCATATTTTTGTCCAATGCATGCGAAGCACCTATAGGACAGCAACTGTCCAAGCCTGGGGTTGTTGTGTGTTAAAGTAGCACAAAATGTAGTAAACAACCTCCGCGCAGGGTAGATAAACAAGGTGACATTGCTGAAATTAAGGCTGGTTGCTGTGTTGCCCTGCTCCTTGCAGAGCTGTTTTCACCTCGGCAAAGGGGAGCTCAGCCATCATTTGGAAATGTAGCGCAGCCGTTTTTCACTGCCTGAATCACAGAAACCTGCATCAACCCGTGCAAATGTTTAGAAACCGTGACCCCTCTTCATGTGTATAAGTCATGGGCCCAGCCAGTGCAAGAACATTATAAGGAAAAGATGTCGCTGCAGCAGGTGCAACAGCTGCTTAACAATGGATTTTTCTTCTCCTGTTCTGAGCAAATTCACTGTTTGATGAACTTTATACTGGCTCTCAGAGTACTGGCAGGTTTTCTGGCTTGGCACGCCTTTGAATTATACAGGAATTCTGAACTCCCTCTCAAATCTGTTTAAACCCCCTATTAGTACAGTACTTCTGCTTAGACTAGTTTAAAAAAAAGAAACAACCACAAAACAAAACACAAAGCCAACAGTAAATGTTGAAAATTTGCTTTGCCATGGCCCTAACAGCTACGCAGTCACTTGGCGCCTGCCTTCATAAATCAGCTTACAGTCCAGCCGAGATGAGCTTCTTTAAAATACCCTTTTATTACTTCACAGGGTATTAGCTTTGCCATAGCAGACTCAAAACAAGTCTGTGCTTCCTGGAACTGCTTGGACTCCATCCCCTCTTCTACTTCCAAAACAGAGACTTGTTTTAAAAAACACTGCGCTAGTTCAGACTGCACCACTACCAGGGGCAAGCAGATGATAGAGGGGAAAAGGTGTGAAGCAGCTGAGCAAAAATATTTTTTGTTTGGTTTTGTTTTCATTGCTTTAAAATTCAGAGAAAGGACAGCAAAATAGATTTTGCTCAGCAACAGTCCAGATGAAGCAAGTTTAAAAAAAAAATTTAAATAACCAAGCTATGGTTTGTCATTCAGAATGATGCCAAATATATAAAATATATAATTACTGTCATATGTAACTGGTTTTTGTAACTTGAACAAAATGAAAGGCAAAATAAAATGCTTGCTGCATTGTTTCTTTCTGATTCACTGCCTGCAAACCTGTAGTGCTTGAAGAGGATGTCAAAACAGGAGTTGAATGGGAACTTTTCAATTAAATGTTTTTCACCAGAAAATGCTGTTTCATTGAAACCAAAACTTTTCAAGGAAATCTATATCTGTAGTTGAAACTTTTGTTAGAAAGGTTTTGGGGTTCAGAATGATATTTCTGATTAAAATGAGAAAGAGACAGACAGATAATCTTAATGCACGAGACTGAGCATCGCCTGAGCTTGGTTCCCCTTGCCAGGAGAGTGAATGAATCACTGCCTTACGAAACGCTTTCTCTCTTTTCCTTCATTTATTTTTCTGACAAATTTCAACAGCCTTTTGATCATCAGTGTAACTAAAATAACTGTTGAAATCTCAAAAAAATTTGCAAGCTAGAGTTCTCATTTCTAGCTAGCCCGATGGATAGCCAAATGGATGAATCTTTTTGGGACGTCTGTTCAACTCCAGTTCCAGAAAGCTTTAAGCTTATAAAAGATTAAAATTCAAGCAAAACCCAGAGAAATTTCCACAGGGAGCATCAGCTATAAGTTTTTGGAACAGGTCTGCGTGACTCAAAGAGTGGCTAAACACTCTTATCCTTCATTTTTGGGAATGTCCAAAACTGACTTTTGTCAAGTAGTTACCCAATGGCTGGTTTTGGGCAGACAATCCAAGGTAATCTCTTCCGGGCATTCAAGGAAGAGGTATACCAGACTTAGGAGCCAGAAAGTAGCCATTGTAGCACACAAGTTGTTAGCAAGCAAACTCAGGGGGATCTTCCTGAGCCCAGGAGGAAAGCACCGCTGACCAGAGCTGGGTATTGTGCATCCAGTCACCAGAGCCTGTGGCCCTTAGCAGTGAAAGCCATCCCACCACCACGGCATTTATTTTAAACGTGTTTGGGGTTGCGCTTGTCTGTTCATCTTCCCTGGTTAGCTTTGTAGCTTCCTGTACTGTCTCTTTCAAAAGAAATAAAATGAAAAAGCACACACAACAAAAGCAGGAGGTTTAAGATACCAAAGACCTGTATAACACTTAAGCCAGTTACCTGTAGTTTCATGATGTGACAAATGTCTTTTCCCAGACTGGGAATCCTGACTTAGGAAATGCTGCGACTGTGGCAATATGGACCTTGAAGAGCACTGGAGAACAAGTCTGACCCTTACACATACAGTGACATTTTCAGGAAATTCAGCAGCTTTGTCCACTATCAAAACTACAGAGCTTTGTTAAGCTTTAGCTGAATTTCTTTGTTTGCATTTGCAAGGGAATTGCGTTTTCTGCAGTGGGGGTGACAAAGTTTAGCCCGACCCTCCTATGTTGCCTTTGGTCAGCTCTTGCATAGGACAAGCAAAATGGTGTATCTCTGCAGAACTCGGTTGATGCAGGATCTATGTCCAGGAAATTAACCGTCAGTTTAATGCAAGCCCCTTACAGCGGTAGGCAGGTAAGTAGAATATCATGATCGATGATCATGACGGCTGGTGATAGACTGGGGAGACCTAACACTGACATCTGACATGAGGCCATTATCCATCACAGCTCCGACTGCTGTCTCCTGATTACGAGGGGGCTGAATTATTGAGCAGACCTAATTCATGGCAAGCTGCCACTTGCGTTTCTGGGAAGGGCGAATGTAATAAGAAACAAATGCCTCGACTACAATTTTGTATTGTCTCCAAGTCTCTCCCATTGTGCTTCCCTGCTGGATAAAAAAAGGCGAGGGGGGAGGTTTAACTGCATGCTGAATGGCTTTGCATGGCAGTGACAGGTATTCAGAGGCAGTAAGACTGTCTGTTTCCAAAGAACCAGCACCAAAAAAATGTTAAGCCAGTGGGAATGCAGCACCTTTGAAACGGAGAAGGCTCACTTAAAAGTTTGGCAGGATCAAACCCTCTATTATAGTCCTCTCTTCACTCCCCAATACTCTCAGACAAAGAACATGAACTTCTGAGACTATAACTGAATGTAAAATCATCAGCAAAAGCATGCTCCAGCCACATAATTTATTTGGATGTGTGTCAGCGTAGAAACTGGCACTTGCCCCATCTGTGTTCATAGTCCAACTTCTCTGCCACAGAGAGCCAGGATCCATGATTTTCAGTCCAAGGGCATTTCTGACATTTCAACATTCATTTTCACTGCAAAATCAAAAAGAAAAGTTCAGGCTTTCAAGGTCTCCACCCTAGAGGAGCACGGCTCCATGGCAAGACAAGGTGGAGGCGGTGATGCTGGTGATGGAGCTGCCCGTGGGACGTGGAGCAGCGCTTGCCTCCAGCTCCCGGCCACGCGCCGGGCACTGCCACCGTGCCAGGGACCCTGAGGCGGATGGGACTGCAAATTCAGGGCCAGGGAAGGACGTGCCAGGAACGCGCAGCCCTGCTGCACCCTCCCGCAGCCTGGCCCCTGACTTTTGGGTCTTTTCCAGTTAAATGAATCAAGAGGGATCAGGAGTAAATGCAATCAAATAACCGATTCGTGAATGTTCGCCTGATCTTTTAAGAGAGGGTGAAATAAAAGTCTGTCCATCAAATTCATGTAAGTAAACTACCAGTGGGGAAATACCATCTCTGAGTCGGTACCAAAAGAAATAATTCTCTCAATTATTTCTTCTTATAAAACTGACTGCATTCTGGTTCCTCTTTATGAAAAGTGCCTATAAATTTGCTTTGCATAAGAAAGGAAACAATAACAAAACCAGCTACGCACTATGAAGTAATACTTTTGTATTAAAGAAAGTTCCTAATGGAAAATCCCCTTTCCTTCTATTCAGAGACGTTTTCGATTATCTTCAAAAATGAGATCCCTAAATGGTGCACAACTTTGCCCTCAGCGATGCTGATACAGTGCCATTAAAGTCAATGAGATTACATGTGTTTGAATGATGGCAGAATACAGCCCTGCATGTTTATTGCAAATGCATTTGTAAAACATATTCCAAGGGAGAAAAAGTGCATAAATACATACAGCCTCTGTAAATATCAGCATTTTTACTAAATGGATGTATGTGTTTTTAAATAAATTCATGCGAACAGAAGTGAATTTCTGGCTTTTTCCTTCCAGTAACCTTCCACACTTTGCAAATTTGCCTGGCCAGGCCTTATCTCCCAGTTCTCCACCTGTAACTTCAGCAAAATACATGAAGAAAACTCCTGTAAAATTTCAATAATACAACCATCACATTAACTGTGTATACATTTCTATTTTGAGAAGAAAAAGCTTTTTGTGTGTTGATTAATTGTCTTTGACAGACTAATCTAGGAACATGAATAGGTTGTATTATAGACTATTAACTCCCTAGCAGTCCCAGTGCTGGGAGTATTTCTAGGAGGCAGGTCTCCTTTTGATCCAACCAGACATTAATGATATTGTTTGTATTAATATTAACAGTGGCATTTTTAAAAATTCAGTATTAATTGAATCCTGATTTCTTAATTATTTTCCATATACTGTGCTTTTCCATGAGAACCACGACTCATGCCAACAAATGCCTAGAGAAATATCTTCACCTTGTAAGCTGCAAAATAAATTCTACCATCCAGTTAATTTATGACAGCAATTTGGAAGTCTGCTGAGCCGGACACAGCTGTCTGGCAATGAGCGCATTGTTATTAAATATGAGCAACATGTGACATTAATATCAAATTAATTTTTGAGCAAAAATACATGCAAATTACAATAACCTATAATAAAGACGTAAAAGAAAATGGTGCAATACATATTTGCAAAAGTTCGTTTCTGTAGCAGGTTTATACACATTAATTGGTTATTCCTAATTTTATTCAGTGATTGATTGAAGTAGAGAAGAGACCAGTAGAGAGACCTGACTATTGGATGTACCAGGGCTGAAGTCCTTTGCTTGGAGCTGATCAGAGTGGTTGGATAACACTGATGATAACTGCATTTAGCCCACTGCAAGAACACCTTCAAGGACCTGAGGTGGGTTGTTGCAGTCACAGGTGTCATTTTGTGAAACTGCTACTCATGTCAAAACCACAAACTGTCAGGTCTGCGCCAGGACTTTACCTTGAATAATCTCGTGTAAAGGCTGTGCCTCTGTGAAGCACTGGCTGCACTTTCCTAGCATGCTCTCCCAGATGGGGAATGTAGAGATCGCGCTGTATCGGAAAGAGAGAGTTTCTGCAGAAGGGTTTGGCAATAAAATGAATGTCATTTTAATTAGAATTTTCCATAGGAAACATTGCCTTTTCACAAAAAACTCCAAACATTCAAAATGTTTAAAAGCTATTTGGTTTTTTAGCAGCTGGTAACCATTTTCCCTCACCAAAAACTGCTGAAAATTTGGGGGGTTTCTAGCATCGCTGCTTCAATGAAAAGCAACAATGTTCAAAGAAAAGATGTATTTTTTGAAAGATTTAATTTAAATAAAGTTCCGGTGTATCTTCAAAAAAGAATGCTTTTGATGGAAATCTTTTGGCCTGCCCTTTTGCAGAGAGTAAATCTTGCTGGAAGGTGGCAGAGTAAATCCCCCCAAGTCATTTACATCAAAACCCTAATAAACATTATTAGGAAACGGAAACCCCATCGAAACCACTGCAAGTCAGCCTTTAAATATTTGAAACGTTTTCTATGTGTCATCCTTTTGAAAGCCCTACCCAGCACACCGCAAAGCTTTGATAAGAGCTGCACATCTGACAGCCCAAGCCTCAACAGTCAGGAACATCAAATGGCACCTTAAAACCTGTATGGGAAGCCATGGGGACGGGCTGTGTGGGATGCAGTTTCTTTCGATGCTGGCTGTAGGCGACTGGGTGGTCCGCAAAGCAGGTGGTGTTTTTTCCTTTACAGAAATCCATAGCACATCCTAGGAGGAGAGGTGTGTTTTCCTCTGAGTGCTACCATGTCCAGTTGCTGTAAATCACTGGTTTTCCAGCTGTTCCCCAGAACCTGCAATCCCCAAACTGTTGCCTGTGCCCACAGTACCCTCCACAGGCCCTAAACACAGCCAGCGAGGGGGAGAAATTGCACATAAAAAGCTGCGTATTCTGCAAACTCTGACTTCACAGCCCCCTGCCCTGTGCTACTGTGGCAGCGGGGGACCCTGCCCACCCAGGGGGGACCGTGAGAAGAGCAGCCCGGGCGCCTCATCTAGGGACTCGGGGAATTCTATGTCCAGCTCATCCTGTTCACATGCAAAATTTGGGTTTCTGCCTGGTTTTTGGGCTGCCTACCCCACAGGCAATTTGCAGCGGGGCTGCAAAGACGGGTTGATGTCTGCTGTCGCCATAGGTTTTACCCAAACCTGTGCCGGCGTGTGCGTCGCAGCCTGCCCTGCGTGCGAGCTGGCCTCTCGCTTACCCTCTGCAGCTCTGGGCAGATGTGTCTGAGAAGGTGTGAAACGGTTATGGATAAAGACAAGGCCAAGAAAACCCAGCTCACTCCCTCTGGCTGCTTGAGACAAGCGCTGTGGTTGCTTAAGATGTGCCAGCGTGTCGGTCTGCAGACAGAGAAGACTTTGCTTATGGAATTAATAACAATAAATGATTTATCATTGCCATTATTTATTGACTAAATATAAGTTGGCCATCTCTATAGGCTGACCCCGACTCCGTGAAGTGAGACTCGCTTTGCTACCTTGTTGGTTCAGTCTTGTCATCCCCTCTTTTGAGGATGGCTGGGTGCGTTTGCATTGTGTCACCCCCGGATTGGTTTGTACCCCCTCTTTTGGGATGGTTTGGCACCTTCTGAAATGTAATTCACTTCATATTGACGTTATATATATTCATATAAGTAATCTATTGTAAGTACATCTGCTGCTACATTGTTGATAAGTTTGGTTTGCTAATGACAAGTTGTGGTAATCGGTAATAGTACATTACTACTTGGTGGTTGCTGTTATTGGTTATACTGCAATACTGATTGATGCTATTATTGACTGATACGATACTATTGATTGATACTATATAATCGATTGCTGCTAGTAATTTGTAATAGCTTGTATATATATTCATTCATATTCACTTTATTAATCATAGGTATATTTGCTAGTGGTGATTTTTGTGGTATTTGTGGTAAACTGTAATGAAGTAGAGACATTTAGAGGATAAAGCCTCCATGTCCTTGTGTATCATGGAACCCTACAAAGCCACGGTCGCAATCTCTACACTAGCCCCTTAGGTCATGACACCCCATCAGGACCCTGTGTTTCCTCACCGTGGGGAATGCGCCATGTGTGCACTGAGTGGGTGAGGTCTCAGCCCGTGGGCTCCCTGCGAGGCAGGGCTGGGGAGGCAGCTGCCCCTCCCCAGGACTTTGAACTCTGCAAAGGGAAGAAAGAGGAAAACAATTAAATGTTTTCACATTTGCCCAAGAAGTGACTGTGCAGCAGGTGATGCTTTTCTAAGGGCAATAACACACTTTGCAGTGAGACAGAGAAAAAATTCTGGGTTTTCTTCCTTTTCAATAAGTTCCTTTTTTAAGTGGTAATGGTGGTAGCCGTAGATCAAAGCAGACTCGGTGATACACTGTGGATTATGTATCATCCTTTGAAATAACCTTGCTTGGGATGAGCGCTACTGGGCACACAGCAATTTGATTCCCTTTGGGTGCTATAGAAATCTGTCTATTAATAATAACAATTATTTTCTCCCTAGACTTTCACTGCAGTTTCCTGTCATTATGAGAGGCTGGGGAGCTTTGCCCCTGAAATCCCAAAGCAGAGGCGTGGGATGGCTGTGCACAGGAGACTGGCACGCTCCATGCAGAAACACGGGTGAGCAGCCTCTGCTCTCAGCACTCGCTTTTCACATGACCTCTTGCAGTATTCCTATGGAAATGCTATAAGCCAGAGCAATAATTTGTGATTTTTTTCGCTCTAAGTCCCTTGGTGAGTCCTGCTACTTGGCAACCATAGCATGTAAATGCCGAAGCCAACGACATGGCAAGCAGGTGTTGTTTTCACTCAGTTTACTCTGTTCATGTGATTTTCTCAGCAATCCAGAAATCTTTCTTGCATAAGCACAGGCTCAGAGAGAAAAATATCTGTGTGCATAGGAGGGCAAAGCTGCCTGAAAGGAAAAATACTCTTAATTTGTCTATATCTGAGAGTCTGATATTAAGAAATGGTGGGCATCCACAGCATCATAGCTACCGAACTGAGCAGCAACTGCCAGTGCTCGACAGCTCCCAAAAGCTAAAGCTCCCCAAACCAAAAGCTCCCTAAGGGAATATGTTGCTCTTCTGAGGGGACTTCTGCTGAAAGCCTAGACAAGTACATGGGTTAGTTAGTGGCTGGCCAAGTTGGGCTGATTTTAGAAAGCTGCAAACACATAACCTTCCAGCCAAGGGCGACAAATTTACTCTTGGATGAATTGCAGATAAATGAATCGGGCTTTCAAATGCTAGCTTGCGTGCAAGTGCCACAAAACAGTCTGTAGCAGGCTTATCAAGACCAGATGCATCCCGATGCAAAACAGAGTGATCTTGTGGTCACGTCCCGTGCTGGGGGAGGTCTTTGAGCCTTGGGTTACACGATGGGGACATGGTGGCTGCCGATGAGCCAACACCACGTCTCTCTGCTCCCCGGGCTCGTGCCCAGGAGGGCAGCGGTGCCCTGGCGCTGGCAATGCGGCAAGAGGGGAGGAAGCCCCAGTCCTGCAGCAGCAGCCCTTTGAGCCAGCACACTAAAGCTAACTCGCTTTCAGAGCGCTGCACCTCGCCGTCCTCCGAGCCTCAGGACAGCAGTCCGTCTCAGACCGCCGAGGACACGCCAAAGCACAGTCAGTTGTGAGCGGGACAGGAGCACCTTGGAGAGATGGCATCTGATATTGAGGTGGCTGCTGCACGGACCTCGAGAACCTCTGACAGCGACCTAAAATCTGACCAGAACAGAAAGATGACTTGAATGAAGAAGCACAGAGAGGAAGACAGCTTTGCAGCATCCTTTGCAGAGGCTGAAGAGAAGCTGCAAGGATCTATCTATCTTCGCCTCTGCTCTCTCCTGCCTCTTCCACCTTTTCTCCTCTCCTCCACCACACTTCCTGCACTTTTTTCATCCCTGTGGTTTGAAATAGCAATGTTGCTTTCACTTGCTTTGCTTGATATATTTTTATATATATTTGAATCAATATAAATAAAACCTGTCTCTATATATCAGTGCATATTGATAATATAACAGCAACATATATATGCTGTATATGATATGCATGATATGTATGATATATATCTTAATATATATGTTATTTAGTTAATATATTCTAGATGTGCATATACATGTAGGTTTGGGGGGGTTGCGGGTTTTTTTTAAGGTCCACAGTTTTACTAGCTTTGCTTCCAAAGCCTAACAAAACAGTTCATCTTTTCTACCATTGGTTTAACTGGAATTTACTAACAATGATTACTACTGGTAAGTTAAATAAGAAGCTGATTTAACTAGGGCAGGGCTCCCATTAGCTTTTTACTTGCATTTTCTACCCTGTTAAACATCGCAGCTGCAGTTAAATCAATTGGCACCATCTGTCCAGGTGCCTATTTTCAGTTGCTTATTGGTAGAACCTAATCTCAGCTGAAGTTTCAGCTCATGCTTTAACTTATCTGGCAGTGTGTGCATATGGTATTTCCAATTCCTTTTTCAAAATGTGAGCATGAAACGAAAACTGCATGGATGTCTCCAGCAACAGTATTTTTTTCCCTGAAGAAAGCAACAGCAGCAGAGCAGACCTGCGCCCTGTGAGATGCTCTGCATTCCCTGCGGAGCGGCGTGCAGCAAGAGCCGCCTGCGTACCCCCAGGAGTAAGCCTTCTCTTGGGGTACAGTGGTCGGTGAGGCTCAGTGTGGAAAGATGGAGAAAAGGAGTGAAATTTTCCGCATGAAGAAGTAAAAGCAAATTTTACATTACCTGTAAGACAGCCAAAATGTTATGCATGATTTGTTTTTCCAGAGGTACCAAGCGCTGAAGCTGGAGGACGTGAAGGCACTGAGAACCCCGGCAAATGAGGCCCAAAGAGCATCATTACAGAGAAAGCATCCGTGCAGGCACTGAGCAGGGCGATAAACTGCGGTGAGCTTAGGAGTTGCCACCCAGCGCTAACCATCTTCCAGCCCCATGCAGAAGAGCCGTCTGCGCTTATTCCAAGATGCCTAGGAATAAGATGCCTGGATGCTTCCCATCCAGCCCAGATCAAGTGTGTCCACAAAGCTCGCACTGTCTTGAAGAAGGAGCACAGGCTCGCATCCTCAGCCTCCCGCCTGCATGAAGACCTCACAGACACCTGTGGACCACCGGCAGGATACATCCCTCTGCCCCGGCGTGCTAACAGGGCAGTAAATCCACAGCTGACCTCCAGCTTTGTGCATTCTGCAATCCGTGAGGGCAGCTTTGCTTTACGCCGCATTTGAAGAACCATTCAAAGATTGAGGCCACTCTTGGAGCCATGTGGGGACCTTCTGCCACGTTGTACCTGTCCCTCTCATGGGTGTCCTCTCCTGCAGACCCCCTCAGGGCAGGACACAACCTCTTCTGTCTTTGCACAGCAACCAGCACAGGGGGACCCAAGGCAGTCCCAGGGCTCCTCTGGCTGTTGCCGTCAGGCAGATAACAACTTTGTACAATGTACTCTTACAATTTAACACATTTCAAAAAGCAGATTGGACATATAATGTTAGGAAAAGCCTTGGGCAGGGTAAAATAGGGCTGATCCTCGGTGCCTCGCTGCGTGACGAGGCTTTGGTGAGCTGAGCAAGCAGGCACCGCCGCCTGAAGGCACTTCCTGTTTTTTATACAGGTTTCCCCCGCGTTTTGCAGAAAAAGTCGGGTTTTTACAAAATGAGACGTGAACAGAAGTGTTACTAACTCAAACTGTGAGTCCTCGTTTTTACAGGGATCTTCCTGAGAAACAAGCACTGAATCAAGCTGAAGGGAAAAAAAAAAAAAGCCTAAATCTTCTCCGTGGCCATGAAAACAAGTGATAGAAATCACCAGTTCCTGCTGAAGGTGAGCAGAATTGATTTGCAACCAGAAGAAATTGCTTAGCTTTGCGTGAAAGGCTCGATCCTGCTGTGCTGACTCAGGCAAATCTGCTGCTTAAACATGCAGCCCAACTCTTCAGATAAAGTATTTTTCCAGTGCTCAAGATCTCTGTTCAAAATCAGAGCAATGACTCTGTACCTGCACTTACCGACACATGCACACATGTGTGTACATCTCCGTGGTGGAGCAGAAGTGGGCTTCTCCCAGCCACAGGACGGCTGCAGACCAGGCGGTTTACTTCTTAAAGGCATGTGTGTGGAGCCATATTCACCATGCACAATCCAAACATAACCACTGGGCTCTTGAAAGCTGCCTGAAAAATCAAAAATTCAGGCATTTCACTGTGCCCGCAGGCACCGGGGCAATTCCCTCTGTGCAGGGTTGCACCGTACGCTAAGGCGACCCAGACAGTGTCCCATACCCCGTGCTGTAAAATTGGTCTCCCAGAATTTCAGAAATTAGGGGCAGGAGGAAGAGCAGTTATTTTTCCTAATAGAAAGAGCATTAGGAAATGGTCCCATCTGTGGGACCCCCCAGATGTTTACTAGGACTCATGTTTCTGAAATGCAGAGTGGTCTGGAAAGGGGAGGGGATAGCAGGTGGCAAAAGTTGCAGATGACACCAAATTATTCAAGGTGTCAGCACTCAGGAGCTGTTAAAAGGCGAATTGAATGTTAAGACTTCTTAAGAAAAACGTAGAGCACAAAATGGGGCTCGTGATTTTGCCAGCAAATAAATCCATGGTGTACGTGCATCTCGAATATTTTGTGCAGCTCTGGTAATGCCATCTCACAAAAAAAAAAAAAAAAAAAAAAGAGGATGACTGGAAGCATCCTACAGAGGTGCAGGGTGGCTTCCACTGATGGAGAGCTAAAGCCTCAGAGCCTCCTCAGTCTGGAAAAGCAACGGGCACAGCAGAGGCCTGCGGACATGAGCGGTGCGGAGCAAGGCATGGGGTTTTTATCCCTGCTGCTGGGTGCTGTGGGATCCACAAGAGAAAAGATGCTGCTCTGGGGTGAGACGAATTCACGGAGGTTTGGTCCCGTATGTGACTGCCAGGGTGCAGCTCTGGCTCGGGGGGGTCCCACATCCCTGACCGCTGGAGGCTAAATGAGATTTTTCTGTGCTTTCCCCATTTCTTTACTCTAGGGCAGGCTTCTGCTGATGGCCGCTCTCACAGGCGAGATGCTCTCCAGGTGGACCCTTGAGCTGACCTCCCTTGACTCTTCTTCCATTACACATTCTTGTGTTGAGTGTGTCTTGACAGGGAAAGTTGTTGAGATTTATGGAGGTCTTTATTAAGACCTAATAAAGTCTAAGCAAACTAAAAACAAATCTTGCTTGTGCTCCCTTAACCTAATGTATCAGCTGAAGATAATCCTGTTTCCTCAAGGATTCATCACACACCTAACAGATTCATAGTGATTTATTAGCCATGATTTATTCATGATCTAAGAAGTGCTTGATATAGTCATTGTTTGCAAAACCATTACAGAAGCCTCATTTTGATGGCTTCTTTCTGACCAAAATTCAAGTTTAAATAGAATATAAATTATTATATTGTGCCTCAAAGACTTTCTATTCTGTTTTTTTTCTTTTCACTTTCACAGTCTGGAGGGGCGTCAAGCCTGTAGCAGTGTGTGAGTCAAAGTGTAACAGTGCAGTCTGATGACTTTCATGTGTAGTCTCAGCAGGAGACTCTGTACTATTTTCCTTAAAATAATTTTTGTTATTACATTACATTATTCAGAAGTTCATGGAGACTCATTTCTACCCTGATCAATGGTCTTTGGTATCTTTATCCAGAACTGAAGAAGCATGAGACACCCTGACACTTGTAGAGTGTGGAAGTCCTTCACTTCAGCACATAGGACAGAATCGCCCTGATTCATAAGGGCGCAAGAGCCAGGTTTGTCAGCTCCTGCTGGTACCTGCCAGTATTTTACTCCACGGGTAATCTGTCTGCCTCTGGCAGTGCATAGGGATAGTCAAATCTGGTCTTGAATAGGGCTCGTCATGGGAAGTCTTGCTGATCGCACATATCATGGCCCCTTGAAGCAACTGGGCTACCCTTGGATGATCATCACTGCCTGGTAGAGTGCCTGTTGGTGGGTAAAATTGTTGTCTACTTATTTAACCAGCTTGTTGTTTGAAATTTGTTTTGCTTATTTGAAATAACAGCATGGCTGCCCATAAAGTTGCCACTATTTTGTGTTTAAAAGGTACATCTTTTTTTCCCCCAAATGCATTAGGGTAGCATTTTTAATGCTGCAGGTTTCAATAAAATGTATAAATATAGCTGACAACAATACAGCTCTGCTTGTTTCATTTTTATTAATGGTGCTAGTTTATTCCTATTGATATGGACAGAGACGCTCATTGCTCTTTTACACAAAAATGCACAAAGAAAACAATGAAGTTGGGGTGTATAAACAACGCTGTCTTCCACGTGTAGACTCAGCAAGGGGCTGTGGTGTGCGGCCCGGCACCCTCCTGCCCCACACACTTTGCCTGTGTGGAAGGGCAGCCTGCACATAAAATCAACGTCAGCTGAGAGCAAGCTATTCCCAGTAAAAAAGTGCAGCGAGCACCCTCCTGTTCATTTCCATTGGGTGACTTCAGGAGCAGAAGGCTGTTCATTGCTGCTCAGGAGCGTGGTGTTGCTCAGCGAGATGTCAGCTCATTGTCAGCTACAGCTTTGGTAGAAAAACCTCTAAAATACAGTAGGTTGGGTCAGGAGATAACTGGCCTGCTTCAGAAAGTGCTGTTATCACTCTCTGATTCCTCACCTTTCTCAGCGGTAGCCCAAGTGCATCCTCCCTGCTAGTGAAAGAACTGTCCCCTTAGCAGAAAGAATTTAAAAAAATTTATATATCAACTGCTACAGCCTGCAAGCTATCCATCTCCCTTGGGGGGTATTGCATTGGGTTGCAGCAGAGCAAGCAGCACAGAGGTCATCACCCCATGTGAAACTGGGTACTGAAAAGTGTACAGCGTCCTCAACACGTGCTCCTGGATTGACTGTAGGCAGCTACTCTGAAGAAAGATTGCTCATGGCTTTTGGAATAATATACTGTGTAAAAACCATGCTACGTTTAAAGTGGTTAATGAGTGGAAGATACTATGTAGGGGTGGGGTAAGCTCAGCTCGTAATTTGACACATGGGTTTTATGCAAATAGAGCATCAAGTGTGGTGTGGTAAGAGTGGACCGGGGCCGGCAGAGGTTTCTCACTTTAACCCTCTTGCTTTGGGTGTACAAAGCACCTGCAAGTTCAGCCACCACAGCTTTTAGAAACCATCTCTCACACCTTCCCACCACTGTACCCACTTGTTATCAAATGCCCCAGCGCCCCTTTCCCGCTCTAGGCCCAAGCATTAAGCAGAAAATGTATTGGGTTCGTGTGGTAACAGCTTACTCATAGGAAAATGCCGATGAGCCCAGGAAACACACAATGTTAAAAAATGGAAAGGTGACGGGAGAGGCGTGAGCAACCCCCCACGTCACTCCACCCCTTATCACAGAAAAAAAAATGCTTCAGAGAAGACTGCGTGCCTCCGAAGGACTCGCTGCGACGTGCAAAGGAAAGGCTGTTTCAGGAAATATTTTTCACCCTCTGTGCACTGGGGACGGTGGAGCCGGGCAGCGCGGGGAAAGGCTGATGCGAATGGCATGGGGGCTGGGGCGAGGGAGGGCGGAGGGGGCTGACGCGGTGGCTGTCATGGGAAAGGCACCCTGTGTGCATCCCTCTGCGAACAGATCCAGTCCATCAGAAAAGCCCCAGGGGCTGTGTTACTCTCGTCATACCCCTGACGGGGAAAATATTTTGCTAGAAACTCCATGCGATGACTCACCCACCCCAGGCGCTTTGCTTTTGGGTGCTGGTCCATGTGCCAGTGGGTGGCACGGGGAGCCCGGGCTGGTCGAACCAGAAATGTGTGTGCGTCCTGGCAGAAAGCAGTGGGCTGAGGTGGTGTGGGAAGCCAACAGTCCCGTGAGAGCATCCAGACCATTTGCTGTGCCGGGCAGGGGACCCACGCTGCTGCCGCGACGGCAGCGGCCGCGGCACAAGGCAGCCTGCGGCCGCCTGCTGCCCCATGGCGCGGCATGGCACAGCGGGCTGGCAGGGTGCTGGCATCCCTGGCAGGCAGAATCACCCCCCGGCCACACCACGAGCATCTGCTCCGCCTGTCCTGTGCACGGCAAAACTCCTGCTCTCCTGGCTGAAGCTGCCGGCAGGGATCCGGCTAATACCTGCGCTGCACAGCGGCAGCTGCTCAGACACGGGCTGCCGCGAGGTCACCGGCTGCCTTAATGGCTATCTCTGTTATCCTTCGAAGGCACCAGCACCCTAGGTATTTGCCGTAGAGAAAGCAGGGGAGGAAAACAGTGTTTGTGGAGGAAAAAGAGCATTTGGAAAGCTGAGCAGATGTGCTGCTCCCATGCGCGGTGGATGTGTCACCCGGCGCTGAGAGCGGCAGGGAAATGTTGAGTGGAGCAGCTCTGTAACAGCACCCGGCGCTGACGGGGGAGCGAGACCTAGCACCCCGGGACTCAGGCAGGAATGGCCCCCAGAGGCCACCAGCCCACCCACCACCACGGCCATGCCCAGCCCCAGGCTTGTGTCACGGCCCAGTGAGGGTGGGAGTGGGGTTTAAGAGAGGACCGAGTTGTGCAGATGTTGGAATAAATGTGACCTCCCCTTCCTGAGCACCGCGGCTGGCACCAGCGCAGGCAGGCAGGCGTCCGGGGTCACAGGGCTTGCGCCCAACCTGCAAAAACGCTGAGGAGCAGCACAGAGCCACCAGCCCCACCAGCTTCCAGATGTGGCTCTCCAAATTTGTTAGCCAGAGCGTTTCTGGAAACCAAACCCTGAGCTTGGAGTGAAGCCAGGACATTGTTTTTCGGCTTTCTGTGCTTTTGGAAGAGAGCTTTTCATTCTTTTTATTCATTGAGCTGCTAAATGACAGGGTGATTTTGTCATGAAATTCTAATTTCCTCAACGCCACCACCCCCCTTATTTAACTGTGCTTTGTGAATTGTAAACTGTGACCCACAAAAGGACAAAACAGAGAGAGGACGGTGGGGAGTTCAGCACCTTCAGCGCATGTGTGTGCTTTGCAGGGCCATAATCACTGCCCAGCTCTTCTTGCGAGGTGACATCTGCCAAGGTAATTAGGGCAGGTCCGTGCCTGGCACCAGGCAGCCCTGCCTCACCGCGGGTCTGCTCCAGATAATGAACTCAGCCGAGCTGTTAAGAGACGTGTTTTCCTACCAAGCCATCAAGAATTAATGGGGAAGAAATTAGTGCTTCCTAGCTGACACTAGAGAAAGAAACGGTATTTTCCCATTTTATTGGTCACGGACTCTCTGCTGACTGTAGAGATACCAAGGTGGTGCTAACGCTGGCACTGAAAAAAGCCACTGGGAGTCTTGCAAACCAGCGGTGGTAAGGGAAATGCCCTTTCCTACTTCTGCATTCCCAGGCTGCATTGACATCAAGAGCAGCCTCTGATGGAGCTGGGTGGGAATTTTCTCTTGGAATGATTTCTCTCCAAATATGCAGTTTTGTTTTATAAGCTGTCAGAGAAATTAAAATGGAAGCACTGGCTGCTCCACCGCACACCCCAGGGGCTGTTTCCAAGCTGGCATGGGCGACCTCTCCCAAGCTCTCTTCCCCATGACACCACGGCATCCCCGGGTTTTGGGGACGGGAGGCAGCTCCCTGTGTGCAGGCAGGGCCAGGGGACCTGCAAGCACCCCAGTGCCCGTGGGAAAGCCGGACCCACTGCTCGGCTCCCCACACGGAGGTTTGGCTGCCAGCCAGCACTACTCCCCTTGCAATGATTTTGGGAGGTGGTGGCAAGCCCAGGGTTGCCAGCCCCAGGCCGGTGGCAGTCCAAAAGTTGGGCAAACTGGGAAAGGGGCAGCTGCTTCTTGCTCTCCTTGCACCGATGGTGTTCCTGATGGCCAGCTGCTTGGACGCGTGGCTTTCTGAATGGCAATTTCTCGTTCGTGTTTTGTTTTTCTCCCACTTCAGAGAACCTCGCGGAAATGAGATTTTGAGCTTTCACCAGTTTGAGTGTTTTGGTTTGCAACGTGCCTAGAAAACTGAGGGGGAAAACACACATAGCTATTTTCATCTTGCTTCAGTTCAGTTTTGCTGCGGATTTTGAGGTCATTCACTTCACCCTAAGCTGCTGATGTGCCAAAATACCACAGAAAGTCTATATCAGCACCACTGAAAGCAGGAAGTAGCAGAAATTTCTGGAGCAAGATTGTTTTTGTGACCATTCCGGGTCAGTTCTGCAGATCCAACAGTACGAAGTTCACATGCAGTTCAAATATTTCTTGTACGTTTTTCTGGAGTGAACCTCCACAGCATTTGCCATTTACTCACTGCTAGGTCTTTATAGCACAAAGGGTGTTGGCTGCTTCTTTATCTTACGTTCTTCGGTTATCCCCACCTTATGCAGTAGCACATCCTCATCTCAACCTGGATCCATGTTCCCATTTACAAGGATATCTAGTCCCAAAAGGTCAGAGACTCAAGGGGCCAAGCACATAGCAGATATCCCAGGCTTAGCTTAAGTACATTCCTCAGGACAGTGAGGATGCTCTGGTCCCGAACAACCACTAAGGTAAGAGCTGGTAGGAGGGATGGAAATATGCAGGCTATGGGGTTTGGTATGCTCAAGTCCTGGTTGTATAGTTCTCTTCCCTATTTTTCTCAGCATTTGTGATAAGTAGCTTCCAAGCAGTGACTCTCACAAATACCTGTTGAGAGGCTTTTGTCCCAGAAATGGCAGAAAGGAGGCAGAAGAAATGTCTCAATGAAAAAGGAAACCTGCTGAGGAAAATACTGCCTGAGTGCAGTCAGCTAACTCCAGGTACTCGTGGAGCCAAAGAGAAGTGCGGTGTTGCGTATGGCCATTTTCCCCACATTTCATGCCCCCGTGCCCAGCCCGTAGCCCAGCAGGCGGATTGCTGGAGCACATCTGGGACAGACGGCACTGAGGTACTTCAGGTCTGATGCTCCTTTCTGTATTCCTTGGCACTGACCAGTCTATTTTGAGTCCTGCAGCATCTAAGGGAACGAGCAGGACAATAATATTCATCTGGCTTTGGAAAACTTGGGTTAAACTAAGCATTTGAGTGGATCATCTCCAAGCATGGACACATGCAGATTATCACTGAATCCTTTGCTTATTCTTGATGGTAGACAGATGGATCTCCATTTGTGATATCCTGATACTTCCCTTCAGAGAATCATTGTTACAGTTTCCCACAATTTTCATGGGTGGGATGCTTGCCTTGGGATCTTTGTTCTTGGATGTTTTGGCTTGCATGATTTGTTCATATTAAAAATAAGGTCAGGAAAAATATTCCCTGCTTTGCCATTACAAAATAAAAATCAGGGGGTTTTAATGAGTTCTGCAGTCTTGTGATTTGCAGTAGAGACAGAAAATCAGGCTTGTGACTTAAGGTCACAAAATCTCAACTTCGGGAAGTCAATACATTTTCTGTTTATTTTTTGTTTGTTTCTTATATATAGGGAGGCATTGCATTAACAAAATCAAAAAAACTTAAAGGTTTGTAAAGTCCAGCAATCAGAAGTTAGAAATGGCCAGGATTTAGCTTTTCTGTCAGCTTTATTTTTTAAATTTCGCACCATTCTTCTCCCATCAGCACACGACACACAGTGTTGTCTTTAATTACAGGATCACATACTATTTTTCTTTTCACTCACTGTGGAGTTACTAAGTATATAATCCCATAATTAAAGACTATTTCATTATCTGTGAGCATGGATAGATTAAAGTGACAGAGGTGACTTTGATTCTGAAAGTCTTGACTTTTGAATTTGCACCAATATACTTTTTTTTTGTAAGCCTGAAGCTAAATTCCTTCTGTTATACATCCACCAGTTTTGTCGTGTTGCTTCCTATAACTGTGATTTTTTTTTTTTTTTAAACTGCTCTTATTTGGTGTTAGAGCAGAGTTTAAATAGTTCACAGAAGTTAATCTGAAAGTGCTGCCAGTGGTGTGTCAGGGCTCCTGACTACCAGGAACCTTTCAAGGTCCCAGCTCTGGATATAATTATTGAATTAGTCATCCTAAATTGTAACAACATTCAGTTCCTCTTTTGGACATAAATAACAGCTAACTTACCTGAAAATATCCCTTCAATCATACAGCTTCTGAGAAAGCTACCTAGTAATTGTCTACCAATCCTTTTGTTCAGAAAATTCTCCCCAGAATTCAAAAGCACGGTAACTTATTTAGAAGATGCTTGGTCCTTCAATGGTGGCCACAACATTAATTGCAAAACCCACAAAGAAGTGGAAATACTAGAGCAAAGAAAGCCAACATCCTCACTAAGTTGAGGACACTGTATAAAGCAAGCCATATTAGGAAAATTTCCCACCCATCTGGTAGCTAATTCCAGGAAATAATTTATTTAACAAATTCATTTATGTCTGCGTGGCTAAGACAACACACTCAGCAGGGAGGAATCACTCACAGTCCCTGTGCGTGGTTTCCGTTCAGAGGACCAGAGGATTACAGTCAGGTACCTTTGATGCACATTGCCCAAAACACAGGAGGAGGAAACTTTTTTCCAGCCAGCCCTTAATGCAAAGGTCTCTTTTTGGGCTTTCCCCTGTGTCAGCACCTTGCTGCTGGGGTGGTGTGTCTCGCTGCCTTTTCTCCTGCTCCTGGAGGGAGGGTTTCTCCTCCTCCCTCCCTTCCCAGGCAGTGATGGCTTTTCATCCATCGCGTTCAAGCCACGAGTGGCTTTGCTTGCCTGCTTAGCTTTGGGAAGTGACTTTTGCCTCTGTTAGTTTGGGGGATCAAGTTTACCGCATTAAGTAGCTTTCCCTTGCTGTGACCTGGGAGATTTTGGCTAGTTCATCAGGCTGTTACTATAGTGATTATGCAACTAAGCACATTGCTGCACACTGGACTTCTTTCTTTAAACACTGCCTTTTCAATGAACTGCTAAATGTTTTCCTCATCCTTTCAAGTCTACATTTTTCGCTAGAGTAATTGCTGCCTACATATCCACCTGATTCTTTTATGTTCAGTAAAACAATCTGGGAAGATGTTAACTGTATGAGTGAAATACCAAATAAGAGTATTTTGATCCAGCTTTTTGTTGCTTTTCTTTCATCCTTCTAATGTGAAGAAGAATTACTTCTGCCTTAGGAAAAAAGCCTTAAAGAAAGCCCCCGGGGTCTGGGGGAGGAACCCAAACTGAAAAAAAACCAGGAAACTACAACAAGGGAAAACAGGAAGGGAGCACCTATAGAACACCGAAAATATATTTTATCACAAGAGGGCAGTGCGTATTAACAAGTGAAGAAATAATCCACGTTTCACAGGAGGCTAATCCTTTCTTTTAAAAATTTCCAAAAGCTTTGCTGCCAGTGCTGAAGAAAAAGAAGGCAGAAAAGTCTTAGCACACGATAGCAAACAGTGGCTTGTGAAGTTTGTTGTTCACTGGGACTGCAGGAATCTCTGCCTGGTACTGGGTGTTGTGATTTTGTAAGAGAAATGAGAAAGCTCTAGGTGGCACAGGAGCCACCAGTTATCCCCATTTTGCTGTTTCCCTGGCAGAGAGCAATGTCATTTTGCTTCTGTATCATAACACTGGTAGAATGACCACTCTCACATCAGACGTATTTATCCTGGCACCTCTGTCTGAAAGTCAAATGCCCATGCTCAGAAATGTGAATGATGCACCCAGCATGACACATGGTGAAAAAAAAATCATCAGTACCAGCAATGCTTATAATTCACCCCCACACCGACCATTCAGTTCTTTTTCCAGCACAGAGCCTTAAACATTTCTGCCCTGAAAGGTCTTGAGGTTTTAACTGTACTTGTATAGTTTAACTGTACAACCAGGTCTTCTGACTGACAAAACGCTGATACCAGCAGGTTGCCAAAATCAGTCCATCCCAGCTGACATCAGCCCTCCAAGGCAGCTGCCCACTGGCTCCCAGCCCCAGCCCACGGTGGGGAGAGCCCTTGCCCCCCCATCCCTATGATCTGCCAACGTTTGCCCATTGCCTGCAGAGCTGCAAATCCCTGCGCGTGGCCCTACAGCGTGAATGCATTGCCGCTGCCATAAAGCGCTGGGATTCCGCTCACCTTGTTTTAGAGTTCTACCTCAGGAGAGGTGAGCTGAAATCAAGAAGTGGTTTTTTTCTTTCTATTTTGATGGTAGAAGTTTCGGTGACTAGGCCATGTATAGATAAGAAGAAAGCCACCCTGCTCTCCTTTCCTTGCATGGGAATTGTGCTAGGGGAATGAAGATTTAATTGCATGTTGAACACCCATGAGTTCTTCTACCTATTTAAACATGCCTAGGAAGGAAAAATCACATGCCTTTTCAACATACTTTTTGTAGTTACACTCTCAAGGGTAACCTGTGCTGGAAGATAAACATGAAATTATCTTCTATATTGTCTTGTCTTACATCTTGTGCATTGTATTGTCTGTGTGTTCCTAGATGTGAGATTTAGATAGCATTTTGGCCTTCCCATCTGCCTGCAGGAGGGATGTGAGAGGAGGAGGTGCTGTGCGGTGTAGGGGTGTGCTGTGACGGGTCTCACTGGCCAGCAGGAGGAAAAGCTGAAACACGTGTCCTTCCCTGGTTGCTCCTATGGGTCTGCCCCTCTTGACCAGGCAGCCAACCCCCTGGGAGCCACCATGAATGTTTGCTGACCTCCCATCCAGCCATACGCCCACCTCCCCAACACTTCCTATGGAGAAGAGCCCTTAGCGGCGAGCCTTCCACAGCCAGGTTGTCGGAGACAAACAGAGCAAGCATCTGAGTCTTAAAGCCCTCCTCTGAAGACAGGGATATTGGTCTCGGCATTTTGTCTGCCAGCATAGGTGGAGATGGTGTCATCAGTTGTGTTACACCAAAGCTTAAATTTACACCTCAGTCTCACTGATCGCATTCTTAACTATGTGAATTTGCAATGTGCAGGATGAGCTAGATTTTCCTAGAGATATGTGGCCTCTTCTTTGCTAGACTGTCTCTCTTCATGTTTTTAGAGGACATGTTCAGCAAGTCAAGTGGTGCCTCCTCAGAAGTCGCCTCTTCAAGTGTGAGGAAACCCATACAGCACTTTTGGGGAGAGAAGAGCGGGTTTCAGGGAGCTACAAAAAAGCATAGAGTAACTTTGCCAGCATCTGTTTAAGCATCAGACCACTCTGATACTGACCCTTTGCAGACAGTTACCTCTATTGGCCCACATATAGCAAACTTCTGTAGTGAAGAAGTCAGTGCTCGAGAAGGGAGTTACTGTGAAAAGTTGCCGCTATTGCTCATACTTATGCAGAAGGCACCATCAAAGGCATGCACCCAGTGCCACTGCCAGCCACATCTGGGACCCGAGCCTGCAGCTGTGCAGGACTCAATGAACTGGCCCGCTTAAGCTCTTCCCATCATGTATTTTGGAGCTTTTCTGTATTTGATTGTGAAACAGGATGGCTGCAATACAAAGTGATATGCTTAGTCCAGCATGGAACATCCACAGACTCCCTTCAATCTGTTTATCAATAAGAAAACAGAAATACAAACCCAAGAGCAGATATAAAGGCTTTCCTGAGAAGGACAGTGTCTCTATAAAAGAAGGCTGTGTAAGTGAAATCGCAGCGGTAAAAGAATATACATTCATCCGTTCAGAGGCTGTTCTCTTACTTAATCTAATACAAAGTGGTTCAGCATCAGACTTAAAAGGCAAGTCTGTGTGCCATGGGACCATGCAGGGCTGCCAGCTTCGGGCTGATGGGTAGCGTTTTCCTCTTTTGGGGAACAAACATCCTGCGTCAGCTGCACCCTGCAGTGCAGCCAGCTAAAATATCCTCATGGCTTGCATCGGGCTGAAAGAATTTTTACTGGCTTCTGTTTTAAAAGTGACATTTCTGATAATGTAATTTCTGTCAAAATCGTATCTCAAAACACTTTCAGATATTTACAGTCTCAGTAGTGCGGTGATGGTCCTCTAAGGAACATTAAAAAATAAAGTATATATTTGTATATATTTGACAAGCGGACAAAGGAAACCAGGTAGCAGTCAATACAAACTAAAGCTATTAAAATTTAGAGAATAAGGGAAGCTAAAGAGTACAACAGCTCCAGTACAACAAAAAGGATAAGTATTAATATGAAATCAAGCAATGTAGTTGATGGAGAAAGTAAAGTGGTTAGAAATTATAAAGAAAAGGAAAACCTCAGTAAATATTTCTGTCATACTTCACTAGGGAAGAGATGGTGCACTTGCCTACATGAGGATGATGACGCATTTTCCAGTCCGTTAATACCTAAGGAACCAAAAAGGAGTTGTCTGAACAAACATCTGTGCCACTGACAATAATTTTTGAGTAATACTCTAGTGAATTACAATAGGGCACTGGTAAAGTGTCAGTATTGTGCTAATACTGAAAAAAGGCAGAGAAGGATGTATGAAGTAACTGGAGGCTAACTCTATTCCTGAGCGAAATAATTGAAAGGCTCATAAGGGAGTCAACAAACAAAGCCTTAAAAATGAGAATGCAATTAATTCCAGTCAGATTATGGAGAACAGATCCTATTAAGCAAACCTTAGTGTTGGACTTAGTATCACTTGCTATTTTAAATAAAAAATAAGCCTATAAAATACTAGTAAATTGCACTGACTGAAAAGAGAACTGGCTTGATATATGGTTGTCCACAAGGAATTATCTTCTAATGGAGATGCTAAAGTAGTCCTATGACCAGACTCCTATTCAGATTAAATAATCCAGGCAGCCATATATAAAGGTGATTTTAACAATAGAGGCCAATTTAAGTCAAATGCATTTTAATACTGCCAGTGTAAAGCTCTACATCTAAACTAAGGAATTCAGACCTACAGAGAAATGACTGCATGTTGGAAAGTGATAACTAAAAGTAACCAAGTTCACAGAAAGACGGTTCAGCGTAAGTTTCCAGTGTGATAATATGGAGAGAAAATCAAATCACAGTCCTCAGATTTTCTAAAAAAAAAATTAGCAAGAAAATGAAAGGAAGCGGTTTTATTTCCAGATGAGATATCGATAAGAATAAGTATGGTGTCCGCAATTTTGCTATTGATAAATTGAAAAGAACCATGACAGATGCTCAAAACGTGGAGAGAACATCTCTGAGTGAGAGAATCAGAGTACAAAATCTGCTTAGATTATCAAAACGAAATTGAGAAGTGATTCTATAAAGATAAGTAAGAAACGTGTCATGGGGAAAAAAGGGTAATTAAGGTCTTGCTCACATAGAAGAAGGTGAAGAGAGACAGTCCAGTGGTTTATCTGGCTTTACAGCCTCTGAACATATAACTTTCCAACTTCTGTGGCAGAATCTGTGCTTTTTCATTGCAGCTATTTTTTGCCAAGTTACATGTCTAGTCTAAGTTCTTTAGATTCCTGTACAATTAGTACAGAAGTATCCATAAAAGAATATTCATTTCCCTTCTTAGACATCTATTGTAGGACAGGATGAATCATCACTGTAGATTCTTCTACAATGTAGAATACTGCATTCATTGTAGTTTCATTGCAGATTCAGTGTGGATTCAGTGTAGATTCATCTACGCTGTGGAAGGCCAACATCACATGGACGGTGAATCACAGCCTCATGCACTGTCAGCAACACTTCAGGACAGCCGCTGCACAGAGCAGGACTGTCTTTGAAGGATGCCATGGGATTTGAAGAATTCCTCTAAGGAGGTACAACCAAAGAGACGGACCAGCCCTCACAGGCAGAGCAGCCAGATGATATCTGTAAACCACAGAAGCGTTCTGACCCCACTGAGATGACGATCCTTTACCTGAGGACATC
The DNA here is from genome assembly GCF_026419915.1 of Harpia harpyja. Lineage (NCBI taxonomy): Eukaryota > Metazoa > Chordata > Aves > Accipitriformes > Accipitridae > Harpia > Harpia harpyja. The sequence continues at coordinate 16,372,550 of NC_068962.1, read as the reverse complement.
TGAGAGTAAAGCAGACCTTTCTGCATGATGAAAAGGATCAACAAAATGTGGTGGGAACAAATTGTTTAGAAGCCACAGGAACATCTCTGAAAGTGACTGATGGTTCTAGATGTCTCAGCCTTTGGGTAGCCAGCTTTGAGATGCATCCTAGGAAATCATGCCATAGAAGTCATACCTTTGGGTAGACAAAACCAGCACTGCATAGACTAGCCACCAAAAAACTGGTTGAGTTAAATCCCTGCCTACTTTGGGAACCAAAAAGTATCTGTCGGTTTGGTTCTACTCCTCTATCAACATTAATGTGACTGAAGGAATGATTATTTTACTGATGATGGCTTTGATGATTAAATAGTACGAGTACACTCTCTGGATTTGATAGATTGCTTATGCTCTGGGTGTCAAGAAATGTCGACACTGGTGAAGGTCTTCAGACCACACAGTGCTCTATGCTGTATTGCCATATAAAAAAGGTGTTTGTTTTAGAAAAACCCACATTTCCTATGTATGCATGCTGAGTATTCCCTCCTAGCAATTTGTTCATTTGCAGAAAGAAAGTTCTTTTACTCTTTGCATTACTGATCATAGACTTTTCAGTTGCTAATTATTACAGAGGTTCTTTCCAAGAGAAGGGTGGAGGATGAGACAGGCTTTCCACATCTCTGCTCTACATTTGTCATGGTTTATCCCCAGCCGGCAACTAAGCACCAGGCAGCTGCTCGCTCACTCCCCCCTGCAGTGGGATGGGGGAGAGAATTGGGAATAAACCCCCAAAAACTCATGGGTTGAGATAAAGACAGTTTAATAGGACAGAAAAGGAAGGGAAAATACTACTACTACTACTAGAATATACAAAGCAAGTGATGCACAATGCAATTGCTCACTACTCGCTGACCGGTGCCCAGCCAATCCCCAAGCCGCAGCGTCCCCCAGCCAACTTCCCCAGTTTATATACTGGGCATGACATCATATGGTCTGGAATATCCCTTTGGCTCGTTTGGGCCAGCTGTGTCCCCTCCCCACTTCTTGTGCACCCCCAGCCTCCGCTGGCAGGGCAGTGTGAGAAGCTGAAAAATCCTTGACTTAATATAAACACTGCTTAGCAACGACTGAAACATCAGTGTGTTATCAACATTATTCTCATCCTAAATGCAAAACACAGCACTATACCAGCTACTAAGAGGAAAATTAACTTTATTCCAGCCAAAACCAGGACAACATTAAAGATTTCTGCATTTGTAATACTGAGCTTATTTGTAATACTGCTTCTCCTCAGAGATCTCAGAGGAAATGCTAATACCTGTTAGATCACTTTACCCTGTGGAGAGGAACTATGATTTCTTCTTTAAATAAAATGAGAGGTACTTAACATTTACACAAGACCTAACATGAAACTATTGGAAGAAATTTGAATAATATTGATGGATTTTGAAATACACTCATCTGTTCAAATCACTGATCTTTATCTCCTGGGTAATCAACATAAATATATATTTACCTGCTTATTCTTTTCATTCCAGGAACATACTGCAAGTCCAAAAGCATTGCTCCTAAGTTCTTGTTCTGCCCAGGAAAGCTCTCAAATTGTATGACTAAGCATTCAGTCCTTGCAGACTGGCAGTTGATTGGGTTAAAGATTGACTAAATGTTAAAAGAGTATGTTGTTCTTTTGAATTTTGTCTTTTCTTTTGAATTTAGTGATAATCAAGGTGAAAACTTACACCTTGTGCTTGCATAGTCACCTAATTTGCACAAGTACTCTCACAAGTGTGCCATACTGTCCACAGAAAATTCAACCATCAGATGAAGAGCATGAGCTAAATTTGGGCTTCCTTCCATCAGTGGTTTTCCATTTTTAATAAAGTACTGTGAAGACTAGGATCCTGTTTGAATCCTGCCTCAAATGACAAGGTGTCACCTGTAGCAAAGAATGTCTTTTATACCTGAATTCAAGTATGAACCTTTGTGTTTCTTCCTGCCTGAGAGCCAGGCCATTTTCCCTCTGCTGCTGGATTCCTGTGATTTATTCTAGCTAGAGCTGAAACAATCTTCAAACACAAAGCATGGTTGCCTGTGTCCTCCGTGCTTTAGAGCTTCTCATGAGACCCAGGGAGGTCTCATCACTGATTCCCAGTCATTACTGAGGGCTAGCTGAATGACACAAACCTTATATCCGAGTGATAGTCAGGTAAAGGCCCATCTTTTTCAAAGACTGAATTAGAGTTCAGGTGCTACCACAAGAGCTGAGTTGCTCTGCTCGACGACAGAACACAGAAGCCCAGGCCAAAGTGCCTGAAAGCTATGGAAGAAGCATTTTTGATCAAAACTTGCAAAGATAATTGAATGAAACCCATCTGTACATGTTTAGAAGAAGCATTTCGACTTCATTTTAAAACGTACATCCAGAAACCAGTTGTTAAAAAGGAAGCAAACAACAAAACACCCCAAAATGCTGGGGGTGGGGAGTTTGCAATAAAAATAAACAAAAATGCTGATGCCCCTTTGTAAACACATGCACACACACATGCACACACTTTTCCCTAAAAGAAGTTGCAGAGATTCCAAGAAGACCTCTTCTTGCCATGGGTCTCCAAATGTTTGCTGCTGCTACATATTTTTACTTTGAAGGTATTCAGATACCATCATGATCGGTTGGAGGATAAAACTCTGAGACAGATTGAAGAGAGAGATACTGAACTTATAGAGGACATGGTTTGCTGAAGTGAAGCGTGGTTATTTGTTGTCTAAAAAAAATTATACTTGACCCAGTTTAATTAACTGTGGGTTGCGGTTCAACATTTGAAAATTGGTTACTAAGAAATTATACTGCTTTAAAAAAACCACTATAAAACAATCCTTTTTGTGGTCTGTTCTCAAAGTAGCAGCATAGATGAAGCTACTCAAACATGTGTACTGTATTTCCTTAAAGGTAGCGGTGCTGAAAACGCAGGTGGTTTAATACTACATTTTAACCAGAAGGTGTTATCTACATGTCATTTAGAACAAGAGAGCGAATGTCTCTCTAAAGCAGGCAGCATTTGAGCACAGTTTCATTCTTCATGGGTAAACTCTCCTTTCATGCCTATACGACTGTCTACTGTAGCTGGTGAAAGAAAGTGGTTATTTAGATCTTTATTTTATGAAACTCAACTTTAAAGTTATGCTTATGTACAGCTTTAGCTGACAGCTGTAGTTAACAAAGTGCTTTAGGAACGTATCCTAACACATGCAAGTGACTTCCACCATGAGACTGACTGCTCACAGGACACAACCCTGTAAAGAAAAACCAGCATCTTCTGATCATTACCAGTGTGGGCCAGATATTAACTGATGACAGCTCTACGTCTGAGCCAGGCTGGCAATGATCCGAAGTTGTAAGCAGCAGCAGGTTGTTTTGGTGGTCTTTGTTAAGGACAGTAAAGAAAGAGTCACTTCGTGAGCTACTTCCCCCTGAGCGGTCATATTAGATGTCATTCTTAGCTCTGAGGACTGGAAGGGTATGGAAGGAGCCTTGGGATGTTTCTGAACCAGTTACAGCCACACCAGTTGACTCTAACTGCTCGTCAGCTCTTTTTGTCTCTGCACTGATTACCAGATAAAGGCCAGATTTCATAGCACCTGCTCCATTTCTTTCTCTAAGCCACAGGACCCTTGTTTCAAACACAGTTCATCACAGAATTTGTAGGAAACAGGGCCACATAATGGAGGCAAGGAATCCATTTGGGAAACATAAATGAGGCTAACTGGGTGAGCATGTAAGAACAACTGGGTCCAGAGCCTGACAGGGTTATTATTGTCACTCAGATGTGTTTTGCCTCCAGGGATTTCTATTCCTGAATAGTAGAAAGAGTGGAAGGCATATGTGTTGGTACAGCTAAGGCAGGCACTGGAAATTTTTGTGAATATTAGGCCAGGGCATTTTTTAAAAACATCACAGCTCCCTGACTCTATTTACCTGTGGACTCTGACTCAACGATTCACTATTCTTGGGATGGCAGCAAGTTCTGTCTGCATATCTACCGAGTCCTGAATTTTTATTTCTTTTTCTCATATCTAATAATACTCCCAAAACACACCTGTTCTGATCAACTGAATGGATTGGCTGGATGCTAAATGACTGTGGTGGGTTGACCCTGGCTGGACGCCAGGTGCCCACCAAAGCCGTTCTATCACTCCCCCTACTTCTCAGCTGGACAGGGGAGAGAAAATATAACAAAGAGCTTGTGGGTCGAGATAAGGATAGGAGAGATCACTCACCAATTACCGTCACGGGCAAAACAGACTCAGTTTGGGGAAAATTAACTCGATTTATTACAAATCAACCGGAGTAGGGTAATGAGAAATAAAACCAAATCTCAGAACACCTTCCCTCCACCCCTCCCTTCTTCCCGGGCACAACTTCACTCCCGGATTCTCTACCAACCCCCCAGCGGCACAGGGGGACGGGGATGGGGTTTACGGTCAGTTCATCACACGTTATTTTCTGCTGCTTCATCCTCCTCAGGGGGAGGACTCATCACACTCTTCCCCTGCTCCAGCGTGGGGTCCCACCCACGGGAGACAGTCCTCCACGAACTTCTCCAACGTTGGTCCTTCCCACGGGCTGCAGTTCTTCACAAACTGCTCCAGCATGGGTCCTTTCCACGGTGTGCAGTCCTTCAGGAGCACACTGCTCCAGCGTGGGTCCCCCACGGGGTCACAAGTCCTGCCAGAAAACCTGCTCCGTGGGCTCCTCTCTCCACAGATCCACAGGTCCTGCCAGGAGCCTGCTCCAGCGCGGGCTTCCCAATGGTCACAGTCTCCTTCGCACATCCCCCTGCTCCAGCATGGGGTCCTCCCCGGGCTGCAGGTGGAGATCTGCTCCACCGTGGACCTCCCTGGGCTGCAGGGGGACAGCCTGCCTCACCATGGTCTTCCCCACGGGCTGCAGGGGAATCTCTGCTCCGGCGCCTGGAGCATCTCCTCCCCCTCCTTCTGCACTGACCTTGGTGTCCGCAGGGTTGTTTCTCTTACATGTTCTCACTCCTCTCTCCGGCTGCCGTTTTCGTCCGTCCCAACTTTTTTCCCTTCTTAAAAATGTTATTACAGAGGCGTTACCACTATCGCTGATTGGCTTGGCCTTGGCCGGCGGCGGGTCCGTCTTAGAGCTGGCTGGTATGGGCTCTCTCGAACACAGGGGAAGCTTCCAGCAGCTTCTTGCAGAAGCCACCCCTGTAACTTCCCCCCCCGCTACCAAAACCTTGCCACACAAAGCCAATACAATGACATACTGTCAGTGGGCACTGATTTTTTAAATCAGAGTTGCTAAACTGGTGTATTTTTTCCAAAAGTTTAGAAGGCAGGAAGTGGCAATTGTATGTCCAGAATCTCATGTCAATTCTAAACACTGGCACAAGGAAAAATGTCTGGATCAGGCTGGAAGAAGCAAGCTATCGATGGGGCAGAGTGCCACATAATGACAAGGAAAATTCCCTAGTTGGCAGACATTTTAAAATCACTGAATTAATTTGGACTTACGTAATGGTAAACTTGAAAAGAGAGCAATTTTAAGTGCTTTTGAGAAATCAAATACAGAGTTTACCAGGAACTCCTAAACATATCTTATTAAAAAATAGTGGACTGTTAAAGGTATATAATATTTATTGTTACGTGGCTGTTGCTAAAACACCCAAGCCTAGCTCATCATTCTCATGTTAGTCTGACGTAACTTTATGAGATAATTCTTATGAATTAAACTTGCCCTGAGACTTTAGCTCCGTCATGGCGTTCTGGTCCAGTTTTATCCAAGTTTGAGTATAAGCTTATTGAAGGACATTCAATGAAATGATGAATCTCAGGGGGTTTATTTTGTGGGGATGGAATTTGCTCCCCCAGGGAATAAGATCTTCAGATCACCTCCCTTTCAGACTCCCTCCTGAAATCTTTGAAGGGTCAGGGAGAGTTTCTAAAGGAAAAAGGGTCTACTTCTTGTTGGTCATGGTCAGGCCCATACATGGGAAGATTGGGAAGAAATGGCAAGCCCCTTTTGAACACAGTGGACACCTCTGAAAACTTAAAACAGTTGCTGCCTGATATTCATCACTTTCTCTAGACTCTATCATGTGTCACTTCATTCTGAACTTGTAAATTTAGAAAAGTTGGTCAGATGCTTCCCTAGGGTCATTATTTTATAACTATAGACTAACTCTGTAGCCTCCATTGAACCAGTAAGTCTTAGCCCTGGTTGGATTTTCCCTTTCCATAGCTACTAAAGAAAGAACATGTCATTATGAGCAAGAATGTCATATCTTTTATCTACCATAGCAAATGCAATTTGAAACTCCACTTTAAATGTGGGTGGAATGAGCTTTTCTGTAAGTCTGCAGTAGACTAATAAAGCTTAGGAAAAGAGCTCTTTTAAGATAAGGTCCAAATGCAGTTTCAAGATACGAATCTCCTTAGTGAGATAAGACTGCAACCAAACACATGTTGGTGTTAGATCAAAAGTACCCGCTCACTCATTTCTGAAAGCTTAATTCTAATCACAGACGCATAAGACACTTTCCTGTGGGTCTCTCAACTGAAACAACAGAGGGTGAGGTGTGTTTGTAATCAGCAGGTTTTGGAAGGTGTAGAACAGTATACACCACTGAATAATCTGACGTGAATAGTTGTCTTTGGCCATTAAATAAACTCTAATTCATAATAGCTTGACCTTGCAGCAACACTCGAGCACCACTTTGTTTTCATGTTCTCTCCATTTTTTATGGTATGTTAGCAAACCTAAAGCATGAGGCTATCTGCCCTTGTATTAGTTTCTATATCTATGCATGTTCTGCTTTTCTTTTTAATCCTTACTAGGTGCATTTAACTATGATGTTATTTCGAAACTTTCGTATGGTTTAGGAGCCCAAAATAGAAATGTTATTTCTTATCGCAGGAGAGCAATGCTTTGCAAAGGTGCAAAGATGGTAACTCTGCAGTTGTGGCTTTGTCGTACAGAGCTTCTGGATATGTAATTCATCTTCAAATGGGACCAGCCTTAAGAAAATGAGTAGAGTTCCCATTACAGCTCTTGGGGCCCTTCCAGGACATGCAACACCTCAAGCTTGTCTTGTGATGAGGGAGCAGAGGGGTCATCCACTGACTCCTCACTGTGGGGCCCAAACCTGAATAGCTGCGCAGGTGCATCCCTCCACCATGTCCCCACAACCACCTCTTTTTGCTCCCCACACCTCTGGGTGACGGTGCTCCCCAAACTCAGCTCCCTTACCCACCAGCCCAGCTGTGCTGATTGCAGGAACATTCATGCTTCCTCCAGCACTCACTTTCCTTGAGTTCCTCACATCTTACTGCCACCCAGTGGATGTCCATTGAGTGTTTAGTGCCACCGTGAAAGCCAACTCTAAAACCAGCATCATGCAAGTGAGCCGGTGGCCACAGAGGTAGAGACAGGGTGAGGGTATGATGGAGTCAACTTGGCCTTGCTAAGAAACACAGAAATAGATGGGTTAGGGATTTTGCCTTTTTGTTAAATTTCTTTTAAAAATATGCTTAGCATGCTGTGTTGTTTGTACATGTGGTTCTTACTGCACATGTCTGTGTATATATGTGTGTATGTATCCACACACATATCTACAACAAGACTGCTTAACTGCCAAGTTTTTAAATTTGATTTTGTCGACAAAGATGAGGTTCACCTTTTTTATATGGGTTTTGTCCTTTAGCAGCTTCTGGCAAAGACAATGTGGAAACTGTTGGAACCACTGTAGGAGGTGTGGGCACAGTCCATTCCAGGTGGTTGTAAGACTGTCAGAGAGCAAAAGCCTGAAATATTCCACATTGCCCTGAAAATTTATGTCAAGAAGAAATACCATTTCTCATCACCTTCTGGTTTTATGAAGCTGAACTTGGCTGCTCCTTCTCATGTGAATTTGGCTATTTTCCTTTGTTCCCCTTCTACCTAGGTGCCTTCATGCATCACATTTTTCTTGCGGTACTGCACATGTAGAGGAATGAGATTTCACTCTAGACAATCTTGGCTGGTGTTATTACATTCCATTTCCCAGTATATTCATAACAAATATAACACTTCTGTTAGCTAACCCTTAAACCAAACCTGTGACCATCTGTGTGCAATAAATAGCTTAACCCGGACACTTTCCACCTGACTGACTGACTCTCACTGGAAGAAGCAATTTTAATCTATTTTCCCCCTTCTCCCTTCAAACACCTCTCTTGTGAGAGGTTTTCCCCTCCCTCCCTCAGTAAGCCTGAGCAGGCTGCAAAGAGATGATTAACTTCTGCCTACCAAAATTTCAGGTACGTAGTAACTGGCTCTTCAAAACTTCCGATCTCTCTAGCTCAGGGGCCTTTCCTTTGGGGATGCTGCAGCGTCAGAGTTACAGCAAGCCTTCTGCATCCCCCGGGCATCTGTTCTGCATCGGGACAATAAATGTTAGTCCCTGTGTCATGGGGCTGCAGCATGTGCTGAGTGGGATGAGGCGGTCCTTCAGAGAAACAAGGATAAATGCAATGGATTTGCAGTGGCGCAGAGCCCTCAGGCAGCTCATTCCAGGGTAGAGGAGTTATAAAGGCTCCTGGTTTGGAGACTACCACACTGCACATGGAGTGGGTCTAAGGTCTGGTGAAGAAATTTCTGTCCCACCAGAGGATGTGGTTGGAGGTCCCTAGACCCCAGTCCTGTTTTCCAAGGTAGAAATGACAAGAAATTCTTGGACATTGAATAACTTAGTCTTTTCCCTTGTCTTTAACAAAAAAAGACTGCCACTGTATGTCATCACCACTATGACTGTTATATGCTATATCAATGGTATTATAGTAAGATAAATGTAAAGACAAGGGAAAAGACTAAGTTATTCAATGTCCAAAACCTTCTTGTTATGAGAAGACAATCTTTTATTATAAGACAATCTCTTATAATGCAGGCACCAGAGCAGAGATTCCCCTGCAGCCCGTAGGGAAGACCATGGTGAGGCAGGCTGTCCCCCTGCAGTCCATGGAGGTCCACGGTGGAGCAGATCTCCACCTGCAGCCCGGGGAGGACCCCACGCCAGAGCAGGGGGTTGCCTGAAGGAGGCTGTGACCCCGTGGGAACCCCGCGCTGGAGCAGGTTGTGCCTGAAGGACTGCAGCCTGCGGAAGGGACACACACTGGAGCAGTTCGTGAAGAACTGCAGCCCGTGGGAAGGACTCCCGCTGGAGAAGTTCATGGAGGACTGTTGCCTGTGGGAGGGACCCCACGGTGGGGCAGGGGAAGAGTGAGGAGTCCTCCCCCTGACGAGGAAGGAGCGGCAGAGACAACATGTGATGAACTGACCCCAACCCCCATTCCCCGTCCCCCTGCGCTGCTGGGGGGAGGAGGGAGAGAATTCAGGAGTAAAGTTGAGCCCAGGGAGAAGGGATGGATGGGGGAAAGGTGTTTTAAGGTTTGGTTTTATTTCTCATTATCCTACTCTGATTTGATTAGTAATAAATGAAACTAATTTCCCCAAGTCGAGTCTGTTTTGCCCCTGACAGTAATTGGTTGAGTGATCTCTCCCTGTCCTTATCTTGACCCATGAGCCTTTTGTTATATCTTCTCTCCCCTGTCCAGCTGAAGAGGCTTCAGTGGGCACCTGACATCCAGCCAGGGTCAACCCACCACAGCACACTACCCTTAAGACCTACCCCTAGCAGCGAGGTCCATTTGGATGGCAGAAAAGCAGCAGAGAGCTCTCCAGATAGTGGTGAACTCTGGGCTGTTCTTTTAGCAGAGCTTTCTCTTTTACTGTCCATAAAGAGCATTCACAAACAACAATGCAGTGGAGCACAGTGATTTCATAGATTCATAGATGATAAAGCTTTGTAGGTTCCAAGCAACACAGAAACACCAAGAAAGCCACAAGTTACTAATAAAAAGATAGTAGGAGGTAAATTACAAATTATAGCTGTAACCACAGATATTAGATAATTACATTGAAACAAAGGTATTGTAGAATATGTGTCAGATGTACCAAGTGAGATCGATTTCTTTTTCTGTTTTCAATGAAATGCAATATGAATAAGGAAAGCGGGAAACAGTGAAGCTCTACATTCTCAAATTATTTTTCAGGTTGCAAATTTTATAACAGTTTACAAATCTTCTCTCTGATATTTTTAACTCATCATCATACTCAGTTACCATTAGCGCTATAAAAACCAGTACTCTAATTTTCTCCTGCAAGGAAACAGATTAATATAATCTATATAATCTACATAACCTATATAATCTACATAACCTATATAATCCACATGATCTATATAATCTGTATATAAGATATATAGATTTATCAATATCTTTATTAATTTAAAACAAATAAGAACATTTTTCAAACTAAAGAAAAAACAGTCCTCCTTCCTCCTGTAATGTACCATGTTTGGTCAAATGATTGTGCTACTTCACTGCTTTGGGGACAGGAAAACTTGCTTCCCAAAGTCTGTGCAGCAGGATAGGATGTTCTCCACCTAGTACAGGATCTACGCACCACTTGTTAGGCTGTGTCTAGTAACTTGGGTTAGGCAAAATACAGTAACTGTGTTTTCAACAAATGGAAAACTTCCCAATGTTTTAAATGAAAAGTGCAAATGTTCCTTTTCTAATTGCTGTTCCCATGCCCAGTGCATCTGTGTGTGTGTTTTGCCAGCTCCCCAGCAGGCACAGCTGCCTGGCTTGCAATAAATACCTTGATGCTGCTCTGGCTTCACAGGGCTCTGAGTTTCTGAGCAATGAAAGCAAACCTTGAAGTTAGTCGTCCTGAAGAGTACTGCTGCTGCCATGGAACACAGAGGGGTAGGGATGGGAGGAAGCTCGCATCGAAAGGGGCAAAGAGGGAAGACCTTTGAGTGCAAGGTGTCAATAATGATTCATGTTACTGCTGTGTCTGCACACCTGGTTCGAACAGTTTTCTTCAACATCCTACAGCTCTGAAAAAGACTCAAGTTTTCTGTTTACTTCATTAAAATGTGATCTAAGGTTGACTTAGTCTTACCCCTTAGGAAGACATGAAAATCCTATATTTATTTTCAACAAGAAGTAAACCAACCTATGCTGTTTATCTTAATGGCTTAGTAAGTCTTACTCTGTTTTAATATGACAGATCAGATTCTTTTTCTGATGTCTCAGAATAAAAAACTTTATCATTAAGCCTCAAAGAGGTTTTCATTTTGACCCCATCCCTATTTCCATTGAAATGACCGACTTTCTTTTTGTCATATAGGGCAGTATCAGTCCCTTTATTTGTCATAGAGAATTGGATTTTTTTTCTTGTTTTGATTGTCATTATTTATATTTGCAAAAGAATGAAGGGAGAAAATAGAAATGGTGTCACAAATTAATATTCCACAATCCAGGTTAGTCCACCAAATAGCAAGGAAGCTGATGATGAAAACTTCTCAAGAGATGTGTCTTTCCTCTCCAAACGTAATACACCATGCATCTCTTTTCCATTTAATGTGGATTACAGTCTAAAAGACAGCAACCAGCCATCATCACTACATCACAGAAGACACATGCACTGATCTTTCTGAACTAACTTTCTTCTCACGCCCAAATGCATTGGTTGTGAAAATGATGAAGCAAAATGGTTGTGCAGAAATTTGGACAGTGAATTGTAATAGGAAGCTTTGCAAACTGAGTTCAGATGTCAGGATGCTTGCAAGTTAAAAAGTGCTTCTGCCCCCTCTTAATGCTGACAGCATGGAACATATTCAGAGTTCATTTCAAGCTCTTTTCAATCATTTTTATGTCTTTACAATCATTCCCTAACTGGAAAAAGGGAAACATCACACACCCATTTTTTAAAAGGGTAAAAAGGGGGACCCTGGGAAATACTAAACAGTCAGCCTCATCTCTGAGCCCAGTAAGATCATGGAACAGATCCTCCTGGAAAATACGTCAAGGCATATGGGTGACATGGAGGTGATTAGAGACAGCCAACATGGCTTCACCAAGGGTAAATCATGTCTGACTAATCTGGTGGCCTTCTATGATGGAGTGATTGCATCAGTGGACGAGGAAAGAGCTCCTGATGTCATCTACCTGGACTTCTGTAAGGCCTGTGACATGGTCCCACACAACATTCTTGCCACTAAACTGGAGAAATATGGGTCTGAGGAATGCACTATTTGATGGATAAGGAATTGTCTGGAGGGGCGCAGCCAAAGAGTTGAAGCCAATGGCTCAATATCCAAATGGAGATCAATAACAAGTGGTGTTCCTCGGGGGTCAATACTGGGACCACTACTGTTCAACGTCTTCAGTAATGACACAGGCAGCGGGATTGAGTGCACCCTCAGCAGGTTTGCAGACAACACCAGGCTGAGTGGTCCAGTTGATATGCTGGCGGGAAGGGATGCCACCCAGAGGGACCTGGACAGGCTTGAGGAGGGCGTCCATGTGAACCTCAAGAAGTTCAACATGGCCAACTGCAAGGGCCTGCACCTGGGCCAGCGTACCAGTACGGACTGGGGGAAGAACGGATTGAGAGCAGGCCTGTGGAGAAGGACTTGGGGATACTGGTGGATGAAAAATTTCATATGAGACGGCAATGTGAGCATGCAGCCCAGAAAGCTAACTGTATCCTGGGCTGCATAAGAAGAAGCGTGGCTAGCAGGTCGAGGGAGGGGATTGTCCCCCTCTACTCTGCAGTACTGTGTCCAGTGATGGGATCCACAGGCAAGAATAACGTGGGCCTGTTGGAGCAGGTCCAGAAGAGGGCCACAAAAATGGTCAGAGGGCTGGAACACCTCTCCTGTGAAGACAGTCTGAGGGAGCTGGGGTTGTTCAGCCTGGAGAAGAGAAAGCTTCAGGAAGACCTTGTTGTGGCCTTTCAATATATAAAGGGGGCTTATAAGAAAGACAGAGAAAGACTTTTTACCAGGGCCTGTAGGGGTAGGACAAGTGCTAACAGTTTTAAACTGAAAGAGGATAGATTTAGATTGGATATAAGGAAGAAATTTTTTACATTCAGGGTGGTGAGACACTGGAACAGGTTGCCCAGAGAAGTTGTGGATGCCCCATCCCTGGCAGCGTTCAAGGTTATGTTGGACAAGGCTTTGAGCAACCTGGTCTATTGAAGAGTGTCCCTGGCCATGGCAGGGGGGGTTGGACTAGATGATTATTAAATGTCACTCCCAACCCAAACCTTTCCATAATTCTATGATTCTAACTCTTCCAGGGGATGATCATCCAGTCATGCTGCTGGAGAATTTATGCTTCAATGATGCACAAGAAATTTCTGTTGAAAGAGTATTAGCTAAGTTGGAAGGCCAAGCATTAAAAACCTAGGAAAAGGCAGAATCAAAGTTGTCTGTGCAAGCTAATCTTGCTGGATAGTCAATGCGGTATAGTTAGCAATCATACTGATTTTGTACCACACACCCCATTTATGCTGCCAGAGTCATGGTGCTCATCTGATAGGTACTCAATAGTCTCTTTGGTGCTTAATATAGCCTTAAACCATTTGTATGGCATGCTACTCTAGTAAAAACACTATTCCTAACTTCTTTGTTAAGAACATCAGAAAAGAACATATATTAACACTACTTTAAAATTAGGATAATGAAGTGAAAAGAGATTTCACCCCAGGGCAATCACGGACTGCTACTCTTTGCGTGGGACATGAGGCAGATGTCTTGTTCACAGGCTTCACAGCCACTCTCTGACAGTACGGGACCACTTCAAACGTGGGAAGCCAGCGTCTGCACCAGGTCAGAGGGGCATATGGCCCTGTGCACTAGTCCAGCCCCCTCTGCAGACCAAATACCAGCTACAGCCAGTGAGCTCACCAGGCAGAGGAGCGGCCCTTCGGTTGAAGTTTGATCCCAGCTCCAAACTGTGGACATATTGGTGGTTTTCACTGAGATTATTAAAGATTTTCTAACAGAGGCAAAAAACTTGTCCAAAAAACATTTTGCTGATATGTCCATTCCTGAGACAAAATAACAAAACCAAAGCAATTCAGTCTGGGGCTGGTGTTTCTAATGAAAACATCCAGATCAGAAAGCAAAGTCTGGCAATATCTGAAAGACTATAAGCCAAAAACCCTTATGGTAGAATGTTGTGGGGTCATCCCTGTAAAGTAGGCATTGCTAATTTTATTGCATAATGCATGAATATGATAAATAGCATTGCCATGTATGATAGAATGGTAAAAATGCTACAGTACCTAGAGGTCAGGTCTTTTTTCTGGGCAAAGGATGCTGACTCTCTTTATCTGCATATCAGCTGCTTAACTCAGACCTATCTCCAAAATGTTTCTTCCAAGGAAGCCAAGATTTTGGAGGGAAGCAGCAGCTACAGGAGCAGAGACTGGAGTTCAGCAGTCAGCGTGCTATTAATATCTGACTAACAGCAGCATACAAAGTTAGCTGCCTGATACCATATCTTGCACTAACAGAGATACTATTTTACAAGGGAAACTGTTCCAGGAAGTGTTTTGCCTCCGTTTTATCTTGGTGCTTTCACAAGCCTATTGGTATGACGCCAAGGCGATTTTGATTTCCTTGGAACATAGCAGTGAGAGGGAGAAATAATACTTTTTCCGTATCAGATAATCGCGGACTCCTATAATCTGTAATCCATGAAGGGCAAGGAAGAAATATAAGCGGCCTCAATTTACACCAAGCTCCGGGCATGGGTAGATGTGGAAGGCAAAAACCTGCCCCCTCTCTGTTGCGTGAGACTCGACATAGCCAATAGGATAAGACGGAAGTGAAGTGTTTCAGATATTTAGGCAGATCACTTAGATGCTTTTCTCCAAATGAGGGAGATTCTCTCTTTTTACCGAGCAAACCGAGTCTCACAGATGTGATTCAGGCTTTCGGTCTCTCTCCTTCTCAGGCAAACTCTGCCCTCAGATGCAGTCCCTACAATCTGAGGCTGTGCAGGCTGAGTGCGGTGCTGGGTCCTGCCCAACAGCTCCAGTATCCCCATCTCAGGTGGCGACTGAGCTGTGTGGGAGCCCTCCTCCTCCGTGCACAGAGGAAGTGGCTGGGACCGGCCCTTGTTAGCGCGTTGCAGCCCGTTTTTCAGATCGGTGATGCGGTAGGTAGTTTTGGCTCATCACGTCTCCAGTGTGCCCCAGAAAAAAGAGCTCTGCGCATCTCTCTGGGGTCACAAAGTTTCCTGGTCCTTGTATGAAACTGGATCAGATAGCAGTACAAGCCATCCCAGCGTGGGAAGGCAAGGGCCATACTCATTTTCTGACCGGGATTCCCATGGATCACGTATTGCTTGTAAACTGCTTGAACAGACAATAAAAAAAGGCTTCTTTTAAGATATTGGATGCAATACAATTTGCCTAAGAAGTTTGGGTATTAATGATTTATTTCTTATTTGTGAAAGAGAAATACTTTTTCACTGTTCTGTCTAAAGGGTACAATGGTGTTTTTGAAGATTTACGCAGTGTATAGATGCAAATAATGTCTAGCACTTACAAAAGTTTTGTAATTGGCCAACAAACTGCCAGGAAAAAAACCTTCATAAAAAAGGAACATACTGAAAATGACAGCACAGGGACAAACCATACGTGCAAAATGGAAAATGAAAATGAGTGTTGGGAAATAGCGTGCTGTAGTTTGCGATATTAGTCATCTTGGGATCTAATATTTCCTATTTAAGTAATCCTTTGCTTTCTAATACTACCAAACCTTTGGAATCTAAATTTTAGAAGGCTTAAAGCAAAGCACGTATCTACCAATTGACAAAGCTTAACTTTAACCCAACATTTTTAAAGCCAGTGTATATTATTTTAAATTTTTTAATGTACTTCACACCTTTTATAACAAAGTTGTTGTCTTTGTCTCACGTACACACACATACTCATAGTAACCTGCTCAAAAATCCCCAGCTTGAAGAAACTGCATATCAAGCAGAACCCAAGTAAAGGTTAGAAATCTTCACTTCTTCAAAGACCAGAGAACAGCTATTGCTAGGTGGCTTGTACTTCTTTTCTTACCATACATACAAATGTAATATTGGTGGTTTCTGGATTATTATTTTTTATTTAAACAAAAAAGTCAGTTTGATGCCAAATAGGTTGGTTGCCATAAAGTTCCAACTCCCAGTAAAGGACTATTATTAAACTCTCTTTACATTTTTCCATTTAGAAATGCAGGAATCACATGTGTGACAAAGGTGCTACACTTAAGGCAGAGCAGGTCATACTACCTAATGTTTATGTTGCTGGACTCTTCCCAATGGAAGATTTTTTTAATGGTTTATAACCCTGTTAGACTTAAACTCTTCAGCTTTTCCATGCAAGAAGTCCAATCCAGGGTGATTATTCTTTTATTTCACCAAAAACTATTTAATCACTTCCAAGAAAATGCTAGGGGAAAAAAATGCATTGCTCTGCTGGTGTTAACAGAACCTTCTGACCTTTCTGACACCGTTTATGCTTCTCTGCCAGATGAAACTTAGTAGTGGGTGCACGTTGTGTCAGGAGTCCTTTCTCCTGTTGCCTTGAGAGCTGGACCAACTGTAGGCAAGATATAAATACTTCAAGAAACTGTGGTTTACAAATGGTCAATAAAGTGCAGTTTGCTTTACTTTAGGAATCTTCCATTTTAGTAGACAAAAGATCTGATGGTCCTTTCTCCCCACTGAGCACTCTGCAACTTCTTAGTCTTTCCAACTCTCATGCACCTTCTCAGAGCTCGTGTCAGTGATGGGACTGGAGATGTGCCATCCTCACAGAGCAGCTAAGCAGGTTTCTCCTGGTTACAGCTCAAAAGACAGCAGCAGGATGTTCCCTGTAAGTGTTGTTCCCAGCTCCTCCAAACTAGGACAAAGCTCAAGACCAAAAGACCCCCCAGCTGATACTCTGAGTTCATTGGAAATAGACTAGGGAAACAAGCAGTTTTGGCAGAACTGTTTCAAATTTTCAAGTTAAAATGTTTTGCAGAAACTATTCAGCTTCTACAAATTTGCAGAGGAACTCAGAGGAGATTCCAACAGCGTTTGTGAGATGTCAGCTAGAAATCTGCCAACTTCCCTGCCACCCATGGCTCCCATGCTGTTCCGCCATTCATAGCCACTGAGTGACCTTAGAGAAAAAATAGAAAGAATAAAAGAATTTTGCATTCAGCGGGTAAAAGGCATGACGGTGTGCATGGTTTTATCCCTCTGCGTCTCTGCTGGAGAGGTTCCTATGCAATTTTAGACATGTCACTTACTTAAACCAAATTTTTCACAGTTGGTCACTAGTTGTGTTTCTCCTTTTCATATGTGCTGTGCTTGGTGTTGGTGGTGCAATCGGGGGAAGCACAGCTCATCCCCATTGGCAGAGATTTACAGCTGCACTCCAGGAAAGAGGGCTTCAAACATGTAAAGAGCTACTGTATAGTACTTTGTAATCCAGAAGGTAAGGTCACTGCAAACTGGGCGGCCAACATTATCATAATATCTCTTGGCCTCAGATTCCAATCCATAAAATGCAGGGAAAACCCACCTTTTTTCTACATTGCAGAGCAGTTGTGAGGATTTATTAGTTTGTTATTATAGATGCGTGAGATGCCCGCAGTGATGCAGCAGCAAAGGACTGAAAGCAGTGCTGGGGTCTGGCACTGCGGGGTGCGTTGTGCCAAGGGGAGGGAGGTGGACGCTGATGGCTGTTCCTGGCACGAGCATTGCCCTGGGCCAGGAGAAGGAGCTGGGCCAGACCCAGCCGTGCTGCGATCAGGGGGTGAGGGGATGATTGCCCGTCCAGCACAACGGTCTCACTGCCTGGGGGTCACCAGGGAGACTGCTGTCAGTCCTCCCTGGGACCTTGTGTTTGCATAGCGCATGATGTGCCCCAGCCCTGCCCCAGGGAAGTGGTGGGAGAGGAGAGCCGCACAGACAGACCCACACCTCAGCAGGGGGTTTTGATGAAAAAGTGAAAAATAGCAACCAAACAATCTCCTTTTCCTCTTATTCAGAAGCAGGTAATAATGATTTGAGTCATATGTTCCAGATATGGGAAAGCACATCCGCCACATGCTTTTAGCAGCATAAAGTTAAGTTTGCAATGGTTTTGGTATCTTCACCTTAAAAATAACCAGAGTGGTGCTTAGGAGTTCACTTAAAAATCTGAAGTCCATTGGAAAGGTGATCTGCACTGAAAAGTGGCTTCCGTGTGCAACCATTAGTTTTCTTCCAAGATTGCACACGCTTAGTGCCAAAACAGGTGTCAGCAGTTTACCATATTGAAGTCACTACCTAAGCACTATTTACTGTCAGACATCACTTCGAACATCTGTCATCCCACTAGTTTTACCAGTAAACACCATGAAGGTTAACATTTATCTCCTTCCTAGTCCAAACTTACTTTCCGTGGGCCAAGTTATACCTTACCCACAGACCAGTCCGCCATTTCTGAAGCATTTAAGGACTCCTACACCAAATGGAAGTATTTAGGAAATATTTCTCATTCTGCATTATTTGTAATAGGCAGTATTAGTGCATCAAATCATGTTATTTCTAGATTAGGTCCTAACTAGATGTTCCCCTGAGCCAAAATATCAAGGTATTAGTGCAGGCTCCAGTAGTTGCACTCCCGCAGCAACCCAGCAGGGCTGCAGCAGTGGCCCTGTCACCCTTAAAAACTTGTTCTGGGCAAACACGAAATTCATTTTATGTGTAAGGATGAGAATTTATTGTTAGTGTAATTAAAATCTTAACAGCATAATCAAGGTATCAGTATTAGCACAGATTTATTATGGGAAAAGAGAGAAAAAGTAAATGAAGAGAAGAATTCTGTTACAGAGGAAAAGTTTCAGTAAAAACTATACACTTAAAATTCCTATACACACACGTCCTGGCTGTTACCCCTTTTTCTGGTGTTAAGCTCAGCCTTCCACTGCCCCTCGGCGTCCTAATGTTGATGGCTTCAGTTTAAGGGGTGGGGAGGGATAAGGCAAGTCATCCACAGCCCAAGTCTGTTGCTGGGAGAAATACGGTGCTGGTGTCAATGGCTGCTTCTTCCTCACTCTAGGATCCACTTGGAGTCATCTTCTTATTCTACATGTTACTTTTTCTTCACGAGTCTGCAAGTCCACACTAAACCTGATTTTATTACACATGGTGTGTTTCACATGTGTTAGATGCTTTTTGTTGTTGTTCTTGCTGTCTTGGTTATCCCTAAAGCCAGTTTTGCCAAGCTCCAGGTCTGCATTTCTTTATCTGACCATTGGTGAGTTGCTCACAACCGTGAGGTCTCCAGTGCCAGGTGTTATTGCCTAGTCCTGAACTCCTCAGCACCTCATCCCGTGTCCCCACTTCTCCACACCTCCACTGTCAATACCAGGCCTGCGTTTCTCCACATGACATCATGAGGTTTGTCACAAATACCCCATTCTACACAGAATAACTGCATGTAACTACTGCCTGTATAAAATGATGATTGTGTCATCTGATAAGCAAATCAAAACAAATTTAAGGCATAGAATTGCAGCAAAATAGAATGGTTTGGGTCAGAAGGGACCTTAAAGATCATCTCGTTCCCACCGCCCTGCCATGGGCAGGGACACCTTCCACCAGACCAGGTTGCTCAAAGCCCCGTCCAACCTGGCCTTGAGCACTGCCAGGGATGGGGCAGCCACAGCCTCTCTGGGCAACCTGTTCCAGTGCCTCACCACCCTCACAGGGAAGGATTTCTTCGTTGCATCTAATCTAAATCTACCCTCTTTCAGTTTCAAACCGTTAGCACTTGTCCTATCCCTACAGGCCCTGATAAAAAGTCTTTCTCTGTCTTTCTTATAAGCCCCCTTTATATATTGAAAGGCCACAACAAGGTCTTCCTGAAGCTTTCTCTTCTCCAGGCTGAACAACCCCAACTCTCTCAGCCTTTCTTCATAGGAGAGGTGTTCCAGCCCTCTGACCATTTTTGTGGCCCTCCTCTGGACCTGCTCCAAAATTCTTGAGTATGTGACAACCTGATTAGAAAAAATTGCTGTTATGGGTAAAGCAAGTGAAAACGAAGCTTCAGGCAGGTCAAGACAAGTTCAGGAAAAGCAAGTCCTGAGGCTTTGTAAGCTCAGTGAAAAGCCTGTGGGCTGTTCCTAGGAGTGGCAATACTGTATGTGCAAGGCTGCAGGGCCACACTAAGACAAGGCTCTGTGTAACAGAGTCAGCCCAAACGTATTTCCCCATGCAATCATGAATGTCCAGAGAGTCTTTTTGCTGTTGCACCATTGTCTGAGAAGATCCGATTCTCACACACCTCCCATATCCACTCAGAAGGCCCACTGAAGTCAGTAAGAAAAATAGCCATTAATTTCAGCTGACTTTGTATACTTTTTGATTCTTGGTGCAATAATGTCATCAGAGTCAGAAGTGAATCTTCAGGGAATGAATGTGCCTCCTTGTATGGGCTTTGTGTGGCAAGGTTTTGGTAGCGGGGGGGGGTTACAGGGGTGGCTTCTGTAAGAAGCTGCTGGAAGCTTCCCCTGTGTTCGAGAGAGCCCATACCAGCCGGCTCTAAGACGGACCCGCCGCCGGCCAAGGCCGAGCCAATCAGCGACAGTGGTAACGCCTCTGTGATAACATTTTTAAGAAGGGAAAAAAGTTGGGACGGACGAAAACGGCAGCCAGAGAGAGGAGTGAGAACATGTAAGAGAAACAACCCTGCGGACACCAAGGTCAGTGCAGAAGGAGGGGAGGAGATGCTCCAGGCGCCGGAGCAGAGATTCCCCTGCAGCCCGTGGGGAAGACCACGGTGAGGCAGGCTGTCCCCCTGCAGTCCATGGAGGTCCACGGTGGAGCAGATCTCCACCTGCAGCCCGGGGAGGACCCCACGCCGGAGCAGGTGGGTTCCCGAAGGAGGCTGTGACCCCGTGGGAAGCCCGCGCTGGAGCAGGCTCCTGGCAGGACCTGTGGATCTGTGGAGAGAGGAGCCCACGGAGCAGGTTTTCTGGCAGGACTTGTGACCCTGTGGGGGACCCACGCTGGAGCAGTCTGTGCCTGTAGGACTGCACACCGTGGAAAGGACCCATGCTGGAGCAGTTTGTGAAGAACTGCAGCCCGTGGGAAGGACCAACGTTGGAGAAGTTCGTGGAGGACTGTCTCCCGTGGGTGGGACCCCACGCTGGA
Source organism: Harpia harpyja (assembly GCF_026419915.1). NCBI lineage: Eukaryota > Metazoa > Chordata > Aves > Accipitriformes > Accipitridae > Harpia > Harpia harpyja. Next base: position 16,351,463 of record NC_068962.1, on the reverse strand, counting down.
GCAGGGGAAGAGTGTGATGAGTCCTCCCCCTGAGGAGGATGAAGCAGCAGAAAATAACGTGTGATGAACTGACCGTAAACCCCATCCCCGTCCCCCTGTGCCGCTGGGGGGTAGGTAGAGAATCCGGGAGTGAAGTTGTGCCCGGGAAGAAGGGAGGGGTGGAGGGAAGGTGTTCTGAGATTTGGTTTTATTTCTCATTACCCTACTCCGGTTGATTTGTAATAAATCGAGTTAATTTTCCCCAAACTGAGTCTGTTTTGCCCGTGACGGTAATTGGTGAGTGATCTCTCCTATCCTTATCTCGACCCACAAGCTCTTTGTTATATTTGCTCTCCCCTGTCCAGCTGAGAAGGAGGGGGAGTGATAGAATGGCTTTGGTGGGCACCTGGCGTCCAGCCAGGGTCAATCCATCACACTCCTGCACACAAGATGCTTCCCCATGCCTACAGATAAAAGGTTGTACGAAGGGTTAGAAAGCTGTGCTGCCCACAGGGCACATCCTGCCCCTATTAAAAGCAAAGCAGGAGAATTCAGGTACAGTCATTTAAAAGTAACAACAATAATGGTGGTGATGATGACAACAACAGCATTTTGCAGTAAAGTACTGTCTTTCTGCAAAGATGAGTTCTGCAGCTGCTAACCTGTGGGTAGCTTCAGTCCAAAGCCTTTGAATTTATGGTGAGTAATTTTATTATGATGATGAGGCAGGAACTCATTTTCAGTGAAACAGATGATGAGTAAGCTGAAACAAGGCAGTTTTCAAGGAAACACCTCAGTCATACATGACCTGGTGCAGCCACGGAGGTATAAATGACTTTGCTGGGCTTCTCAACAAAGAGAAATCGTAACCACAGGAAGCAAGCACCCCATTTCATGTTAAGAGTTTATTCTTCCTGCGCCCGCACACTTCTGCAAAGAAGGGACACACAGGGAAAACCAGAGGGTACCCTTTTCACAGTGGGTTTTATTTTACAGTAAAAAAAGAAATAAGAAGTCCCAAGCCAGCAGAATTGCTGCGGAAAGCAAAGCCCCTGCCTTTGTGTCTTCAGCTGCTGTTACAGTTATATTTCTTGTTTGTTCCTCTGCTGTTTTTTTAACAGAAGTGAAAGCATTTGACAACACGCAAGGTAGCAACTTGGGAAAGTTGCAGAAGGAAATTATTTTTAACCCCCACATTTTTGCACAAATGTTGGGTTTTTTAAGGAAAACAAGGACATTGTCCATTTGAAGCCCACAGTGCAGATTTCTAGTTACACACTCACAGCATGGAGAGCTTCCAAAAATAATTTCCTCAGATCAAGACCTCACAATCACCGTATTAAATCTTCAGGCCCTTTCCCCAGTGGGGGGGAACAAAACCTACCAGCAGCTGCTATTTCAGAGGGGGTGTTGTGTGGTCTGCTTAAATAGTCCTTGCCACCTCCCCATCCCTGCCTGCCATCCATCGACAGACGCTTTCCCTTGCGCTCCCGTAACTGCAGCACTGGCTATAATCCTGGACTGAGACTGCTCAGCTGCCTTTCGTCTTTCACTACCTGCCCGCTGCTCAGCTTTCAGTCCCCCTCAGTGGATTTCACTGACATTCCGTAGTTATTTGAGGTAGAAATTTATTAGTTGCTTTCTGTCATTCAGATGCTTAGTGTACGGCTATATCATCCTGGTAGCAAAAAGAAGCAGCATCTTAAATTAAGTAGTGAGAGTCTCCTCCCATCACCTAGCTGTCACACTGGGAAAGATGAGGGTTTTTTCCACCATGGAAATACTTGCTGAGAAAGTCTGCTGTTGATGGCCTGTGAACAGGCTTGCCTGATGGCCAGCCAAGCCTTTCGGCATAGCCGAGAGCATCTCTTCCCCCTCCTGGTATCTCTTGTTTGCAATGTCAACATCTCCTGGCAAAAAGACTCCAGGCAGGAAAGGCAGAGGAAGTTTTTGATGAAATCCTGGTTCTGGGAGATATCAGGATGCTCTACCCCAGCTCTGTGCCCCAGGCTTTTTGGAGGGTGCCCAGGGTGGCAGGGGAGGACCACCGTGCTGGCCGCTGTGCTCGGCCCTCTCTGCACACCCAAGCTCTGCACTGGCAGAACACCCATCGATGGCTTTGAAGCAGTTCCTTCAAAGCTTCTTCACACATTTTTAGATGAATTTGCCCGTGTACTTGTCTTTAGCAGTTCAGCTTAATTGCAACTTTTAATCTGTGTTCTCCTTTCCTAATATATCCTCTATAAAATCATTTGAGAAAAATCTCCCCCAAAGCTTTATGAAATTTTGCAGAAGCAAATAAATTGCGCCTGGCAGCAGGAAGACATCTCTGCACTCGTTCCTTCCAGAGAGCTTAAAATGAAAGTAGATGCAGCAGGTGGGGTACATTTCCAGCTTTCCTTTTCTCTCCTAAAGAGGGAGCTAGAAAGCTGGGTGGTTTTGGTTGGTTTTGTTTTTTTTTTTAACTAACCTCATAACTGCTGCATCCCATTAATTCAATTAATTGTCTATTATTTCTTTAAAATAATGAGGGTGGAAATAATTTTACTTGCATTCAGTGGTTCCTTTAATCAAGCTTCAGGCTGTCAGAAAAAAAGCTGAGTGGCAAAGTGCTAATAGAAAAAAACCTAATGAATAGATGTTTGATTTGTCTCCAGGCTTGACTTAAATGTAGCATATGTGGTTTACTGTAGCTATTTTTTATGGATTTTACATCTTAAAAATAGTAAGCGGAAACAAGGAAAGCTTTCCTAAGTGCCATGCCAATATTCCCACACTGGCACTGAAGGTCAGATGTTGTACTTCTGCAGTAACATCCCTGCTCCCACACACGTCAGTAACTCCCAGTCTCTGAGGTGTCAATTTATTGCCAGAAAAATGAAAATAATAATGTCCTCTTGTCTTGAATACTATATACAGTTCAGATCATGCAATTCTGAGAAAGATGTATTGAAATTGGAATATGTTCAGAGAATAGAAATCTATGCACGTTGCTCATTGCATGTGAGCACTGGAGAGGGAAAAGTATTATTTAAGGTAAGGAAAGTCCTCCTGGCTGAAGAACAAATGGATAGGAATTGTCTTTAAATGTAGTTACATTAACAGATGACTCCTAAAAATTAGAGCAGCCTTCAGCTGAACAGGAGAGACGAGAACATCATTATTTCCAAAATCAAATATCACCATGTATAAACATTTATGAAGAAGATAGGTGTGGTTTCCACCAAAACAGGCACTGGATACAATTATGTCAGAAATCCCTCCTAATCCTTATTCCTTAAAAGAGGGATTTTTTAAAAACAAACTTAATGCTAGCATTGGGATAAATGAAAGGGTCATTCTCAAGAGATTTGACTACTGATCTGTACAGATGTCTTTTAACCCTTTATGCAGAAGACTGGTGCTAGTGGTACATGCCAGAGGTGAACCCACCTTGGCCTTCTAAGATGGACTATTATTTCCACATGGAAATTTCTTCCCTGAATTTGAAATGGAGCTTATTAAAAAAGAATAAGAAGCCATTTTATTTATTAGTCTTATACACCTGTATCCCGGGGAATTAACTAAATTTTTCTCTGCTATTTTGGTGGAGATCCTGGTTTCTATTAATATAAACATCTAACTGAGGGAAGAAGCTGAGGAAGGCTAATAAAAGTATTATCAATATGTGTTCTGATGGTGGTAACATCAGCAAGCCTGCTGAGTTGTTCTGTGTGTTCCTCTATGCCTTTTGCCAATTATTTTATACTTTTCTGTTTCCATTTCTCCTTCTAAAGACAGAAGTAGTAGTCCCTGCCATCTCCTGTAAAATGCTGTGAAACCTAGCAAAGCAAACTGCAGTGTCTGAATGAGAAGTTTCTATTTCCTAGAGCACGTCTGTTTAAAGAAAATCCCATCTGTAAGGTGCTGTAGATTTAGCGTCTGATAAAGAGTGGCCAAAAGTCTCTGGAATTTTAATGTGGTTCACCTTGAAAGAAATGAAGTGGCAGTAAAATCAACCACACTTTTAGGTTTCCTGAATAAGACAGTCAAACACTTCCTCTTTCAGGGATGAACTATGAACTTATTCTACTCTCTATGAGAATCTTCACACCTTCCCCTAAAGGAAGATATGCTTCAATTGCTTACCTTTCCTGTTGAAATTATTTGACTTATGCAAATGTTGAACTAGCCTATAATCATCCACAATCACTTTTAGACAATTTCCTATTAGCCTGTTGTGGTTTTGCGTGTTGCAAAATTAGCTGGGGAGTTTTAAAATAGGTTTGAATGTAGGCTAAGGGAGTTGAATGCCCTGATGAAAGTGGAATTTGGATACTTTATATGTTTCTCTGGAATTAAGGTATTATGGAGAATTATTGAAAAATGATTACAAAACACTGGGAATAATCTGAGAAATATGCTTGAAGTCTCCCTGCAACTCTGCTAGCTTCTATAATGATTTGTCTGGAAGGCTTTGGTCTCTGTAAATCTATGGTTTGTGCTGTTAGATTTTATTTACATTTGATTCACTACAGAGGGTATTTCCCTCAGAAAAGCAATATCCTAACATAAAAACAACACGTTGCCCAAAAAGGCATTGCTTTGCTTGACTAGAGAGAGGCAATTTGTAAGTCTAGGCATGGAGTTTATTATACCCTATGTCTGTGACACAAATAATACAGCTTTTAAATTTAAAAATAAGAATTCAATTTCTTTTCCATTTTACTGGTTTAACGTTCCTGTTTCATCTTCATTCTGGGCCTGATTCAAAGTTTACAGGAGTAAAGGGATTTCTATCCATTGAATTCAGGAGATGTTGGATCGGTCCCTAATAGATTTAACAGAGATACAAAACTCTTTAATAATGTTCAGCAAACCTAAGTAGCTGCCTTATATGCCTTTTCGTGGTTAATTAGCACACACTCTTGCTGCAACAAAGGTTGCTTGAGACAAAGTCTTGGGTTTTTTCTGTCTTTGACAAATGAGCTCCTGTATTGTAACTTGAAACTCTACTTGAAGATACTGGATGAGATTTTCCTGCTGCAGTTAACTTGCCCATCTACAGCAGCCAAAGAACACAGAATTTTCCTCCTCTGGTTGAGAAATTATCCCTCACTTGCAATTGAACTGCTTTGCTCCAATGAAGCATAAATATTATTTGTATAGTACAATGCGCTACCTCATACTAGTAAACGGCGAGAAAAAAACTTAATTACTGGTACCACTATTTGACCATTTGAAAAAGCAAAGTAATTGCATTCCAATTCTTTGCATGTATATAAGCTGTCTCAAAAGGCTTTTTTGTTTTGACATTTAGGGGCTTTTAGATATTTACATTTAGGTATCTTCAGATATTTAGGAGACTGTCCTGGTTTCAGCTGGGATAGAGTTAATTTTCTTCCTAGTAGCTGGTACAATGTGTTTTCGGTTTAGTGTGAGAATAATGTTTATAACACACTGATGTTTTAGTTGTTGTTAAGTAGCGTTTATCCAAAGTTAAGGATTTTTCAGTTTCCCATGCTCTGCCAGCGAGCAGGGGCACAAGAAGCTGGGAGGGAGCATGGCCAGGAGAGCTGAGCCAAACTAGCCAAAGGGATATTCCATACCATAGGATGTCATGCTCAGTATATAAACTGGGGGAGTTGACTGGGAGGGGCAGATCGCTGCTCGGGCATCAGTCAGTGGGTGGTGAGCAGTTGCATTGTGCATCACCTGTTTTTTCCTGGGTCTAATATCTCTCTTTTCATTGCATTCCATTTCATTACAATTATTATTATTGTTGTCATTTTTTTATTATTGTTGTTAGTAGTATATTTTATTTTACTTTAGTTATTAAACTGTTCTTACCTCAACCCATGAGTTTTACTCTTTTTTCCTATTCTCCTCCCCACCCCATTGGGAGGGGGGGAGCATGAGTGAGCAGCTGCATGGTGCCTAGCTGCTGTCTCGGGTTAAACTACAACAGAGACAGGAATGCTGAGGTCACCTGCGAAGGAGGAGAAAATTGTAAATGGTCGAAGAAGATGTCCAAAGACATGGCCATTTTAGAAAATGTCACCTTTAGCATTTCTCATCCCCTTTGGCTGGCAAAGCCTGTTCCTGTGATCAGGTGGCAGCTGTGGTTAGTTTCACATTTATACTATTTTTTTTTTAATGTTTTCTTGAGGGGTATCTTTGAATTGAGCAGTCTTACCTAGCTAGAAAAATTGGCACCTGCCTTTCCATGACACACCCTTGCCTAGTGCATTCTGACCTCCTGCAGGCCCTATACATCTCAGTCTGTCGTATGGACCATATGCTGGCTCAGCTAATCATGCATCAGGTCCTTACAACCATCGTATCATTCATCTTTGTGTTTTGCCAAGGTCAGGCCTGCTGTTGTTCCTTGGCTCATTAAGGTTATGCTTTCCACAGAGCCAGTGGAAAAATGCTTCAAAAGAGATGGTAATCAGGTGAACTGGATTCCACCTGGAAAGGTGGAGATGTAATTGTCAAGAAATCCTATTTTCCACAGAAGTCAATAGAATGGATTATTGGTACATTATGAGTAAGCAAAACAGCCTACTGGGGGGGGGGGGTGTTGGATTCCCTTGGAAGTCATTTGGAAGGACTCATATTCTGCATGACAGTACCTGCATTCCCTGGGCTTCTCCTGTTGCATTTAGGCACCCAAATTCCTGCCTCTTCAAAGACAGGTGTGGGAAGGCAGGGACAGGCTGGTGCTCGAAGGCAGCTGCCCCGGTCTGTCTTGCAACATCTAGTACTGATTTTATTTGGGGGTAACTTAAACTAAGTTTTTTCTCTAGCATTGTTAATTGGCTTTTTGTGTGGTTTGTTTGGTTTATTTTACATTGCAAACTGAATTAAAAATCTTTGCCTTCATAAATATTTTCATTACGAAATCCCAAAATATTATTTACAGAGCTCCTGAAGGCCATCACTGGAGAAGTAAGCAAACTAGCAATTTTTAAGGATAAGTAATAGGCAATTTGGTTTTGCACCTCACTCCCTCCCAGAATTTTCCATTAGGAGGCCATGTGCTCAGGGTGCTCAACCTGTATTTTTCACTCCTCAGGCTGGTTATAGCTCTGAGGCTCAGCTTCACAAGCACACGTGGCTTTTCTAACTCAGGATCAGGTCTTCAAGGACCCTGTACAGTTTGTGAGATTTGAGAAATTGTGTGTACGTATCTGGTTTGCCTCCCTCCCTTTCCTTGCTCTGTTTATATCAGCAATTCGTATTACTCAAATAACCAAAGCCATTATGCCAAAACAGTGGGAGAAGCTCTCTGCCCCAAAGATTTTCCCTCAGTGTAACACTGGGAAAAACACATGATGTTGGACACAGCCACGTAGGAAAGTAGGCACATATGGACAACATGACCTGGAGGTCTGAGAACTGCATAGGAATTATCTTTGTATACATATACGCAAGTGGGATGTTATAGTGTTTGTGCCTCACGAAGGGGCACTTTGAGTTACGTGAGCTGATTTCCCATTAAATTAGTCTCACAGAGTCGCTTCACTGTAGCATGTAGAAGGTCCCAGGAGTCACCTGGCCAGGTGTGCTAACGGGTTTTGCTCACTGTGGGCTTCCTACGTGTGTGGGGACACAGCCTGAGCACGCCGTGAGACAAGGGAGGGAGGGACGAGAAGGGGATGAGCGATGGGCGAGCTGGAAGAGGGAGAAATGATCAGGCAGGAGGAGGTGGACTAGTCATGGAGTGACTACTGACCAGCCTGTAATAAAACACCCACTTTACCCCAGGGGTCGGGAACAGTGCGTGTCTGGAGAGAGGCCAAACACAAAAAAATAATGAAAGAAATTAATTTGAGGAGCGTATGGGAGGTTACTGAGCACTTGACACATACGAAGACAGACCACGTTCGACACAGAAGATGGTGTGAGGGGAAAGAGGCAGCACAAAAAACCATCAGAGTGGCCAAGGGCAGTGTAATTAAGGCTGAAAGCGGGGATCTATGAAGGAAGAGAGTCACGACGACTTGGCAGCGCTGCTTGTCCACTGCCGCTCGCGGGTGAGGAGCGTTTCCACAGCCGAGCAATGTGAACTTCAGCTTCAGTGACCGCCTGGGATGCTCGAAGCTTTTGCCTTATGAGGCTCGTGGGGAAGAGCTCCTCTTCACCCAGACGGAGGGGAAGGAGTGCCCCTAGCTCAGCTTTTTCTTTATGTGCCAGTAATACGTCCCACCAGCCCTCAGAGCAGTATGCCGTAAGGTGACAAAACAAAAGCATCATTTTTTCCTGCAGTTTAACTTTTTCTACCACACATCTTTTTCCTTGTGGGAATTTCATTAGAATGCATGGTGTTCTTTGGAGGTATAGCATACATATTTTCTGAAAGTCACGGGCTTAAAAACCTGTGGTAGCATCAGGCAGGTTTGCTTCCTGTCATTTATTGCCCTGCTAGTACGAACACTTATTTTTTTTCTAAAGCGTGTATCTTGTGGTCAGCTGCATCTGGTGCTAATACACAATTACGGTAAATTTACATTTTACCAGCTGAAATTTCCTGTAAGCCTTCTGTGGGCTAGCAATACAAAATGAAACTAAGCAAGCCCGTTCTAACAAATGAGAAATATTATTTGATTTGATTTATTTTTGTTTGTTTGTATTTTCATAAGAGTAGCTGGACTGGCTGCTGTCCTACCACAGTTTGTGCCAAGCATGAAAACAGCATATGGCAAGTAATAATTTTTAAGACATTTACAGACATTTTCCTTTGTCACAATAAACCTTGATACTCTGTGGGGCCTTATGGGTGGGGATGTTTCTAGTGATCAGTCAGCTCCAAAGGAGCTTGCAAAAGATCTGTTTTGCTCTATGTATTCCTCTGAGCTGTGCATACGAACAAGAACATCATGGTTTCCTACTTGTTATCTCACATTAACGTGTGCAGCTCCTAGAGGCATAGTTCCCAGGGCCAAAGGGGTTTGCTTTACATGACTTAAATAGAAGTGAGTGGTGCTATTAAGTATAGGTAGTATAAGGTATAAATAAGTATTAGACAGTATATGTAGCTGAAACTTTATTCTGTAGGGCTTCAACTGTCACTGGACATTCCCTACTGTGATACATATAATGAACAATGCTGGTAATGAAAATGACATTTTTTCTTCTTTCCAAGGGAAAAAGGAAGGTGACCAGAACTAGCAGCATCCATATTGGTCATTCCGATGTTAAATGCTTTCCTACGTCCCCATGTTCTCTATCCAGAAGAGAGGAGGATTCAGTTTGTTCAACCCTTTGCTCTCCATTGACTAGGAAATGTGCGAAATCTTTTTTCTCAGCTGGCATTCTTTCCTCAGGCTGGTCTTTCATAATCAGGCAGATGAAGATAAGCGCTCACTGTGCTGGTCCAGGGTGGAGGCAGAGACTACTGAACCCTGCAGCCGTGGCTCTAGCCGAGCACGTCGCCTGCCTGGAGGGCTGAACCCAGATGACACCACCTCGGCTCAGTTTGTGCCCAGGCTGGCTGATGTAAAGGGATTTGAGGACCCACCATTCGACCTCGTGTGGTGCTTTGCGCCACGCTTGGCCAAAGTGTGCGGTATGTGCTGATCCGATAATCCCACGCGTGAGCTTTGCCTTGGCATTGTATAGGTGGGTGAAGAAACAAGCTGCGTGGTGCTGTACAGCCCCACATGTCTGCTGAGCAGTTTGCTTTTGCTTGGAGGAAATCGTTTCTGCTGTGCAAAGGTACCTGGGAACACAGCACGTTTTCTTTAAAGGGTGGTGCTTTGTGGCCTAGGATAGCAGAAAGTCATGTGGTAGAGGCACTGGTGACCTTTCGAACAGGCTGACAGAAAGTGGAGAGCAAGAAAAACATTCAAAGTACCTTTTTCTTGGGTGTATTTGCTCGTGTTTTAGATATCTTTCCAACCTGACCTTTTGAAAACCATCTGTTTACACATCCCACACAGAGCTAGATCAGCAGCGTGAGGCCGTGAGGGACGGGACAAGAAATGCAGAGCCGAGGGGGCTATAACCGCCCTGCTTGCACCGCGCCAGCCATCCTCACCCTCTCCCGGCCTCTCCGGCTGGGTGGTGGGGGCCCACGCAGGTCCACCTTGGGGCTAGTGTAGAGGCTGTGACCGCGTGGGACCGTAGTCCGACCTTCGTCATCTCCCAGAAGTTCCCAGCTGGTGTCTGTATGACATCTCAGCGGCCCGGGTTAGATCAGCCATCAGAGGGCTCTTGGCCATCGAGGGCAGCGTATGGCGTGCAGCTCTGCCAGGATGGGGGGGCTACGGGACAGCCCGACAGCTCTCCTCCCCCGTGCGTGGCACTGCAAGCCTTTCTGCTCCAGATGACCTGGACTGTATGCCTTTTCATGGCCGTTTTCTGCATCCTGACTGTACTGGAAACCATAGGAGAAAGAGTTTCGCTAGCTTGATCCTTAACAGGAATTTATGGCTGCGTGTTACTGTAGTTGCGTGTTACAGAGAACAGATTCATAAAGGGGTGTATCCAAGGCCATGGTGCTAATCGGTGCCACGGTACTTTTAATTTAAGCATCCGAATCTGGCAGTGCAGTTCCCACAGCATCTGCCCTTCTCATGCAGAGAGGGCAAGCTTCCCAGGAAAGTGGATTTCTTCACTGCAGTGTCACAGAAACCATACGCATCAAAGAGATTTTGCTGGTAGGAGCCTTCTGTAGCTTAGCTGTATGACTAAAATCCCAAAGACAAAGTCATTGTGTGGATATGCATGCACATATGGGCATATATGAGTAGCCCAGACTCATCCCAGACTGTGCAAGCAGGAGATTTTTGGATGCAATTTCAAAACTCCTGACTGTGCTTTGTTCCAGTAATAGTAATGGACTATAGCCACTTAAAGCTGTAACCTGGCATGGGTGAGGATAGAGTTGCCTCCAAAGTCAGCCTGAGCTGCAGACTCTTTGCTTGCCTTGTCATAAGGTGCAACTTCTCAGCGTACAATTAACTTGAAGAGCAGAATTTTATTTTGATCTGGGAGGAGGCATCTTTGACAAACTCATCAGGGAAGATAAACTAGGTGAGAGTACTTTCAGAAGGTCGCACCGTATATAACAACGCAGCAGGGGGACCTGGCTTCAGCAGGCGAAGCAGAAGATGCATGACTATTAAAGCAGAATGGCAGGGTGGTTTGTAAGCAGAGGTGAGAGCTGATAGCCATCCGTTGGCCTCCAAAGTTGGTGGAGACCACAGATCAGCGTACAGGAAGAGTTCAGTGGTCCCTTCTCTAGCATTTTGTACACAAATGTAAAAAGGACTGAGTGAAGGCTGGCGTGCACGAGTGATTTGCATTGCACGTTATCAAGTCTCAAAGGAACTGACAAATGGTTTCATACCGCACCAACAACTCCCACTAAATAAAATTTGGTGTTTGGCATTAAGTTGGAAAGCACACCTCTATAGTTTGCATATAGAGCTACAATTTAGAACAACTTGATCCAAGATCTAGCAGCGTCCTTGTGCCACAGGCTAAATGCGCAGTATCAGACTGACCCTTAAGTGGAACTAACAGATGTGAAATCTGATTTCACTCATTCTGAATTTCAATGGCTTTATCCTTCCCCATTTAGCTTTCATTTTCACTCACCTCAGTTGATGGTTATCATTCATTCTTAGATTCTCTTTATCTGATATTTCTTTAGTCATACTTTTCAAGTTGTTTCATGCCATATCAGTTAAATTCCTTGAGGTTTGATAAGCCTGGCTTCAGATTTTCACGAAAAGTCATTGGAAGAGATGATCCTATCCACATATAGAACCACTGGTTTGCTTTGAAAATGTCCACCTTTCCAAATGATAGATGCATCTTCTGCTTCCTGTACTCCACTGGAGTAGCTGTTCCCAGTCTTCCCTGACTTCTCCCTGGCCAGACTCATAGTCAGTATCCCAAACTCATCCAACAGTTAACTGCCATTTTTTGTTTCAATATCTTGGTTTTTGTGATACTTCCTTTCCCTACCTGTAGCTTCATCTGTTTAGACTGAGGATCTTCCTCTTCACCTGCTGCAACTTGCTGTGGCGGTTTCTCAAGCTACGTTGTGGACTCCTGTTCTTGCTCTTTTTGTAGTTTATATCCTTCACTCCTGTTTCTTAACAATCTCATTCACAGGCAGGCATTCAGCTTTCTCTCTGTGCTGAGGAAAATCCACTCCACCCCTTGAACTTGTCTTTTTCTACCCAAACTAAAGTCCCTGTGGTCTCTCTATGAATGACCAACACCAACTTCAGTTCAGTATGGTCAGGTGGAGTCATACTTTTCTTCCTAAGTCACTTCCTTCTAGATCCAAGCTAGCAACCTTTCATCAGGCCTGCAAGTCAGGTATCTCCTTCAGGTCAGCTCTCTTTGAGTCCTCACATCTCAGTTGTCACTGAGTCTTGCAAGTTCTACAGAATGTACAAATACACCGCCACCAAACACAACACTACTTCCACCTACACAGTTAAAAATTAACAGCCAGGTTTTTATTGTAACTTCATTTTCATTCTTGTTCTCCTCCAGCACGCTTCTTCTGGCCTTGAGCGATGCAGTCTTCTTATTTACGCTGGTTCAAGATGTTTCAATCTTAGTTTTCTCGGTGTGTTACATTAACCAGTTTGCCATCCCCACTGCATCCCTCAGCAGATTTCCCTTTCTCCTTTGTGTCAAAATCTACCTGTATGCATTGGCATGGCTTTTTACCCTCCCACTCATCTTCTGTGCATTGTACAGATGTCTTCTACTGGGAGACCATTTTTCTTCTGCTTCACACATTGAACTATATCATGGTTATACATAATTTCTAAGAAAAGGTCTGGGTTGTTTTAGAACCTGATGGTGTCCAGTTTCCAGCAGTATGAGAAAGTGGACAGGAGTTTCCTAACTCACCTACACATCTGCTGGCTTGGTATAAATTATCAGCAAATACTGGTCTTACTTTGGGGATAAAAGTCTTATAGGACCTTATGTCTGCTTCAAATTGGTCTTCTAAATTCAGTGCTACCATGTTTCAGTCAAAAGCTCCTGAGACAAATGTGTGTACATAAGCTGGTGAGACCTACCAGGGTCCTACCAGACCTACCATTTTTCATATATTTTCTTGAAATCTTTGGTAGCAACCCCCTGGATAAAGAGTGCATTTATTTGTGGCAGTTGTGTTCATAATACAAAGTCACCGCTGTTGACCCCACAGCCTACTATATGCACAAGACTTAGGAGCAGCCTGTGGTTTCACTAGATCTTTTTTCTAGCAGAAAAACCCCTCACAGAACTGTAGCCTCTGCTATGGGGAAATTGGTTAGCCTCAGATGGCACACCCCAATCGTGTTTCCCAACAGCGTAAAGCTGGGGCAGAATACCAAAAGATTTAACAGCTTCTAGCTGGAAAGTCCTGTGTCTAAAAGTGGAGAACATGAGGTCACCCCTTTTGCCTCAGGAATTCAAGAAGTACTACAAGAAATTGAAATTTTCTAGCCAAGAGAAATAACCAATTCAGTAAATCTGTGGTATTTTCTAGAACTTTTTCATTAAGAGGGGAGTGGAAAAATGAAACACAAACCTCCCAAGGTTTCTGTTGTACCTATAAATTTCACTTGTAAATGATCTCACCAGCCTTGTTACCTTCACTTTGAGATATCTACCTTACTATCTATCTCAAGAGGAATACGAGTGTAATATTAAATATCTAACCCTGCTGCATGAGCAACTTGGAACGAAAGAAAGTAAGAAAAAAGCTCCCTTTTTATTTATGTCCTTCCCAAAAATGATCACAACAAAACATTGTGACCCAGGGCTTCAGCTGGGAAACTCCAAATTCCATCTTAAACAAAAGTAAACGATTCTTGCCAGGTAAGCTCTGGCACAAAATTTAGCTTTTATACAATGTAAATTAACAAATCTTAAAATTCTGCAAGAGTAATGTGTATGCATATTCCCACAGCCTCTGCAGTCCAGTTTGTCATCTCTTGGGAATCCTGTTTGCTCAGCAAATAGGTTTATTATAGGATGGTAAGCCCAATGCTGCAGTGATAACTGCTCAAGAATGTGAAAATGAATCATTTGGAGCTGAAGTCATACATGTAATTACAGCTCCAGCTTAATGGCAACCAAGTGAACCAGCCTAGAAAATAGAGAATTAATTAAATTACAGACATAAATTGTTTTATGAGCGTAAGATATTAAACATGGGTAAATGAGTGTGTGTAGGTTTCCACTTATGGAAAAATGTTATCTTCCTTGGAAAACAGGTGGAGGCAGGAAAGGAAGGCTTGAGGAGCCAGATGGAAACGTTCAATGAATTCAGCCTCTCCTGAGGTTGCAGGCACCAAGTGTGGATGCTGTAATTCTCCACACGTGCTCCTCCGTTCACTCGTGGCTGTGAGGTGAGCACTCACAATCGCTTTGCACCTAAACAGGTTTATCTCCAGCCACATTTGCCTTCTCATTCTTCAGCTGAGAGAACCTGTTTCCATGATGTTTGTTTTCCCTGCCTTTCTACATCTGCAATACAGATGTGTCTGAGCAATTTTTAATTACCATGGGTGATATCCCTTTTAATGCATTTTTTTTAAAAATCTGATTTTTAAAGAATACGAACCATAAATTTTTTCTTGCAAAGCATTGTCAACCAATAGGTGATACAGTATCTCTCCATGCCCTTGTAGTAATAATCACCCTTGACTTGACATTAGCCACTCCTTTTCACTGTTTTCTTTACTGTCTTGGAAAAGTAACCACAAACTGTTTTTTATTGCCATATTTTTTATGACTTTATTGTCACTTTGCTTTTATGAGTCAGCCATAGCCCTGTTCAATAGCCCTGTGACTAATTTAGTGCCTTTTTTTCTACAAACAGCTACACCAAAGAGCCCCTAAATAAGATCATTTAAGTGCTACTTCAATGCGCTGCATTTGAACTCTTTGCTCCTTTGCTGCAAGCTGTGCTCACTGCTTAGCTTTGACCACAACTGAGTAAGATGACGGTGGGATTCATTCCTCTTCTTAATAAAAGTTTGTTCTCCTCAAAATTGTTACAGTTGACTAGACCATCTCTGCTTGCAAGCGGTCCAGCAAGAGCAGGTATGTAATGCTATATACTAGAGATATGCAGGGAATCCACAGCTCCTTTGAGCCATACCTCGCTGTGAGCTATGGTAGAAGTTACCGTCCATTTCACAAGGTCTATGGTTTGGTTTTCTGTTGTTTTAGCCAACTGTGCAAGCTGAAGGCTGGTGGAGGTCAGAGCTGAGCTGCGTGTGATGTTCCTGGCAGGTCCTTTTTTGCTTAGCCCGGAGGTGACTTTCTGTCCACACAGCTCAGCAATTCTTAAAATTGTGTGTCTGGTGGAAAGAAAATTTGGCTTGCCTCTGGCACGCTGAGGCAGATGTGGTGATACAAAAACAGGCTATCAGATGGTGGTACTGCATTGGACCTTTTCTTTTGAATTTTGTTACTTCCCCTCACCACAGCCTTCTCAAACACATGAAAGCTAGCATTTCCTTTTCAACAACTTTATTTAATGGTTAAACTCAAGTGTATAGTCCAGGTGCTAAGTATAAACTAATTAATTCTGCTGCAGAAAAGTTGGGGTTTGGCCAGTTGCATGAGTGTGTGCATCTCTCAGTAAGATAAAATGTTGTGTGCCTGTACTTTGGGGTGGCAAAGCAGGACTATAGTGAAAAGGAAATTTATCTTTCTTCTTGGGCTAACCCTCAGTCAGACGTTTTTAAACTCCAGGCCACCTATCCACTCTCAGTCTTCCTGAGTAGCAGTGCTCGTGCTGGTATGTCAGAATAGCAAAAGCTGCTTTGATGCTGAATTTGGTATCCATGTCTTTGCATATTCCTGTGGCTGAGAAGGTATTGTGCAGGAGGACTCTTCTAACTCAAATAGAGACAAACTGAGAATAGCTACCGGGAAGAAAACAATAACAGTAAAAAGGAGCAAAACCCACAGACTTTCCTATGAAGATAAAACCAATTAGCTACAGGTAAGAAATAGCCAGACAAGAAGTAAAACTCCCACACTTAATTGTTAGACTCATTATTTCTTATGTGGGTGAGTAAGAATCTCTCCGATTAATGGCTACTATAAAAGATGAAAGGGACAGAGCGTAACAGTATCAGCTCAACTGAATTAGCTAACAATATTTGATAGGAGCTTGCAAGGTGCTACTAAGTTTTATAAACCCAGTATGCAAGTGAGTGTGATAAAAACGAATAAAGAAGAGAGAGAAGATGAGGATGGTAATAATAAAGTCAAATAGTTATTTTTTAGAAACTGCTAAAGTACATAGCTGAATGATGTGCAGTCTTCTTAAGATACGGGGCTGAGGGTGACAAAAGGTTGGTTTGGGCTTTTCTGAAAATAGACACACATGTATTAATACAAACACCCATCTGAGAGAGATTTCCTTTGTGCTCAACCAGAATTATCAGGGTCACTTCTCATGGGAAGCACTAGGTCCTGAAAAGAGATCTGTAAGAAAGGATGAGTTTTGGCCCTATTCATCGGCTCAGGAAGGCTGAGCTCTGAAAAGAGCCAAGCAGGGTAAAAAATCAGAGAACTTTCCTGGGAGTGGGAGAAAAAGAGGGCCAGGTGACCAGAGGGAAAAAAGTCTAGTTACAAAGAAGTCACAGGAAAGCAGTGGAAATTTGAAACAGAAACAAGGACTGAGGAGGAAGGTTAAAATCAGTCCAAAACCTTGCTCATTTTCCTATCTGAACCACTAAGTGGATGATCAGCTGTAGCTCATTCACTCTGAATATGAAGCCAGAGAAGGTACTGGGGAGCACAGGCACCAGCAGGAGCAGAGCTTCCCATGTGGGAAGAGGGGCAGGGCAGATGTATTTCATATTTTGTCCCACCTGGAGGCAAGTGCTGACTCAGATGGAGATCCTGACTTGGTACTTCCCAAGACCCCTGCCACATCACTGCGTTGTGCTTTCAGAAATGCCCCACAGAGAAATGCACACAAGCACCTTGCCCTGGAGATGATAGGTTGTGCTGACAAATAAGTCAAAAAGAAGCCTATCCAGTATTAAAAGTGTCTTCTTGAAAATTCTTCTTCTGTATTGTCAGCCATTTTGTCACACAGTTTCAGCAAGTTTGTCAGAAAAGCCCCTTTGGAGCAGAAAATGGCTTAGCAAAATTGAAAAGATGTGAATTGATGTACATGGTCTAACAAAATTAAAAATATGTTAAATGAGTGCTGTATGGATAAAAAGAGGGCCTAGATCTATTAAACAATTGTAGAAGAAGGACAGACCTTCAGACTAGAGCTATTCCTTGGCTCTAGTCAGAGTCTAGAGGTCAGACAGCCCTTCCCACATCCTCAAAGAGCACCTCTGGTTTGAGACAGGGCCTTCAGTAGGTTCCACGGGTAGTTAAAAATCATTTCTGTAAAAAGTGTAAATGAAACTATATTTGGGTTTGTAATATTTTTTAAAAGGTTTTTTTTATGGTATGTGAAATGCTTACCGGGAAGCAACTTCTATCACTGGATAGAAACTACTTAGCTGAAGTGACTTACTTTTCATCTGAGACTCTGTTTTTCTCTGTGCAGGCTAAAAGATACCTGTTTTGTCCATCTGTGTATAGCTTATTTTGGAGATACAGACACAAATACAGTAGAATTTCTGCTTTTAATTGCTGTTCTTTCCCTACAGTATGTTAACGTAGCATTTGTGCGGTTGGTCTATACGTAATTTTAGAATTCATAAGAACTCTCTGAAAATGAAGAGCTAGCTTACTAAGACTAGTTCAGGGTTTTAAAATGAATAAGTTTTTCCATTTATATCCATGTCACTAGCCACTTGTGATAAATACCATCTCAGAAGTATACCAAGCTATTTTTTGCAGGGTTCAAGAAACAAATAATTTTTACAAAGTCTATGGAAAAAAAACAGTTGCTAGATAGGCAACATGAGCTTCACCAGCTGGGTAGCACATATAGACTTTCATCACTGCTTGTTTGTTTCAGATAAGAAATCTCAACAATTTGTTAGTTCATACATAATTTTTCTTAAACTTCTCTTAATCTAAACAAACTAAGAGAACAAGCACATGAATGACATAGGGCAAATGACAGCATTTTATATGTTTTTGACAAATCTCTGAAAAGTACTGTAAACATTTTAAATTAATTGTTTTCTGGTGTTTTATGTACCTTGAGAATTTTGTCATTTATCAATAAATTATGGCCGTTCTATGAATTCACATCCATTTTATCCCAAACATTCTTCTACTGGGCTAGACAAGGGAAAGGACTTTAGCACATTTATTTGTAATCAAAACCAAAACAGTTTAGCTTTACAGTGAGTAATGAAATCTTCCCAGCATTAAGTAAAAGGTGTTCTCTGAGTGTCTGGAGTGGCCAAAAGAGAAGCATGATTCAGGAACCAAAAGACTGCAAGGCTGCACCATACAAATGAAATAGAGCCCATGGTGTGTAGTGGGTTTTCACTTTCTTCTTACTTCTCAAGACTGTATACCAGGTGCAACTGTGAGGAATTTTGAGATTATTTAGGGAAATGAAGAATATTCTCAGCAAATAATGTGAACACTGGTGGTTCTTTTTGATACAAAATGATGAAAGTGCAGGATCTATACTACAGTCTCAACCTCTTCTATAGTCTTTCTTTTATTACAGTCATTTGTTTGGGCCCACCACTCAAGGTATATATAATTAAAAAACCCACACCCTTATATCCATATCCAGAATCCAGTTACCCAATTCAAATCACTTTTAAATCAAAAGAAATCTTTCTATTGACTTTTGTGAGTTTTTAAATCAATCAACCTGTAACAGAAATCTCAAGCAGCACCAGCTGCACAAGGAATTACATACTTCAAGTGAACAGTATCCAACTGGCTTTTCAGTAGAGATAGTAAAGACCTGCACATGGTCATTGCAATAAGTTGGGTAAGGCTGAGTTCTTTAGCATTTGTTTAGCCTAGTAGCCAAATTTTCAATTCAGGTAAGTATTTTAAACGTTAGTTGCACCAGTCAATTTAGCATCATGTTTCCTTGAAATAGTGTAGTCATGTAAATACAGCTCGAGTGGGGAGGAAATATGTTATAAATCCCTGAAAATAAATTTTTAATTGATAGAAAAGCATTATTTACATAGTGTTTCAATGGTCCTTCTAAAGATGAAGCTAAAATGGGAAGTCTAAATTTGTTCTTATAAGAATGTAAATCATTGACACAATTAGTCTGTGGAGGAGGACACAGGATGATAATTAATCTGTGGAGGAGGACACAGGATGATAATGCAGGGAGATGTGAAAGTGGACTGAGGACAGAGTTGTGCGTGCCCTAGAGGGAGAGACGCCAGTGAGCAACATCTGGTGTTTGACTTTCAGGAGCCTATAAGAAGGGTGAATGTAGGGGAATTTCCTTACCACTGGTGACATTAACAGCCTGAGGATAACATAAAATTGTGAGTTGTGGAATGACTTTCCTTCAAAGTGTCATTGGCTTTGGGTTCATTGTATATGATGATACACTTTTCAAGAATACTTTTCTGTGGAAATGATTATGCAAATAGATATATTTTATTGCATCTTGTTTAATAACATAGATCCAATCTGTGAAGAAGTACTGAGTGCCGTTTACTCCTGTTAATAGCATCTTCCAGAAAACTGCCAGCTCCTTACGAGCATGATCCTATAGGCAGCACACTGGAAAGAATAGTGTATCCAGATAGGAACACAGAGAAATCCTCAGCCATCTCTGAACAATATACTCCTGTGTGTATCATTGATCAAAACCTGTATGCCGTATCACATGTGCATGCCGTATATCTCCATGCACTCTGCAGACATATGACTTAAAAGGAGATCCAATTCTGTACAGGACCTGATACTGCAAAACACTGAATGTGTGCAACCAAAAGGTCTTGGAGTGGTGATAACTCACAGCACTAGGTTGATTTAGAGACCAGGTTTACCTGACTGGCTTGCTTTCTGTTGTGTAAGGTCAAGGTAATCTCAGACCTGTGATCTGGGGGGAAATCTCGCAAACAACACGTTTGCCTGGGAGGTAGCAGGGAACATGGCATGATGCAGGAGGTTCCTACCGCCTTTGTGCGACAGGGAACTGAGCCCTCTTTCATTTTGATTTCCCTCTGGCATGATGTGACCACCGTTCAGCCCCAGTTGGTTTTGCCATGGATCAAGGAATGGCCCTGCTCTGTTCTGCTGGTAAATTTTTGGCATAGACCTTCCTTATTGCTTCCCAGGAGGAGTTTGCTCACTGTGAGAGGGAACCTTGGAAAGAAAAAGAGTAAAAGAGGAAGCTGGAAGACAGGTGGCCTTATTTTGCTATCTTGCATCAGAACCAACTGCTACGTAATGCACCCAGAAGTCGTATTTGTTGCTGTTGCTAGACTGTTACGCTGCTCCTCACCTACTTCAGCAGCCTACGTACATCCCATGCATTGCAGAAGTTGCTGTTATTACTTCTCTGTCCCACACAAGACAGCAGAGAGGTGAGAGTTTTTTGCATGAATAGCTATTTTGGGCTGAAAATCCCACACCCGTCTGCCACGTTTGGGTTTTTTCCACCTCCAGACCTTTTTAGACTTTTTTATTATTCCTGCTTCCCACTGACCAAAAAAACCCCCATGGTCACTTCTAGACCTGTGGAGGAAGATGACCCCAAGGACAGATTTGAGCCGACAACCTTCACCCAGGAGTCCTGCAGGACTCAAGGGTGAAACAGCTGAACTACAGAACGTGGGGTGTGGGGGATATAACCTGCTCTTGAGTCTGCCCCTACACCAGGGAGGCACAAAGTGGGCTTATTGGCTATTAATTTTCTAAAAGGCCTCAGGGGAATCCCAGAAAACTGCAAACCAGGAAGGCTGACATCCCTACCACACAATACCAAGACAGAGACGGCCCATGGATAAATGTGGTGCACAAGAGAAGAGTAAATACGACATTTGTGACAGGATATACCACACTTCTTGGTTATACCAGAGTTTACTGAAAAGCCAGAAAATACACAGACAAGGGGGAGACAAAATAGCATCATGTCCTTGGATCTTCAAAAGAATTTCAGCTGAGTCTCACTATAAAGCTACCAAAGAAGTTAAGCTATTACATTATAAGGAAGTCCTCACATAAATATGCAACTGGTTAAAAGATAAGAAATAAGGGGTAGGAATCAGTTAAGTGCGTTCAGCCATGAGGTCTTGCCTGGGTCCTGTGCCATTTAACATAGCCATCAGCAATTTGGGAAATGAGGTGAACTGTGAAATAATTAAGTTTGTTGATGTACTAAGTTATTAATATTAACTTAGTTATTCATATTCATAATTAAGTTTGCTGATGTACTGCATTATTCATATTAACTTAGTCATTCATATTCATAATTAAGTTTGCTGATGTACTGAGTTATTCAGGATACCAGAGAGGAGATCTGGCTGCAAAGAACTATTAAAGGACTTCAAAATACTGACTGACAAGGCGATAAATGGCAGATTAAAATCAGTGCTGATAATATGCAGGAATAGAGAGTAAGGATAGAATCAATATGCTGCAGAAGTGATGCATAAACCACAGCGACTTTCTGAGACAATGCTGTCTTTTCTTTTTATTTTTCCCCTTTCTAATTTTAACTACTAGATAACAGATAATATCTTTTCACTCCTGTGCATGCATATCTATTAATTCTCTCTCAGGTTGCGTAGCTGGAAAAAATTGCGCTGGCCTTCAGTAAAAATGTCCAACGTTTCTGCTATGTTTCTCTTTGGAAATATTTAGGGTAGCCGTTACAATTGATTTCACACTTAAATTTAACTTAGCTGGAAATGCCTTCCTCACTTGGTTATAGTGAGGAATGACACAGAAGAGGAGATCCAGGACTCCAATGGATTTGAGAGAAGAGATGACAGGTTTTCATGTTAAAAGTGATTCACCTCATTTGTATGGTATACAACTGAGGGGAAAAAATATCGTCTTGTGGAGGCTGATTTTTATGATGTTCTTCTCAAACACTGTTATCACATTAACAGAGCAAAGTGAGGAATGATTAGTTCAGCAGCTTATCTTAAGCACCCTGTAGAAATGGGTCTCACAGACTTACACAGGGAAAACTCAGGGGGAGGCCAATATGAGAAAAAAATTATTTGGATTCCTTTGAGTCGTTAGGTAACTATGGCAGCACTGGTGAATCTCTGCAATGTCTGGAGTCGGATTTAACATGAAAGGTTTAAAGATGCTTTAAAAATTTCCAGCTGGAAATAAGGATACTTTGACATAAAATTAAAAAAAAAAACAAACCCCAAACAAACAAAAAACCCCCAAACCACCAAACTACTGAAATCAGAGTGCACAAACACATTTTGCCAGCAGTGCCAGCTGCTACTCCATCTCCCAGCTGCTCATTGCCTCCCTGCTGCTCTGCCTCTGCTACCCAGCACTGGGATGAGAAGAACCTGGAAAATTATGTGACTGAGCAATAACCTCCCCCAAAAACCCTTGCTGGTTTGGGCCAGATTTAATGGGTAGCAGCAGGACTGCATGGGACAGCACAGCACAGCACAGAAAATGGCACAGGCTTGGGTACACACAACTAAGGCAGGATGGATGGGTAAATGTTATTCCTGCTGGATGTACAGCAATGGCCTTAAGTGTTTTTCCATGGACCCCTTTGGCAAGGTGTGGAAGGAGAGTAGACTTTTCAGTTTATATTTCAATAAAGTAGATCCTAACCACTCCCGGCTTTAAATTAAAAAAATAGAGTATTAATTTAACCAGGAGTAGTGGGGAGACACACTGTCTCATTGCCAATGGCTAATGAAACTTTAACCTCCCCTGTTAGGTTTTTCATTTTTCCTTCTCTTCTCCTTTTCTCTTTCTTCTTTTCCTTTTCTTCTTCCTTTTTTTTTTTTTTTTTTTAAATAGAAGTTGCTACAGCTGGCTTTGCTTCCCTGGAGGACAGTTAGTCTTTTTTAAGTAATACCTCATAAAAGACCATGTGCGCAGAGAATGGATTGCCTATGTTGAATGCATACTGGGGCTTCTCATGCTTAGTCCTGGTACAGGAGGAATCCCACAGCGTTATTTCACTTGCATCTCACATGCGTACGCATGTCTGTGATGAGTACAAACAAGAACAGCTGTTTCCTTCAAAATCAGTTCAAGTGTCCAGGATTACTGAGTCATTTTGTTATGACTGTAAAATGAGGATGTGAATGAAGGTATCTTATACCAGGGGAGGCAGCTGGGCCCATGGAAATAGGAACTGCTGCAACAATTACAGCTAAACTCATTGGGCTTATTACTAAACTTAGGGCTCGGTGGGGTGCTATTTCTGGAATTTGTTGATTCAGTCAAAGTTCAAGGGGGAAGTTGGAGGTCCCATGTTGGCAGGAATCCCAAGGAAAATCTGCCCCATTCCCAGTCAGCCCAACGAGTCTGGCCCCAGATAATTTGCTTGGTAAACCCCTGAGGACCTGCGAATTTGGAAGCCCCACCAACTCTCCTCCCCAAGCCCATGCCCAAACCCAAGCCTCTGAGACTGGTCAAAGCCCGAGCAGCCCCAGGCCTCCAGCTCGTACCACCCACAGAGAGCCCAGCAGATGGGCTGTCCTCCATCTAAGTTCCATAACTTTGACTTGCAGAGAGATTTGGAAGTGTCTTTTATTTTAAATCAGAGTAACAACAAATTTCAAATAATCAACACCTTCTTGTAAGCAAAATGATGTTTCCTCATCCAGATACAAGCAGAACTTGAAGAGCTTGGGAATTTTAGACCCTTCTGCCAGATTTTTTGAAAACATTAGCCATTCCTAAATCTTGGACAGGCAGGAGGAAATAAAATAGGTTTTTATATATCTGGGCAGGGTCATCTTTTGTGACAACATAGAGCAAGATTAACGTTCTACTTTTCACAGAGGTTCTGGTGAATAAATATCCAAGCACACTTTTTTTTTTTTAATATATTTAATATCCAGATTTCAAAAAGTTTCCGTTGAGAAATCCAAAGTTTTAAATAATATTCCAGTACAAAAATATAGTCCTTGAAATAAAAACTTCCATACTACTTCCTCCAAATAAATAAAATTACATCAGACACATTTAAATGATTCAGTACAAAAAAATACAGAACTTCTCAAAATTGGTAAGTTGAAGTTAAGTCAGTGCAATAGAGTTAGTCACATTTCCTGGAGCTGCTAACTGGCCTGGCCTCCTGGTAACTTCAGTGCATAACAATAATTACCAGCAATTAATCATCAATCCCCTAGTTCAGAAAAGTGCTTCAGCATCTGCCTATCTTTAAGCATGTCTATTTGCTTGATTTGGATATAGATATGCTTAGAAGTAAGCAGATATGAAAATGTTTTCCTGAGTACAGAAACTTCCCCATATTGGTGCTTGCATCTCCATGCCAAACAGATGAATGATGAGACTAATCTTATAACATCCCTCTCCCAAGACAGCACCAGATGGAAAGCTGGGTACCGTATCATGTCATTTCAGGATTTCCATATGGAAACTGGGTAAACATTGCCTCGTTCTATATTTTCAGGTCAACAAACATATAACAGATAGACAGGATTTTAAGACAAAAAGTCATTTCTTATACAGTAGTAGGAGGTATAAATACTTTGATTGGTGTTTCTTTATAAATAATTATTTAAAATACTTAAATATTAATAAATAAATGTATAAAAACTCAGTAATAAGATTGAAATAAAAAAATGTGCATCATAACAAAATTCGCACAATATCTCAGTACAAAAGGTCATATGATGTCATTAGCATTTGCACCTCCTCTGAGACTGGCTCCTTTTCCTTTTGAGAGAAGTTGAAGTCTCCACCAGTTTTTGTAAGACGCTGAACAGCTCGTTCGCAGCTTTGCGTTGAATTCTCAGGTCGCTCATCTGTTGCGAGTAAGAAACAAACAGAATGAAGGTCATGCCAAGAGCTGTAGTTATTTACTGATCACATCCTACAGGCTCCACTGCTACCAGGGTAAACCAGCTGGACATCAGCGGTTTCTAATTACTCTCCTACCTAATTCCTACAACAAAGAGCCACTTTTTGTCACAGATTTTTGTTTTCCACTTTCTGTGCTACTTTGCAACATGCCGCAGACCAGCCATATTCTGTGAAACGGAGCTATTCTGTAGTTAGTGCCATGATAAATGAGTTACCCACAAGCAGCCAACTCCACTGGGGTGTTGGCTGCGGACCTCTGCAGAGGTCGGTGGTTCGTGCCGTTGGCACTCGCTCGATAAGCCAAGTGCCTCCAAAGCCCGCGGAGGCACACCGTAGCCGGGCACAACTTTCCCACCCAATTCCTAAACCACAAAATGGCCGTGTCGGTGGCAGCTCTGGTGGGCAGGCGAAGCGGCAGCGCTGCCGGCACCTCTGTGCCAGACTCCGGCAAGACTCAGAGAGGGCGGCCCCCCCACGCTCACACCCCACACCGCAGACCCGCAGCAGCCCCTGCAGCTGGAAACATTGGGTTTTCCAGTGTGAACTCAGCCAGACGGGGGTTACCAGACGGGTTACTGAAGCATTATTGGCTTGAGTCACACTCAAATCTCAACTGGAAAATATAGTGTCATGAGCCTTGGAGGCAGAGGAAGAGCCTTACCTGAATCTTTGAGAGGTCCATGAGGTCTTTCACCTTCTGTAAGCCATCAGGAAGGCTTGCTTTCAGAGTATAGAGCTCCTCGACTATATGCCTGGCGTGCGCCTTTTTCTCGGCAGTTTTTTCAAGCATTTCCAAGTACATGGAAACAATCTGGCTCAGGATGATCCTTTTTTCATTTCTCTGTTGAAAGATACAGTCAGAAAGAAAGGTCTGTGAGTGCCCATCAGCAGGAAAATGAACGAAGCTAAAATGCAGCACACGGGTTCTCACTGCTGCTTGAAACAGGATGATAAAGAAGATGCTGCAATTCATCTCCTGGGCTTGGCTGTACCTCAGGATCAGCTCATGGTGCAGTATAAAGCACCTTGATCCTTATGGGAAGCATTTTTATGGGGATTGTTTTCTCATTGCCAAGCTACCGAAGCAGACTCTGCTCGTGTTTGTTTTACCCCGGCTGGTTACACTGGCCCTGGGAGCTGCTTTGTACCAAAAGTGCCCCGCAAAGCGCCTGAAATGCTTTGTCATATCTGGTTCTGACTCACCTCTGTCCAGTTTATCAGTTTATCTGTAAAAATAGGTCCACCGTCAGCTACGTCTGAATGACTTGAGTTCTGCAACAAAGAACAAACATATCTGTTATGCAAACAATACTTATCAAAAGGCAAATTTGTGTTCTCTATTCAAATGAGCAGTGAAAAACAGAGAGACGTGATTTTTGCACCACTGGCCTATAGCTATTACAATGCTTTCACTTCTCTAAGCACCAAATCGCATTGGATGACTGCCTAGTACCAGAAACGGCATTAGTCTGCTTTTCAATGTCTTGTCCTGCTATAACTCATCTGAATAGAGACATTTAGCACCATCTATTTGACCAAATGCTCCTTGCAAGTTTTGGTATTGACAGCTGAAAATTAAACTTCATAAGCATAGCAACTGGCTAGAAAATTGTCAGATCTGATCTTGGCATGTCTTCTGGTAAGTCAAAGTCCACCAGTGCGTAGTCTGTGGCCTTGAATTTATCCAGTCTTAGTAAAATCTCATATGGAACAAGAACAAATTAACTTTACTAGAAAACTACAGTTTGTAGAACTGGAGAATAGCCCAGTAGCCCACAGTCAGGCATGGGGATATACAAGGTTAGTGGGCTACTGAGAGGCTTGCAGGGATGGAGTTTAACCATCAGATGTTAGCCACACATTGTGGCAGATTCTAGGAAACAAAGAGCAATACAATTCTACCAAGGAAAGGTAAACTGAATCATTTCCTCTTCTCTGTGTGTCTTTTTTTTTTTTTCTTTTTGTATACAACAGTCACTATTTCCTTATTTGTCTGCTCAGTAATTTAAATATAGTGAGTGCAAAGGGAAAACTTGCAGGCTGACAGAAACCTTGTAGGCTGATTGGCCCCCCGTGCTGAGCACATCGCCAAACCTTGTTTTGCTGTTCTTCTGAAAGGTGGGGAGCACCTGCTGTGGACCAGAGTTTTTAACATCAGTGCAAGAAGCTCACCATGGCTTAGGATCTCTCCGACAGAGTTATATATACTTTAGTGAGAATCTCTCAGATCTATGCTAATGACAAATTTAAGATATAATGCCAATTTTACAGCCAGTTTACTATTAATCTGCAAACACTGAAGTATCACACTAGGCTTCTTTGTGTAATACTTCAGGGTGATTCTTTGACTACTAAATTTCAACTTTCATATGCACAAAATTCTGACAAAATCAGAGCTGAAGATAGGAGCAGACTCCTGCAGTTGCTTTCACGCATTTAAGGAAAGAACCCCTAAACATACTGAGAATAAAAGCTGTTAATTAGAAGTAACTCTATTGTAGATCTGTTATCGCTGTGACTAATCCCAGCTGAAATCAACTGTGAACTACTTTAATACCTCCTAGATGAAGATAGGTAAATTAACAATACAGTTATCAAGTTATTAAAATTCTGTCTGAAAAGAAGTAATATCATGCCGGATAACATTCCCATGCCAGATCATAGTCACAGATATGGAAGCAGAATGGCTGGAGGATGCAAAAGAATAAGCACTAGGAACCACCTTTGGGCAACACACTACTACTACTACTACTAAGTACCAGATGCATTTGTTAAAGCAAAAGTTCTCCACTTTGTTTATGTTGCTAACTAATACTAAATCCCCCATTAACTTTACTAACCTAAAACTAAAAAAGTGTCAGTAAATTGCACCTGAATAGAATTGAATCAAGATTCATTCATTCATCATAAATTGCATCAAGGTTTCTTGTTATAAAATATTCCATGTAATCAAAGGCTGAATGGAGCTAGGAGAAACTCTTGTGAAAGGAAGAGTGCCCCTGAAATAAAAGCAAACTAATACATTAACTATGACTATTGAAAACTGTATCATGTTACTGAAAGAGGTTAGCAAAACCAAAGAAATTGTCCATATTCTTGTTCAAAAAAAGATAAAACAAAAAAAAATTGTTCCACGGTTACCCTCTATTGGTACACATTGAGTATGTCAAGCAGTGCTCAAGTCTGGACTATATCTGAAGCACAAGCAGAAGGAGAAGAGAAATGCAGTAGAAGACCATACTTACAAAGTCAGCTTTCAGTTGGTCTATATCATCTTGAAGTTGAGCAAGGATTAAGCTATTTCCAAAACGTCCAAAATAAATCATGATGACAGACAGAACAAGAAAGCTGTAGGTCTGACAAGTCATTGTCTTGGTGATGGTTCAGTTAAAATGCTCAGATAAGTTCTAGGAGATGTCAGTTCTAAAAGCAGTGAGCTTCAGCTTCTAATAGTTAAATCTTCTATTAGAAGAAAGTAGACGAATGAACTTCATCTGCCTGTCAGTGGTATTTATACCTGGTCTTGAAATTTTTTATTTCGTCATCACAGCCTGTGTATATTTAGACAAGATAGTGTTAGATAAGAACACTTCGGTTTTGGTTAATCAAGGGAATCCCTCGAAAGCATCTTTGTTAAAGCATGGTCCTGGAAAAATTTTCAGTGGTTCATCAATGGGTAACATTTACGTTGCAGATTCTGAAGTTTCTTTCACATGTGGTTGGGGAAAAGGGGGAAATTATGATACTGATTGAGGAGTATGTATTGTGGCTCAAGCATATTCTTACACACTATCTGAAAAAAAACCATATTGTGTGGTTAAAGGGTCAGTGTAACAGTCAACTCATTTCTGGTATTCTTTTAAAGTAACCACTGAGATTGCCATGGCATTCTTCAGACTCGCTTAGAGATCTAAATGTTCTCCCTACTGCTGTCCTTTTGCGAAACACTATTTGCATTCTTTCCATGGTCTAAAGTGCATTTCTGCTGCTTTCTCATTCTTTACCTCCAGATTCAAAATAGACTGAGGGAAAATGACATTCCAGCATGGTTGCAATGGTGATGCATATAAACTTCCTCTATTGTTGTCTACTACCTGCAAAAGCAGAGTATTTAGTACTCAAGACACTCACTTCTGCTTGGCAATAATTAAAATTCCCCACCTGCCCATCCATTTGTACTATGTGTTTAGGATATGAAAACTGAAAGACATGGATGAAAAAAAGCCCAGCTGAAGAAGACAGACAAGATGGTCTCCAAGAGCATACAGACCCCTGAAACAACTGTATTGAGGATAGCTGGGGAAAAGGTTTTTGTATAGGAACCGAACTCTGATTTGATGGATATCATGGGGAAGGAGCTTACTGAGAAGAGTCTGACGAAGAAATTAGAGTAAATTCAGGCTGTAATATATGAATGCAGGGCAGGCAGGAGCCTACAAGGGAAAGAAAGAAGGAGCCCATAGGGAAAAACAAGAGAGTATCATAAGAGAGCACTTGTGGGCTCAGTTCACACAGGCAGCAGTGAAGGATGTCTGTAGCTCATCAGAAAGAGATGAGAATTAAACTGGCCACCAACAGGTATAATTTGAACTCTCCAGCACAGCCCTAGATGGTTCTTTGGGTGTTCCTTGCAAGAAGCTGGCCCCTTCCCCAGCAGCACCTCCCATCTCAGCAAATGACCACTAAAGCTATCAAATATTTTTTATCTGCAGCTTGAAAGAGGACTTCCATCTGTGGAATAGATCTAGCCTACTACTACCATTGCAAACAGGGAATTGCCATTTTGCAGAGACAAGAATCAGATTTCACCAGCAATTGCTGAACTCCCTGGGAACAGCAGCGTAGACAGATTGCACAAAAATTAGGGTTGTAATCTGCTTGGGGTAGTAACACTATGCAATGCCCATCTTGGTTTTAGTTTAGGAAATTAAAATTGATTAAGCAATAACTTGATTGCTGGAAGTGTTGACATGGAGGTGAGATGATAATGCTATTCAAGGATGCTACAAAGCACTGTAAAAAAATGCAAAGTTATCATGCTGTTTGTGTTCCTAGATTTGCCTTTCCTAGATGCTGAATGATCATGAATCATCCTATTGCTCTGTGCTTCCATTTTCTTACCTGCAAAATTGGATGCTTGACAGTGGCCTCCTCTGAAAGGCAGAGATTAGACAATCTTCAAAGGTCCCTCCCAACCCAAACCATTCTGATTCTATGATTCTATGCTAGAAATTAGAATCACAGAATCTTTTAGGTTTGAAAAGACCCTTAACATCATTGAGTCCAACCATTAGCCTAACACTACTAAACTATGTTCTTAAGCGCTACATGTATACATGTTTTAAATACCTCCAGGGATGGTGACCAAATGGAGGTCCCACCAAGATTCAAAATGGACTTACATTTCAAAGTGGACTCACAAACGTCAGCACACTTAACAAACCTATTGGTAATGTTGAAACATCTGGATTGCTTCGCCAGGCAACCAGAGCCAAATGGCATGTTGTGGCACAGCTAAATGTAGTCTATACATACAGGAATACCAAGAATATTCTGCAAGGTGAGAGACGCGTGCTGAGGCACATCAGTTGGCCATGAGCCTATGGAGCAATTCCTTGGCAAAATGTTGGAAGGGAGATGTCAAGTGGCAGAAGGAAAAGGATTCCTGCTACATGAATTACAAGAGTTCCTACACTCTTTATGTTGTCAGAAACATGCAACTGGAAGAGGGACTGGGTCATCAAGCCCAATTTTTACCATTACAGGTCCTAATCTGAGCAGTGCTTTTCTGTTGAATTACTAGAGAGTGTGCAAAGAATAGCTGCAAGTAAGGAGTTTGCAAGAGATTCTTTACTCAAACAGCTCAGTCTTCTTAACATGTTGAGGATGAATCACAACACAACTGAACACAACTAATTGCTGTAATTATCCAGCCAGGCAGAAGATGTAATTCCAGGAGCTGAAAGATTAAGTCGGTACAACTGCCTTCCTCTGCAGAGAACTATTCATCCAGAGTGACTGCGCTGGGTTAGACTGCCTTGTTAAGCCTGTCAGACACGCATCTCATCCAAACAGGCTGTACGTCCCAAGTGACCTCCCTTTGGTCTCCCATTACTAATAAACTTTTAAGAATAACAGGAGGATGAAATATCAGAAAGAAAGGATTTTTCCAACTCGCCTTTTGTAGATCCTGCTTAAAGTTTTGCAGGTTTATATGGCTAATTTTGCCACTAGATCTCCTCACCTTTCAGAGGAGGCCACGGTCAAGCATCCAATTTTGCAGGTAAGAAAATGGAAGCACAGAGCAATGGGATGATTCATGATCATTCAGCATCTAAGAAAGGCAAATCTAGGAACACAAACAGGGTCTCCCAGTCCCATTGTGGTCCTTTGCCCACTAAGCAGTGCTACAACTATTATATCATAAACTGAGGCAAGAAATTAAGCAAAGAGCAAAGAAGAAGAAAGCCATGACGTCTGGCTCTGTCCTGTTATCTTCTGAGTGCAGGTCTGATTTCCAGGTACCCTCTCCTGCCTGTGGAGAGTAGATTCAGGCCTTCTACTCATCTCCACATTCAAATTCTGACACAAAGGGTTGAATGTTCTGTGGTATATCATCAGCTGGACAGAAATGTATTCTAATATAGAAATATAGGATCCCTCTTACAAATCCTTTACATTTAAATAAATGGCACCATGTTAATGTTGACATGCTCGTCTCATAATGTTCTCTTCTATTGACACACACCATCACCTCTCTCCAAATCATTCTGAAACTAGGCAACAGCCTACAGCAGATGGTCAGAATGTGAGGGTCTTGAGTCCCAGGTGTCCCGCACCCCTCCCAGCCCTGTTCTGCTTCCCATTCCATCCAAAAGTGATGAAACAGATCACCATTGTGCAGTGTATGTCTTGTTCCCAAGAACCATGAACAGTCAGGTTGTGAGGAAGGCTCAGGTTCAGATGGCTCCTCTGCGCTGCCTTACCCGAGCATCAACACAGTTACAAACAAAATAGGGGGTATGCTGCAAATATCTGCCCTTTACTAGACAGAGCCAAGGGCCTAAGAGCATCCAATTTTTTATCCACTTCCTTAGTAGATATCTATTGAGTGCATGCTGGAGGGGGCTGAACACTCAGCACTAACACAAGGTCTTTGCCTGACCACTAGTCCTAATCTAGCTGAAAGAGACGCCAGAATAGTATTGAAAAGTCTTGTGCTGCATAGAATTGGCGTGGACCTTCTGTGTGGCTCCATCTGTTCCAAACACGTAGGAAAAGAAACCAAGGAAGGCATTTTTTCATTTTGCTGCCTGGAAGTCATCTGACTCTTCATGCAAAGCAGAGGTTTCACACCCTTCTGTTCATACAACACCTTACACCAATTACCCGATGATGTCCTTGCAAAGTCATGCCAAATTTCACTATGACCACTGACTAAAGGTTTTTCCCTTTCGTTTTTTGTTTTATGCATACTTGTCAGCGTGCTGGCTGAGTGGTTAGTAAGGAACTACCTTTACCAGCCCAGCAGATCTCTGCCAGACTTTCGTTTCTCTAAAACTCAGTCGCTTCCTCTATTACCACTCCCCAAGGACAGCAGCTCAGGGTTGGAAAACCCTCTCTGACTCGTCATTCTGACTTTACATCACAATTTACCTCTTAGACCCTCTTTCCTATAAAGCAGCAGAAATAATTCCTTCGGTTCCTCCTTCACAATGCTGGCGGGGGGTAAAGGGTTTAAATCATTAAAGTTTGCATACACGTTGTACCAGTGCTATGTAATTACTAAGTACTGTTATTCATGTTATCACTATCTGAAAAATAGATGTCTTGATAATCAGGCTTCATGTCTTCACAACTGAGCTTTACAAACACACTGTAAGACTAACATTTTTCCCTACCACAAAAAAACCCCACCACTCTCCTACAGATATGGATATGTTTCATCAGTGCTACACATTATGAAGGATGTAGCTGTCTACTCCTTGTGACCACTGGATCTCTGTGATTTAGAGGATATTTCCAATTATTACTAGGGATAGTGTTGGCACAAACCAGCTACTTTGTTTTATAAGAAAAGAGTTTCAGGGCAGGGGGAAGTTCTGAAATTCTCAAAATGAACTTTTCTGACATTTTTCTAAACAAAATACTCTATCCTGCCCATTCCAAGCACTTTTTGGAAATGCTCTTGTTTGAGAGAACTGGAAAACCAGTTTGTACCATCTGAAATATGACACAAGGGAGACCCTTTGGCCTCCATTACATACTCCTGTCTGCACGCAGTCGGCAATGGGAGAATGTATATTATTGATCCCTCTTTCCACCCACAAATTTTCTCATGCCCATTAGCTGCTGAGTCTTCCAAAGAAAGAAAAGGAAGAGGAAACTAACAACCAGTGGTGTTAGACATGTAGAGAGACAGATGTCCAGATAGATAGTGAGCTGATGGGTACAACTTTAAGTGATTAGAGTGTAAGTTCAAAATTATTAAAATCATGATACCTTGACTGACACAAGACATCTGTTTCATACTTCCCTTCAGAATTTCAATTTGGTAACCCCTTGCAGGATGGAAAAAAATTTATAGGTTGGGAAAACCTTTCTTCACAAGACACTAATGATTACTTTCTGAATTAGTAAGAGGAAATAACTACCCCCTCATAGTCTGAGTACTCATCCATCCTGTAAATAAGAGTTCAAGCTTTTGCCTTGCCCAGGAAGAAGAGGATAGCTGTGAATAGCTGTTCTGGGCTTGTCTTTCTCACACACTACTGTGGACTTTTTGGCCACTCCTAACCATATGACTATCAGGTCTGTGTTGTCTAGAGACTCCAGTAATAGCATAATATGAATATTCAGGACTCATGTTAAAATAATTTTCTGGAGCATATGGAGATGATAACAAATATTTTTCTCAGAACATCTGTTCCCATTAACAGCAGTTACTGTCCCTGTTTATAAAAATGAGCATAATGCTGTCTCCCTTCCCTTTCCTTAAAAGACTGTTGAACTGATGTATATGAGGAATTCTGAGACTGGAAAGAGGGACCTATAATATACGTTTTCTCATTGCTGATTGTGCATGGACAGCAATATGTAATGGAGACCAAAGTGTCCTCCTTGTTTCTTGTGCCATATTTCAGGTTGGTACAAACTGGTTTTCCAGCTCTCCAGAAAACACAGTCCCCATGTATGAATGATTAAGAAACTATGAGCTACCAGTGGGAGCTAATCACAAGAAAGGCAGGTGCAATTCTAAAATGCTATTTTTCTTGCAGTAAAGTATGGAAAACAATGATGGCATTGTAGAAGAGAGTGATGGTCAAACATGGTGTGCGTTTTTACTGTACGCTTCTGCTGTTCAGAGTCTTTTCATGTATCCAACTCCTGATTAAAATCTGTTACCCATAAAACAGAAGAAAATTTCAAATGTGATTCAATTTTACTCTAAGTCCATATCAATGGAAAAGCAGCACAACAGCAGCGCAAAGTATGGCTGGTGTTGCATAAAAAACCTCCTGCGCTATAACCACAGAGTGTCTACGGGTTTTTCCACATAAAACCTTTCATTTTCACCAGCTCTTCTTCATTCTTCCAAGAAGAATAAAACACGTACTCTTGAAAGTTTTTTGTTTTCAGCACCATGATATCCTTTGGAGGTACTGCTGGTTCCGAGCATTATATCATGAATCTTACAGTATTTGTTTCCTTTTTAAAGCCCCAGCTTCTTGTCTTATGTGATTTCATGAATCTCAGGGTTTATTTTAGAGCTCTTGGGTTGGAATTTTTTTCTAATCAGTTTTTAATCATCATGGTTGCAGGGAAAAGATTGAAAACAAGAACTTCTAAAAGCATAATAAGGCAAATAGAAAAAATTACAATTTAAATGTAATTGTTTCAAGCTTCTTCCTAAAGACCTTTCAAATACTCCACCTAGGCTTTGTAGGCAGTAGTAGCACTGACAACATTTATACTGTTGATTTTTAATGTTAACCAGGCAATGTTATCAATCCAATGCTATCAGTATGACATATGGACCTCAGATAACGCACTTCGTGCCTTGGTGGGTGTAAAGTCTTCTACAAAATAAAGATATCTTTTATTAAAACAGTTCTCCCCAAAGTGATCTTCCAAGGTTTTCTAATTCTGCCCTAATAACCCTGCTCTTCATAAGACCAGCACACTAATATTTCCATTGGTTTTAAGGTAACATTTTAATTCACTTTAAGAGAACTAATGCATTAAGAAAACAATCCCACTGTAATTTGGCCTGACTGTGTTTGGTGGTTCTGACTTTCTGCTGTTTCCTGTGAATATATATGCATATGTCTACCTTTGCTGTACCTTAATAGATAGAAAAAACTACACATATTTTGCTCACAGTGTCTTTCCCCAATTCCCAGTAAATGAGAGTATGTTTTCCTCTATACATTAACTCCCCATGCAGAGGCCTCCAGCATTTTCACAGTCTGTTATTCAGTTTCATTTTCATAGGATCAGATCCACCTTCAAAAGAATTCAAAAAGCCATCTGAACTTCTGCATCCAGGTATCTATGATAATACCTCACTTTGCCTTTTTAAAAGGACCATGTTATTTTTAAAGAGAGAAGACCAAAGGATGGTAGTCTGGGATCAGCTGCCGGTTTCTGTATGTGCTGGGTGAATCCGGTTAGGGATCTCCATTGACCTCATCAGAGGCCAGCTTGCAACCTCCAGAAATAGCATGGACTCTGCTGAAAATTAATTGCAGATTGATAACATCGGAAATCATAGCCCCCAGATCAACCTAATACTTTCCATACATTCTCAATACTATATCCAAATGGTACTATTCAGACTTTCAACCTGTCGGTGAGCCAGCCCCACTCATCTTCCTCCCATTAAGTTTACCGAATTTTCTCCACATCTTGGGTTTTGTGATTCATTACTTCTCTTTATGTTGATTTTCTGCGTTGTGGGCTTTTATTTGCGTTGGAGTTTTTTGGTCTAGTTTTTAGCAAGGAATTCAAGTGCCATTCAAGTTTACATTGTAGTGTTACATTTATTTTCACAGTTTAAGTACCTTTATCGTACAGACACATTTATTGTTGGAAATTAATACTCATATTTAAATTTGGAGGAAAACACTAGTGAAAGTAATCCTGTAGTGCTTTAATTTCTTATTGAATATTCTAAGTTGAAATGTGAGCATTTTCTGATAATCTGATACTTTTTACATGTTATCCCTTACACAATTTATAATAGTTAAATATCACCTATGTACATGCAAACACAAGTGTGTAGGTGTGGGCATATGTTGGAGGCTAACTCAATGATCTATTTCAAGCATCAGTAAGAAAATATCCATGAAATGTTTCAAACCAGCCTACAGAGTGGGCATTTTTTGTCATAACCATTTGGAAACCTCCACAGGAGGTTTCCTAGCAGAAATCTGCTGCGTGATGCAATTCTTTCTTCTAAAACAATCCAGAGGACAGTTTGGTGGGGATTCCCCTTGCCCGCCGTTCTCTTTAGTGTCATTCATAATTGTGTGACTAAGCAAGCCAGTCATCCTTACTCACAGAAAAAAAGCAAATCAGTACGCAGGTTTGGTCCTACCTGTTTCTGTCCTGCCTCCAGAGTACTTATGAGCACACCAGAAAGTCAGGCGTACAAGCAATCCATCCACAGGTGACATTTTACTTAGAACTGGACTTCTTGAGGGAAATTTGCTTGCAAAGACTTTCCAGTTAGATTCAGAATTTAAAATGAAAGGAGAAATATGCAAGACCTTAGCTTTTTAGTAGTTAAAACACAAAGAAGTGCTTCACACCCTAAGTACATTTCCTCTTCATCTCCACAGGAAATAAGGCTGCCTGTAGAAGAGCTACTGTGGGTCGAGTGTAGATGCACTTTATTTTAAAGTCACATATCTTCTTTTTTCAAAGACCTGGACTAACAGCTATGAAGTCCTCTGAATGGACACCCTCTGGTCTGCTTTAGGCGATGTGAAGATTTAATTAGCTAGTAATAAATACTTAAAAGACCAAGAAATGAGAGAACTAAGTTTCTGTTGCTTTTTTGAAGAGGCTAATGAGTCTCTGCCCCCAAACTGAAATAAAGCAAGTTTCTAAAAAGACAATAAAACAAACAAATGTTGGAGACCAACAAAATACAATCTCAAGTAGCATACTTTAAAGTAATCAAAATGTAAGTACCATGGCAGGTTGGTTTGCTAATCTTTCTTCCTAAGGAAATGAAACTTATGCAGTTTCTCTAGCTGTCAGTTCCTTCCTCGTCAATAACTTTTGAACAGAGTCAGCAATTTGATCCAAATGTGAGACACCCAAAAGTCTCACAGCTAATTTAGCCCCTGCCACTTTCATTAAAGTTGACAGCTAAGCAACAGCAAGATTGTTCTACTAATCATGGACCACGTGTTGATATTTTAAAGTGTCTATATGAGTTTATTGCCCTGAAGAGGGGAATAGCTTTCCTAACACAGCTAGTTGATTGTTGTGAAAGCATATTCATTCCATCAACTATTCAAGAGTTAGTTAATATCTAGGAAAGTCTATATGGCAGTTATGAAAAACTTCCAAAACTTAAGAAAAGGAGTTATGAAAGGAGCCTTACCCTCCCACTTAAATTAATCTTACTCTTTCATGTTAATGTGTACAGGGGTCTGGACTCTAACCTCATCCTTTTTCAATACTTCTGGTTTGCTATATCAGCCTATTCTGTGCATATTTGTACAGCAAAATTGAAGGAGAAACTGTAGCATGTGCTACCATAGCTAGGGTTGTTTTATTTTAATCTAGCTAGTGTGGATATCAGTAGCAGAGGAGCTATGATATACCAGGCTTTAGCTATGGTGTACTATCTCTATCTCCATGTACACAGGCAAAGTACAACAGTCCTTTCAAAGCTTTGCAAAAGCAGGTATACAAGTTGAATTTCAATTGCAAAGGGCTCAGAGTTCAGGCACACAAACTCTGGTTTCCATCAGCACACTTGAAATGCTCTCCCCCTTCCATAAGAGATTTTTCTTTTCGAAAACCAGCAATTCTGGTTTGATAATTGCTAAAAAAAATACCCAAAGACATTTTAGATTAGCTAATAAATGTTTTCCCTCCCATATAAGGTAAAATGGCATATCAGTGAAATCTTCTACATTAGTATGCCATTTGTTCTACGTGTGGGAATTTTAAACCAGTATCCTGATCATCCCCACTCACTGTATTGTGGGTTGCGTTTGAGAGCACTCTTGGAGCTTGCAAAAATCAGTTCCTTTCAGATAAAATAAAACTGGAAGATGTTTTCAGAAACTCACTTGATGTTCTCCAATTGTTAACAGGAGCTCAGGCCACAGGACCAGACTAGAGCTGGTTGAAAATAAATTCAAAGCAAACACAGTGTGGAAGTTGAGTCCTCAATGCCAGATTTTTTGACTTACAGATCTGCTCTTATAGCATTGCTCCTTTTACTAATGAAGACATAGATATCTTGCAACAATTTCTGATATGTTATTTGAAATGTTTAAGTACTGAAGTTGGTCTAAGCAATGGGAAGCAGGAAATTAAAATGTTGCTTGTACTAGACCCTGAACCAGAATAATCAGGCACAAGTAGACAGGTAGGTGTACAGAAATAAATATTTGTGGAAGAAGCAATTAAATATTTAAAAGTAGTTATGAATCTTCTCATACCTGGGCACACATGGAAACCTATTAAAAACCCCTGTAATTTCTGGCATTGCATCTTGAATTACACTCAAAAGAGGCTGTGGTGGGATGCATCAGTTCCTCCTCTGCTTCCAAGGAAGTCTTTGCAGGAACTGTATGTCAAGGAATGAGCAATGATGAAATGTTGATTAGCTGAAGAAGGAATGAATTCACGTTGTTTTTCTAGTTGCCTTAAATCACAAGGTTATGCTTTGTTGATATTCACAGGTTTAGGAAGTCTGTAGGTCTTAGAGCAATTCCAGAAGTGCTGCAGAAATAATGAAAATGAAATAGTGAAGTAGCAGACATGCCTAGAGCATGGACAACAAAGTTTAGGAAAAGCAGAAGTAAAAGCAAGGGTGTTGAAGAAGTTCTGTATGTCACAGAAGGAACCAATAGTCAAAATGTCTGAAGGAATACCTTGGAGAAAGCAAAAAGGGGTTGGGTAAAATACATTCCTCTGGAGTCACGTAAGGTGTTCGCTATCCAATCCCCTGGTTGGATAAAGATAAAACATAATAAAATACAGTATGACTGAGAAGGTAAGTACTACTGGGAAAGGTGTCATTATGGTAGATGTTAATTCTCTGAATAAGACTGGATGTTGTTACATAAGCTGTAACTTTTCAGTTAAACAATGATATATTCATTTCAAAAAGAAGCATTTTGAGAAGTTACAGGAAATAATCAGTGGCTCTGAAGGTAAAGGTAAACATGAAGCAAGACTGGAGTTTCTGCAAGTCAAAAGGGCAAAATTCTTTAGAGTTTGCCTCAAAAGTAAAGAATTAAAATATGACAGACAGGACTGTAGGTCTGCTGAAGAGGACCTGGAAGTGCTGGTGGACAGCTGAACATAAGTGATTTCATGTTTGCAGCAGTGAAGGCAAAAGGTATCCTGGACTGTATCAGCAAAACTACAGCCAGCAGGTCATGGGATGTTCTCTCTCCCATTCTGCTTGGCACTTGTCAGGCCACACGCAGTATAGTGCACCCAGGTCTGGTCCCCCCAGCTCAAGAGAGACACTGAAAAATGGGAGAAGGTTCCTCTGATGGCCTCCAATGTGATTAGAGGGTTGGAGACTTCTACTTATGCAGAAAGACTGAAGGAATTGGGTTTGTCCAGCCACAAGGGGAGAAAGTTCAGGGGTATCTAACCAATGTCTTCCACTACCCAAAAGGTAGTTACAGAGAAGATAGAGGTACTCTTTTCACACAGATGCATGGTGAAAGGACAAGGTGCAACAGACTCAAGTTGCTTCAGGGGGATCTTCAGCATGAGAAAAATTAATCAGAGTAGATTGCCCAAACAAGTGGTGGAACCTACCTACAAGTGTTCAACACAGTGCTTGACAGGGCCCTAGATGACTTAACCCAAGGCCCCACTTACAGCAGGATGTTGGACCAGCTATCTCCAAGGCTCCCTTTCAACCTGGGCTTTTCTGTGATCCTATTCTAATGAGAACAGCCAACCCAACCACCCCCCTCAAGAACAGCAGGAACATAGCAGGGTCCTGAGGCACAGAAAGAAGGACTGATCAGCAGTGATAACTACATCTTGGATGTCAAAAGGGGGTGTGAAAGAACTTCCCAAATTCACACCAAATCAGTCCATGTGAAAACAGAAGTAGAAAAACAGCAAATCGTGCCATCATCATGTAAACAACAGGAGCATAAGGAGAGAAGTGAGGTTGGTGCAGGTTAAGACTGGGCTGGATGACTGTATATATCGTAGCCTAAAAATTAAATAGACAATTCATCTCAATTTTTAGTATGGATGGGGACATTAAGAAGAATTGGTGAATGCAGTAGGTGAGCCAGATCATTTTGAGAGTTTCTGAAACAGAACACGGAAGCAAAGTCAAGGTGACTGATAGGGACAGGAACAGAAATTATCTCCTCTGAAGCAAAAGCAGAAGTGAGAAGGTAGACTTAAAGGTTCTCCCATCAAGGAAACAAACAAAAAAATATGGGCACATAAAAATGCAGTTGCAGTAGGGAGAAATTTTAATCAATCTATCAAATGAGTGGTGGCACTTTCAGATTGGAGAACAGCAAATGCAATAGCTGTCATTAAGAAAGGGAGAAATAACAAGCAAGGCAGAAAGAGACATGTTTTCTGACAAGAGTGGTGTGCAAGGCATTAGAGGAAATTATGAAATAATCATCCATTAAAGACAACGAGGGGAAAGAATAAAATGCAGCCTGGGTTCAATCAAAGGCAGACTGAAGCAAGAAATACTTGATTTACTTGAGGATGGAATTAATAAAATAGGGAGAAATGTGACTGTGCAAGTGCCAGTCCAGGTGTGTGGCTTCTAGTCAGAAGAAGCTGGGAGGGCACCCTTTGGAGGAGGGGAATGACCCCATTGTGCCACTGCTCATCACTGGAACCATCAAAGGCAACGCTGCAATGGAAATGGACACTGAGAAGGTATTTCCAGAACACAAAGGAAGGGAATAATGCCAGTGTACAGTTGTGGGTTAACCCTGTGCCATATAGATGAGTTCAAACTAGAAATGGTCCAGACAACAAGTAGAGAGCTCCTGTTTTATAAAATAAGTCTAGAAGAGTTTGGCTTGTTCAGCTTCAGAAAAACAAAGGCTGAGAGAAGATGTAATTGTTATCATCTGAACTACATTAGAGTGGGAAAAACAGCAAATTTGGTAAGTCATGTAAGCTAACAGAATAAACTGATACTAGATGAAATGGCTATAAACTGGCCATGAGTAAATCTAGACCAGACAATGGAAGACTTCTGGCAATCAGAGCGTGAGATTCTGGAACAGCCTTCCCAAAAGAACAGGGAAGCGTTCATAGGTAAAAAACTTCTTCAAAGCATCTCATTCCACCCATGAGCTCAGTATCTGGTGGATGCAACTTATTAAAAACTGTACAGTTTCCATCTACAGTCTTAAAAGTGATCATTTACACCAGTTGGTCTGGTGAGTGGTTGTCTTATTGCTAGTTCCAGGCAAACTGGATTTCCTGATTTTAGTACTGAAGACTAAAACCTTGCTGTGCTTTCTTCTGTCTGACTGGAGAAACCTGGTGTTTCTTATGAAGTCACGTCTGTAGATGAACTGCAATCTGGTTTATTTTTTTAACTTCCCTCTTATGGATGGGATTGAACTGGTATCTTTAATGTCTTGTTTTTACCAGAGGGCACATTTTCTTATAACTCTCCTTTAAACCTTTTGCAATATTCCAATGTTTCAAAGAAATGAAAAGTTGGAGCAGACTCAGAAAACCAATAGTGAAACCACATGCAGAAGTTACATCTTTCTGCTTCATCTCAGTAGTCTTCATTCATGGATGAGTTGAGCACCTGTATTCACTCTTTTTGCCATAGTACAAGATGGGTAGTTTATAACAATTCTTAGTCTTTTTACAGTCACCAAAACACTCATCCTGGAGTTTAGGTCTGGGAAATACTCTTTACTAGATTGTAGTCACCCAGCACATCAGTGTGGCTTCTTCCCTTCCATCTATAAAACCTCCCCCAAAGATTCACTTGTTTTTTCTCTATACAGAGGAATGAGCACCAGGATCTTGCTTTCCATGGTCTGAAATCAGATCGTGCTGAACATACCTATCAGCTGAGCGCAGTTTGTATCAGCGAGATATTGGCCTCCATCATCCTTTGGCATCAGCAGGCCTTTCTGGGAGTACAGGGCATGCAAGCCCAGGGTCTCAGAGAGGCCAAGCCACTGACTGAAATCGCAGCCCTGCACCCAGTGCTGCACCCCCTCTTTGTAGCCATTTGCAACCCTGCAATTTTCTCCAAACCTTGAATGTACTTGGCTTTGCTCAAGTGGAATGGGAATTTTTTCTAAAAACCACCCAAAATTTCATAGAGGGAGAAACCCACTCCCATTGCCACGTTGACATCAAAGTTGCCCCAAAATGCCAGAAATAGCCTGAAACCAAGAAGCAGTGGGGCCACTTCATCACCGTCCACATTGTGGCTCCCCTCTGTGCAGGGGAGGAAGGAGAGAGCAGGGGATCCTCCCAGGAGCGGGGGCGATGCCTGGTACCCACTCGAGAAACTCTGAATTGACAGCTGGCGTGGGTTGCCCTTCTCCAGCTGCCACCACCGTAGTTGTCCGCCGGCTTGGGATTCACGTCTGCAAAGCCTCACAGGGCAGCATTGTACGTGAAACACTCTTTCCCCTCCTGCGGGTAGAAAAACAGGCTGCCTTTTCCACTGACAGCCTGTGGTTTCTCATTCACAAAAAAAAATTTTTCCTCACATCTAGGAGGCTCGATTGTAAATAGTTTTATCAAGTGACTAATTTACCGCGCCTGTGGTTTATCTCTGTGAGCTTTCTTCATCACTTGGAAAGTGCTACTGGTTATTCCCTAATCGTTGTACAGGAACAGAGAAAACATTTACATTGACATGACAAAATTTGTCTAGGAGACGACAGTGGGTTCTTCACTCGTGGTTAGGGACAACGAGCTGGGCTGGCACAAACCACTTTCGCATGGGGAGGCAGAAAACAGGAAATAATTGATGATGCTTTATTAACGATGGACACAGGCTACTGAGCTTCACCTGCAACGATAAAACCACCATGGTGTATTTTGCTGTTAACTACTGCTCATTGCATCTTTAGGACAAACAAGCAAAAAACCCCCTTTTTGCACCTTTGCTTCTTGAAGGAAGTCGTTTCCTTCTCATCAGCATGGTTGCGCCATGAGTACCAAAATGACTTAAACGAGCAGCAGTGGGGGAAAGCGGAAGGAAAAGCATTGATCAGTTAACATTAAGAAGTGATGCACGCTAATAACCCAAAACTCTGTTATTATGTCATGCGTGTAAAGGTCTTTTAGAGGCCTTAAATAGAATAAACATATGATAATCGATTAAAAGGCTATTTGAAAAGCAAAACCAAGCCTGCCCACACCTCAATATCTTAGGATCTATAGTATCACTATATACCTTAGTATCGATATACAACCTTATCCATAATCTCTGATTTAATTTCATTCTTTTCTTTACAACTCCAGCTGCTGCAAGCTCCCCTCCCTGCTGGTTTTAAACAGATTTTTTTAATGTGCAAAATACAGCAACACACTGAGGCTACGGCTGACAGCCGAACACCCCAGGGTCCTCTACTCACTCATCATCACTCTTCCTCTACACTCCCATGCCAGCTTCCTCCAGTTCCCTCTCCCTTTATATACCCTCTTTCACTAAACTGTGTTAAATTCAGATTTTTTTCATTTTTTTATCTCTGACTATTCAAAAATCAAGGAATGGTAATCAGACAGCTGTTATTACTTAAATATTTTAGCATGACATGTTCCGCTGCTTTGCCAGGTCGCTGAGCCAGAGAGCTGCTTTCCCCAACCAGAAGGTGACACATCTCTAAAAAGGGCATCATGACGTGGGGCGAGGAGGGGAGGCACTCTGGGGCCAGCCAGAGTCAATGGCTGACGACCAGGGAGCTCTGCATGACCCTTTTATGGGCCACACAAGAAAAACCTCCCTGGCAGTGCCCATGCCGCAAGGAAAGGAGCGGGAGCAGAGCAGGAGTGGGCTGGTTTCCACCTCCAGGGCCTTGGACCAAAAGCCTCAGCATCACTTGCGAGGGGCCTGCAATATTCTTCAGAAATAACTTACCAAAAGAGAAACGTCTGTGACATCTCATCTGTCTTAATTCTATTTCAAAATTCATTTGACCCTTTCCTCTTGCAGGACTTGATGCTTGCCTGCAGTTTTTTGTTCACC
Organism: Harpia harpyja; assembly: GCF_026419915.1. NCBI lineage: Eukaryota > Metazoa > Chordata > Aves > Accipitriformes > Accipitridae > Harpia > Harpia harpyja. The sequence goes on along the minus strand of NC_068962.1, from coordinate 16,307,116 downwards.
TCGCACAAACATTTTGTGGCCAGACAGTTGCTCATAGTTTTCCTTTCTACTATGGAAACAAAGTCCTTTGTCCTTCAACTGGTCTTTTCACAGAGGTGTGACACAGCTGACAGTCATAATGGGACTGGTTTTGATTTAGTTAGATCAGGACACTGAAGTGGGTTTGCCAGGGCAAACAAGGGGGCTACCGGGTGTGTTGTGCATGGTTTGGTGATGGAAGAGCATCGCTGCACAGTCCCACTGCTCACGCTGTGGCTGCATCCAGCTCTTTAACACTTTGCCTTGTCCAGAAATGACACAATGGCCCTTCAAAGTCAGCCTTCCGTGGCTCCTATTGGACATTTTCAAGATCCAACTGGATAAAGCCCTGGGCAGCCTGGTCTGACCTCCTGATGGACCCTGCTTTGAGCAGGAGGTCAGACCAGAGCCTTCCAGAGGCCCCTGCCAGCCTTATTTACCCTGTGGCCCCGTGGCTTTATGATTATTGTTGCCTTTCAGAGCTGCAACCCCATCCACGGGACTGAAAAAACATTATCCATACTGTTTTGCAATTTAGCATTCAAGCCTACTCCTGACATATGTCACCAGCATCTTTATTCCATGATAGTCTCTGCCTTCACTCGAAGGTATTATATTTCCATTACCCCCCTTTTCCCTCAGGCAATGCTCCTCATAGACCTACCGACTGCCTTTACATTTCCAAATCTCTTTTCCACCGGAGCCAACAGAATGCCGAGCTAAATATTGATTTTTAAAGGAAAACTGAATTAAGGTAAGACCGTTCTCCACACGTGTTCATGGAGAGTGAGTCTCCCACAGCTCAGCAGCTCCTGCCGGTTTTCAGGAGCAGGTACCCCCGCAGCAGTCATTGGTTGCAATAGGGAGAAGCTTGGCTAGAGATGGGGGAAGCTGCAGGGTGACCACAGCAGGGCTGCGCGACTGCTGCTGCAACCTTTCCGTTCCCGTAACAGCACTGCCTGCCCAGGGACCCTTCCTCGTCACAGCCCTCTCCCATCCGACACCCCGCGGCTGCTGGGGGGGGAAGGTGACTCGAGTGGTACCTGGGCTTGGCGGCTACACGGCGCTATTTCGGGAAATATTAATCACTAGACCAAAAGACCATGCATCTCACCTTTGGCCATGTGTCTTTGCAGTGAGTAGGCTGCTGTTGCAGTCTCTACAAACCGCTGTATGTTGTGGGCATGAAGAAACAGTGACCAAATGGCCAAATCCAACACAAGTTACATCATTGTCCAAATCCCCTTCTTATTCCAATGTTTCAGGAAAAAATATCTTCCTTCTAATGCTCTCTGAGGGAAGCTGTCCCAGCTTTTGGTAAGGACTACATTATAACACCACCTCAGGGCTCCAGCTGAGATCAGGGATTTGCTGTAAATGGTTCAGTTTACAGCAGAAACTACTTATCAAGGGATAGTCTCTGCTCTGAAGATTTTGCACTTGAGAGAAACAAAGTACTTCAGGGAAAACAGAGAAAACTTGTACATGGTCTTGTCTGTGATGGAAATTGTTGTCTTTGCTGACTGCTGCTGTATTATATACACAATGCCAAAACTGCATGTGCAGCTGCCACTTTCCACTAGATCAGTGTTTTTCAAGAAATCACGATCTAGTGACAATTTTAATACACAACCACATATTTTTCATTCTTCCCTTTGCAGTAACAGTCACAAAATACCCTTTCTTCTGTGTAATAAGTCACTACTCCAAAAAGACCAAAACACTGTGATAAGACAAGCCATGCTAAGCAATAGTGACAACAATTAACACTACATGGGTATTAATTTCCTTTTGAGGATTTCTGTATGCAAAGCAAAGATAAATTAACTTAGGTAAATAATTGATAGACAATTTTTCCATTTGCCAAAGGAGAACAATATCTTGATGAAGCAACTTGCCTACAGTCACATAGGAAGTCTGTAGTAAAACCAGGGACTGAATTCATATCTGATTTATAACCCTAGTCTTTGGCTATATGCCCATCTTTCTTCCTCCTCATTTTTAATTTCAATTCTAAGTTTGTGGCAATTGAAATTAAAAAAAAAAAACAACACTTTCTAGTCCAACTGCATATCTATCTCAGTTTTCCATCCAAGGAAACTACTTATGAAACATGCTGTAACACTTTCTCTATCAACTGAGGAGTCAAAAGTAAACTGGGACCAACATGAGTCTTGTTTTCTAAGAGTGACACCTAGAGTTTCATCTGAAAAATTAAAAAGCTTTCCTTGTCTAGTTTTAAAAGGCAATAAGCTTTTGTCCATACTTATTACTTTGAATTGTCAGTTAAATATATTTAATACTAATTATTTTGCTATGTTTTTGTGAAGGTGCAACACAATATTTTTTGCTAAGTGGCCTGTGTATGGCATGTGTCACTTATCGCAACACTTCTCTATTAAATAAAGACCTTTATTTTGCAGGTGCTATACTTTGCCTTTCATTCAGGAGTGTTTAATTAGTTTGGAAATGTGATTTGCATTACTGCATGAAGATGCACCATGCCCAGAGGTGTTACTGCTCTTATTTTATAGACAAGGCAACTAAGAGTCTGCAAAGTGTCCTAAGCCATATGGAAAATGAGAGCGAGAACCCCCAAGTCCTGAGGTTTTATGCCATAAGATAACTTGATTTTCCTGTCAGATGGATGGAGCTGCTGCAGGGCTGACCCCCATGAACACAGCATTGCCCTTCCCCAACCCCTCCACCACAGGGCATCGTGCTGATCGCCAGGGAAGAAGGTGCTACTTGTGGGTTGATTAGTAACTAGACAAATCGCTTAAATCTAGATGGAATCTGTGAAAATTAGTTATCGGATTCATTTAAGTCCCTTTCAAAGTTCATCTCTTTCTTTGTGTGTCACCTACGTATCTCTGCATCCCTTTGAAAAACGGGCGGCAGCGTTCGTTTTGTGAAATTATTTTTAGCCATGGAGCTCATATCCACCTTTGCACCTCAGCACAGCAGAAAAGACAAATAATCCACATGCAGTCATTGCAGACTGCTTCTGGAGTTTTCTTTTTCAACTCTGAACATCCATGAGGGGAGAAAAAGAAAAAAAAAAAAATCCCACTGACTGGATGTGGTAGTTCAGCAAAATTGCCACAAGAAAAATCTTCAGCGACTTGAATCACCTGAAGACATTGCCCATGCATTCTACCAATTAAAAGTGGAAGTTTTTGTGTTTGCAGGTGTCACTGGCTCTCTTCTGCACCCGGGAAGCAGCAGTCGTTCCTGCTCCCACAGCCATGGGGTTCCCTGTGCTGAGCCCCCAGATCCCGGCTACGGCTCCCTGCCAGCGGCGGGGACTGGACAGTGACATCTGATGAAGGCTGGCTAGGCCATGCCCACGGTCAGTTTTCTATTCCATACACCAGATTTTGGACAAAAACCATTAAAACAGAAAGCAAACCTAAATCTCACAAACAAATGGATGAGCTGTGTGAATAAATTCATGAAAACGGACACCACATTAAATGAAAATTAAACTACGTGCTTGAAAAAGACCACAACGTTAAATGTACCACCTTTGCTACTGTCCCTCTAATTAACCATTTTCGTTTTAATTGAAAAAAATGCGTTTTGAGTTGCAACCCCTTTGTATTAGTTAGACATTCGCCCTGACACTGCAAGCTGTTGTTGAATATTGACTCCTCAGGACGGTGGGACTTCAACACAGTTGTTCGTCTGCGGGGCGAACGTTTGAAATGACGGAGTTACGCTCTTAGGGGTGAGCGAGTGAACGTACCCTCAGCCAGCTACACCTCCCTTTCCTCGGGTCCCCCCGCTGCCCAGCTCACCCTGGAACGAGCATCGCACCCCGGGAAACCTTCAGGCTCCTGCTCCAGCCACGTGTGGCCAGGATGGGTCCTGGGCTGTTGGGCGGCGGGGTCCTGTGCCTGCCCTGGTCTGTCTCTGCAGCCTCCTGTTAATTAAAGCACTGGACCAGCTTTCCCTGCTTCTTCTCCCTGAATGTGCTATTTTGGCAAGAACAGGCTTCATGAAATCTAAACGAGCGAGTTAGGACTGCATTTTGGTCTCATTAGTCTACTAGGTGTCATCTTACTGTGTAAGGAGAGCATTCCAAAACAGCAAAAAAAAGGAAATTCAGTAAGATCTAAAGTTCAGAGCCAGGAATGCTGTGTTCAGACTTTGTTTTTTAACATAGTTTGCTCAAACAAAATACAGTTGCCTGGTAAGGTACTGCAACAAAATCTGGTGTGTCATATACTGCAACTCCCTCTAGTAATAAAATAACAAATAATGAAATAATATAACATAACACTACTAATAAAATAGAGGATTAAACCCATGTCTCATTGCTAAACATGCAAGGCATTCAGCTGGAGCTGGTATTCCTCTAGAATAAGGAGCATAAGGCAGCTTTCCTCGCCTCGCCTGCGCCTGTTATATATTACTCCATATATGTTCTGGATTGGCAGGTCCCTGTCAAATTTAAAATCACCATGTAGGATGGCACATTAGGTTTGCTGTCTCCCTGGGTAAGAAAGTATATGCATAAGAACATTTTTGGTCAGGCATATCTATTATCCTTCACAAGGAACAGGTTTAAATTTATAGTGCCAAGGTTTTAAGAACAATTTTAGCAGATGATATATTCCTCGGTGTTTGGGTCCTTTTATGGAGTTTTCTGTTGTTGGGGGTTTTTTGAGAATTATTTACTGACTAGCTTTTACAGGACAGTTTGCAACTGAATTTATCTTACAAAATATTCTCTCTTTTCTTTTACTCCTACCATGGTCACCTGGGCAATCTATTCCCAAGTTCTGTCCTTTCATGTACATGGCTGAGGAAGCTGGAGATCAAAGACAATGTGACAATGCTACAGGTCAAAAAAATATGAACTCTGCTTTGAGGAGCTTTCAGTCATCATCTGACTAGTTACGTGAGAGGTAACATTGGTTTATTCATGTATCATATTTCCTTTTGTCTGCATAACTGATTTCCCATCTTCAGAAGAGTAACAAGAAATAGAATTTACCTGAGAATTGTCCATGGCAGAGACTGTTGGATTTTTTTCCTCCTTTTAGAGTTCTTTGAGTCAGCCCTTCTTTTTACCAAACCGGTGGGATATACATAATCAGGTGAAATCATGGTAATGGAAGAAAATGCTCAGCAAACAGAAACTACCACATATGAACATTTTTTTTGTATGTGTTAGTCTAAAATGTCTCCAGTGTTTATCCTAATCCATTAACAGGTGTGCCTAGTCAGCTTCTCTGAACTGGCATGTTTAATATGGGATGACTAAAGTCAACACAGGGACATCAAGAGGCCCCTGCAAAAGATGCATACTGGTGCCATGGCACTGACTGCTGAACCCCGGAATACACTGAGCGCACAAAGTGCACGCCGTTATTGCGGTCCCGGCACCATAGTCAGTCAGTGGAATTTCCCAAGAGAACCACTATTGTACTTTAACAGAAAAATGTCCCATATTTCAGCCTGTAACTAATATAATTCCTTGATGTTAATTGCTAGAATACAAAGCTAGAAAGTCAATGGTATGACAGGTCATTGCTTGTGCTGAAAGGCTCATGTCTTTATTCCACCGTTCTTCATATTAAACGTAAGTATAAAGAAATTGCCTTGTGTTCTCATTGAAGATAAGCCTTTGCATCTGTCTGAGATCATTTGTTATATAAACCACAAATGCTTAAAACTAGTCTATTGTCATCAGAAGCTGCTGTCTCTGAGATTTGCTGAATGCTTTGGCAGGTTCCCAAAATGATGGCATCCTTCCTTTTTTTTAATGAAGTAGAGGTGCTAATGAGTAACTTGCACATTGCAATTCAATATTGCTTTTCTTTGGCTTTTGTCACAAGTGGCCAGTGCTAACGCAGTGTGTTGCAAAGCTGTGGAAAAAGCTAGTAAAGCAAGCCAGCCACGCTCCAGGTCTCTGAGGCATCAGAAAGGACAAGTCACACATAGTTTGCGGGCAGGGAGAGGTGAGGTGGGGTTGTAAGGAAGTGCGGGAGTACGGGCTAGCACGTAGCTCTGATCCCAACAGAAGCGGGTCACAAGCTGGATTCACTCATAGCTTCATGCTTTCTCCCCTCTGGGATGCTGGGCAGTGATTTGCAAGTTTAAAGACGAGATGATGCTCTTCTCCCTCCTCAACCCTCACCATCCACTAACAACTCACCTGGATGAAGATCAACAGCCCACTAGCAGCAGTGGTGGCCCTTTCATGAGTTCAGGAGTGGGAACAGGCTAGGCTCCCTCCTACTGCTCTAGCTACCACCTGTGCAGGGACCCCAGGGAGTTTCTGCACGATCCCTGAAGGAACAAAAATGAAGGTGCGCTGCCCATAGCCTGTTCAGAGGGCATATGTTGTTGGAGCCTGGAATCCAAAGATCACCTGTCAGAGACCAACCACCACCCCTGGGCTCCAGAAGGCCACAGTGTAGAGGAGGAACTGGCTCAGGTTCTTTGATGTCAGCACACTGATGTATTCGATGCCCCTGACATACTAGCACTATGCGATCTGAAATTTTGCAGAATTTCACCCCCGTGGAAGTGCAAACATACAGGTTGGGAATATTTTTATCACCTAGATAGTTTCTTCTGGTAAATCTTTAAAAATGTGAGAAAGCTAGAATGCCATCTTCATTCTGTACCATATGAAAGATATTTTGGAAACCACTACCATCATTTGAGTAACAACTTCCCATAAATGTCTCTCAAACCATTTTGCAATCCTAGTCCAAAGGCAATCCATTTACTGTGTTTTCTGCATTGTGTGATCTCATGTAGAGCATGTGGCATCTGAAGGTCATGCATGAGTCATAGATGAAAGTTTTGACATTAATTGGAGTGTGTTTATTAGGGAACAATTATTACTTTAAATTAATAATAATGATAAGCAGTATATAATTAATTTTCTTATTTATATGTAGAATGGCTTGTGTATACTGTTATATAGCTATAACCAAAAAAAAAAAAGTTTAGCTTAAGGGAGGGATTTTCAAAAGTGTTCCTCATTGCTTTGAATTGTAATCACAGGGGGTAGCACAAGGCATAGCTAGACCGTGCCCATGGCACATGGGACATCATTGTGTCTGATCCACACGGTAGCAGATTTCAGGTTACACCCGTGCAATGTGTCCGGGGTCTGCCATCGAGGCAGCTGGCAGGACAAGAAATACATCAGCGTGCTGCAACTGCTCCGGAGGCGGCTCTCGTACCGCAGGACAGGCGTAGCTGCTATGCCAAGCCAACCATGAAAGCTCTTGAAAATCCCTCTTTCTGCCACTGTATTACAGAGGCTCTCCTTCAGTGGGATGGAGTTACTGCCAGGCCCATTGTATGTCCGGCTCTTGGTTGATTTTCAGGCCTTTTGGGTAAGGATCTGTTCTTAGCACAGAAGCGGCATGTTGTCTGTCACTTCCTCGTTCTTCATACGATGGTTTGTATGTAAGCCTGAATCCAAGGAAGGAGAATATCCAGCTCATGGATGGCCTTGTAGATTCCCTTCTCTCCAAGCTGTCAAGAAGATAAAGACGTTAGAAAAGAAACCACCCACAGACCTTGAACAGGGCAGCTGGGAGCCAGCGCCTCCTGCTCTTACCTTAAGAAATGTTTTCTTTAATTTTTTGACTGCAGAAGTTAACCTTTTGGATGGAGCACACGGAAGCTGAAAGGATGAGAAGAAACCAAAAGAGCTAGTTGCAGCAAAGATGCTGATGTAAAGACGTAGTGGCAAGGAAGAGTCCAACCCACAGTGTGGCACCACAGGACTACTGGTAAAGCCTGTGAACTCAGCATCGCTTCAATATCCTCTGTTACTACAAATGTGTTATTTTACCTGTGTGCTTCCTAGCAAGTTGAGTTCACAGCACAAAAAAATTGTAACTTGAATGCCACTAGGTCTTCTTATTAAACACTTTCTATTTATCTCGGGGATCTTTACATCAGCTGCAGTTACAGCTTTTGTACAGCTCATCCTAGCTCTGAGATTCAAAGCCCTTTGAATCTGAACCTTCAGAGAAAGCGTCGCTAAGGGCCAAAGACCTTTGCAAAGTCCAGAGGGCATTTTCACACTTTTCTGCAAACCCTTCAAACATGCTTATAAAGCTAATTTATGCTTCCCCCTATTTTCCTGCCCATTGCTCCAGCATCTGGCTAATTACAGGCTAATCCTGAACCCTTTTGTCAAGCTAAGACTTCCATTAAGATCACTGGGAGTTTTGCCAGCAAGACCCTACCCTGCTCCCAGGCATCCCACCCAAATCAGTCAACAATGTCTTACTTGCAAGTTCTGGCATCCGCCTACCCCCGCTGTGATACCAGCGGCACAGGACTGTGTTGCCACTGCAAGATTTGAGTTGGAAGCTGGTTTTAGGAAGGAAAGAGTCGATTGGTTCATCCTACAGGACCCAAAGGCTGCAGCCCGGGTTTAACCCAGCCAGGGCACAGCTGACAGCGTCAGTGGGTCAATGCTCCATCCCAGAGGGATGCCAGGAGTGGGAACACTGGGGGAGACCCATGCCCCCCCCACACACACCAATGACCCCCCGGGTGCACCATCGGGCTCAGCCCTGTCTTCACCACCGGGCTCTGATGGACCAAAACTGGTCCAGCTGATTTTTTTGGAGCTGCCTGGCTGAGCTTTCTGAGCAATGCGGCTTGCTGACTCCCCAGCTCTCCAGCCTTTCCAAGGGGAAAAGTCATTCCTTCAGGGAAAAAAATGGAAAAATCTTATGTTTGACAATCTACGAACAAGGACAACATGTTTGAAAAGGGAAAAGACAAAGGTCCTCAACTCATATGAAAAGACATGACTCCACTGAAATGGATGGTTAGTCCTTCTTTCTACCTCACTCAGAGTACTTTAAAAAGGAGCACAAACATTTTCAAGTTACTGTTTGTGCTTCTTAAACTCACGTCGCAGGATGAAAGTGTAAATAAAAGCAACTCTAATTTGCAAACCTTTAAAAATCTTCTAACTAGGGCAGTTCTTTCTGACTTGGGGCTTTTTTTTTTTTTTTTTAAGGTCAGCTTGTACAATGCAGATTTCCACAGAAATCATTTGGTAGCAGAACTGACCTTAAATGACTATGCTGGCTTGAGTGGTGATACACATTGCAAACTCTGTTCTTCCTGCATAAAGAGCAAGTAAACAAATGAGCAAGCAAGTAAGCTTGCTCATTGCAAGCGATGCTGCAGTCTCTGCTCGAGGTCTATGAGCTCTGCCTACAATGATAGAGCAAGGATTAAAAATCCTGCAGTGAATGTGTTGCCTTTCTGCACTCCACTCAAATACGAGAAAAAACTTCCATAATCTGCTACTGATGTAGGAACATAAGTCTGACCTCCAAAACAACTTCATACTGTTCTCAGCAATGTTGCCGACTAGAGCACGTGAGCAGGTAAATAGGTCAGTGGTGCTGCAGGTGGATGTTCCCAGTATCCTAGGAAAAATGTCTGTTCCCTTTACTGTGCAGTCATACTCTAGACAAAAGAACCTGATTTCACTGCAGAAAAGGGATTTAGAGATTTTAGAACCTACGTATTTTTGAAAAACAGGACTCGGGCTCCTAAATCATTGGAAAATATTAATGTTTCCTTATTTGGACAAAGCCAAGAACTAGCACGGTGCGAATCATAATAATAATATAGTACAAAGTCTTTGGAAGTGGTTTGGAGACAAATATTGTTCGGATTCTTAAATAGCATGCATGCCTCTAGCTGGCTGGATTAGAGCCTGAGTTTATGAAGGAATATACGGTGGGTATACATATAAAGGTATCACTGTTTCCCTCAATTGTATAATGAACTTTATCCTTGAAAGGCAACAAATTCATTAGATAAGTAAGTTGCCATGGTAGAAATCCCTTCTGATAAACATCTTATAACTCAACTAGACAATACAAATTGAAGGGCTTATGTAGATGGATGAATGAGTTTGCTAATTTATTGGGGAATAATATGATGGAGAAATCCCAAATTTGGTATTAGCAAAGGACCCATTACTTTCATTCAGTTCACAGTTTCTATTATTCTTTCACATGGTTTTGTATTGTTGGCTTTGAACTAATACAAATACTTTAAAATATGTTAGTTTCCAGGACTGAGATGTCTCCTAGAAAATCATGATAAGCCATCATTTCTCAAAGGTAGTTTTCTACTACCACAGGAAGTCTTTTCTCTCCTACCAGTATCTTTTAAGATCCAGAAATGTAAATTGTTATGTTTAGACTTCTGTTGGGTAAAACACTGGTACTAATTATGGCACTAAGAATGTAGGAGCTTTGAGAAATCTGCAGCTTTGTCTCCATACAGCACAGAAGCATATTTATAACTAAGTTATATAGCAAGCTCCAGTCACTGATGGTATTTTAGAATAACTGATACTCTGAATTCAGTCACAGTTGACAATCTGAACTCCTCAGTGTGTACTGGCACTTGTATAGGGTGTAATTGCTTTTCCAGACAAGAATGAAATCTCTGTATATTATAGCATACAATATCTGGAATTTTGATAGACACAGATAACCACAGCAGTGTGTTGAATGCTGTGAATAATGACTGCAAATTGCAACTGTTTAGCATGGATTTAAATGCAGAACCTGAAAGCTGGTGGAGTTTTCTCCCATTGAGATCTGAATCTTTTTACATTATACAAATATTCCAGTTGTGTTTTGAGCTATAACTCTGCAAAGACATCTCTGAAGCTGCTTATTTTTGCATTGCAAATATTTGCATGCATGTAGAACCAACGTCCTTTTCTTTCACGCTACCATACAATTCAGGTTAGACAAAGTTTTAATTCATTAACGTTTCATTGACTTCTCATCCTGCCCTCGCTTTTTAAAATCACTATAGACATTTGCCTAGATATCCATAGCCATATTTCACCCTAAGTCACGCTCCACTTTTTGGGACACTGTGACTTGTGGGGACTGCAGGTTTAGGGGAGAAAAAAAATAGCCACAGAACATAAAGTTTTAAAGCACACCCTGTTGTTACTCATCTACCCTTAAAAATAAGACAAGAAGAGAAATGACCCACAAGTGACAGTGTCGTCTTAGCATCATAGTATGTTAGCATGCATATTTGCATGGGCGAAAGTGTGCTTTATCTGCTGTCCTGTTGTTATTTACAGAGTGGGATGATGGCATGGTGTTGGTAAAAATGCCTCTTCCCTGGGACACCTGGATCCACTCTAGGGGCATTTTGCCAGTGGGCAGCATCACTCCCTGACAACCTGCTCCAGCTGCGGGCATTGCCGACACATGGAAACTGCCCCAACGTGCTTCATAATTGCAGTCCCTGCTTACTCATGAGACACCACCAGCTCTTTCAAAATTCATTACGGAGGAGGAGAGATGACATGTGAGTAAAGATTACACACGTCCAGTGGGGATGCGGCTGAAGAAGGAAAGTATACCCAGTGTTACACCACGGAAACTTGAGGAGCCACATTTCTCCCTGCGATTACCCCGTCTCTTTGCAGCTTTGGTGCTGAGAAGGCAGCACGAGGCAACACCATCAGCAGGGAAGTGGCTTGTCTCCACGGTATCTCCACCACCTTGCCCGCTCCCCGCAAGCTCACTCTGGGAGGAAATGAGCGGTGTTAAACTTCCCCAGCCCCAGCGGGGAAGCCCTCGGGAAGTTGGGTCCTCTGTGATGTGGGGCACACCATGACTCTGAATCACCCTCTCTGCTGAAAAAATGACATAGAACTTTCCCTAGCCTTTCAGCCGGACACAGTTAGTTTGGGTCTCAGGAATATACTCACACAGGCGTTCATGTTCGCTTGCAGGACCTGGAAGGCACTAGTAATGTACAACTTGTCACTTCCTACTCCAAGATGACTGAAAACATTTTTCACGTAGAAGGAGAGGAGCTGATCTCGAACACTGCAGTTTGTCTGAAAACAAAGCAGGTAAAGAGTTACGAAATGAAAACCTTGCAAGTCAACTTTGGCCTAAAACTTCAGCCTCGTGAAAATTCACGTGTTTAGAAAGCGTACAATCAATAAAAACATTTTCATTAATTTTAGTATCCCATTGGATTGCTTCCTTTCTTTTTAAACAGCTCAATGTACCCCTATGGTTTCTGAAGGAAAGGCAGGAGGATGCTGTGCTGGCAGCCAGAGGAGTATTAGTAAGACTAACCATGAACAGAAGTGACAGCAACAAATCTATTTTACACGCAAAGAATAAATGGAAGATAAACTGGGGAGTTGTCAGACCATCTTGGCCAAATCATAGGAGTCATTACGGATGTCATTGTTCCATTCCTCCATGTCGGTGTCCCATACCATTCGAGATGCTGTAGGGTATCCCACCCATCCCCAACTGCTGCTCCAGAAGAGATCAGTCATCCTATACACCCTGTGTCGTGTCTGCCTGGCCTGTGGGATCTCTTGGATACCCAAAGGTATTGCAAATGGCTATATACCTATTTTTAGGCAATGGAACCAAGTATCAGGTGTGAAATTCCCACCAACCTGCAGCTGCAGATTAAGCCACCCAGATGCAGGTGTCCATGTGTAGGTCCCACAGGCAAGCGAGGAGCCTTCACTCCCACGGTAATCAATGAGATCCAGGGGAGCTGAAAGGCCAGTAGGTCTCTACTTAAGGATAAACCGACTCAGTTGGCCCTGCTGACTAGATCTCTGCATTAAGGAAGCTAAAATATCTCACACGCTTGTAGTTACTTACAAAGAGGCACCCCAAGTTTACTGTTTCACTCCCATGCTGAATCGCACTGGAGGACTCTGATCTCCCTCTTCCAGTGCACCTGCGGAGGTCAAAGCCCAAAGCAGCTCCTTGGGTGTGCCGGCTGCTCTGCAGCATCCCTGGGCTATCCACAGTACCGCACACTCTCAGCAGAAGGTGCCTCAGCTGCCGGGAGGGTGGCGGTGGCCCTGGTCCTCCTGTGAATGGGCTGGTGCCTGAAAGTATTGCTGGGGGGCATTGCACCCTCTCCCCAAGTCCCCTGGCAGAGCACCACTACAACCGCCTAGAGAGAAGTGCCTCCAGCCAGGCTTTCCAAATCCACCTCTTTCTCCCCGTTCCACGCTCAACTCTCCCCTCATGTCCCAGGGGAATATCCCTTTCTATGGGGCAGAGATAACACTCTTCCTCTAAGCAGAGGACTTCATTAAATGTATGGCTTTCATAAATAGAATGTCCTTCCCAATTAAACACAAATGATTTTTGTCAGCTGTCATTCCTTTTGATCACGCATTCCTATCTCTACTGACCAAAGGAAAATCAAAGTAAGAAAATGGAAAACCAGTAGTATAAATCTTACCATAAAAAGCATTTTTGTTGTCTTTTTAAGCAGTCTTGTGTTCTTGATGAGATCCTTCTGTAAAATACAATGTGCTAGTATTAATTAAGCAGAGGAAGGGAGACAGAGTTTTAAGCCTGGTTTGTACATACTTAGTAGTAATAATAATCATGATCATCTTATTCAGATGTAGGATGAGGACTCAGCAAATCTGTCTTCCAATCCCAGCCTAGCTGCAAACTTCCATGGCAAACTCCTTGGCAAACTCATCCCACCGCTCTATGCATCTTCTTTATTCCCGTCTTTACAGAAGGAGTAGCGTCATTACCCTCTCTCTCAGGACTGTAGACATCATTCGGCTTATTGAAGTCTTCAGGTCCTCAGTAATGAAGCTGGTAAAGAAGCATCTATAAATAAAATAAACTTTCCAACTAGTGGGATCAACTTACAGGAACAGATGATTTTAAACTAGTTGCCTTGATACACAGGTTCTCTGTCACTTGGGAGAGGAGTCCTTTTCGGCAGGTATGCTTTCCCGTAGGTGACTTTTTGCCTTCCACAGTGAAAAGACAAAGCAGAACTAAAAAACGCCCAGATCTGAAAATAGAATATACTTTCATCTTCTCTCCCAAATCTTCGTGCCTCTACAGTCACACCAGCGTATGTGATACAGCAAGACTGGTTAGATGACAGAGGTTAACCTAATTTTGTTAACCCTCAAAGCAGCTTCTGCACTGAGATGCTCACATAGATAACCTATTGCTCGTGTGCTGGCTGATCAGTATTGTTGCTGTGCTTTTTTAAACATCTTGCTCCACTTTCAACAAATTTGACCACAATCATCTGTGACGTTTTTCTAAACGATATCTCCATATTTACTGGCAGCAGGGTCAAGGTTTCCAAGAAAGAAGAACTTCCCTCTCATGTGAGAAGTCTTCTTTCATTTAAGTGGTGGTCAAGTGAGGAAAAAGTAGTTGAGCTGGTTAGTTTGGTTTCGTAACAAAGTACATCAAATTTGTGAAATTTTTTTTTTTTTTTCCACAAAACCTTATGGCAGCACTTTTCTGGAAGGTAATGGCGTGGAGAGAAAAAAATCTTTGCTAATTTACACTAAGAAGCATTAGAAAAATCAGTTACCTATAAGGAAGTTGGACTGCACTGCCTTTAAAACTTCACTGTCCAGCCTTTGAGAAGTGTTTTCTTTCAGGGGTACAGCAGCTGGTAGCGAAGGAATTCGCTGCCTATTTTAATGTCTGTAATTAGTCTTTTGCCAGGGCAGGATTTGCCCCTGTAGAAGCAGCAGGCTATTTAGTGTGAAAAGGAGGGCTGCAGGGAGGGCTCTGTTCAAGGACCGGGGCATGCCTGGCTATCAGGTTGCCTGACAACCCCACTAAGGGCCATGGACACTGGGAAATAACGTGCAAGGTCCCAGCATACCCACCATGGATGTGGTAAAAATAAAACCATAAAGTCAGATGGTCACTCTTCTACAGAGATGCTCAAACAGGGATTGGGCAGTCTATGTCCCTGGCCTGTTTCTGAGACAGCCAAATGGTGAGGGATTCTTGGGTACCACTCCAGACACGCAAGAAACATTACACCAAGGATAGACTTGGAAATGCTGAAGTGACACCAGCAATGTGAGGCTGTTAAGTCAAGGAAGGATGCAAGTCAAATGTCAGGACTCCTGGGACTGGTGTATGCAAGAAGGGGGAGAAAGCAGTTTTTGGTCCAGCATAGCAATACTTCAGCCTACAGTGGTACCATTTTTGTTGGAAGTAAAAGCAAGCTCTTGAAATGTTCACCCAGGAGAGAGTTTTTTTATTCCTTTTAATGTTTCAAGAGCAACATAGAAGGGCTTAAACAGGTCAGAGAAAATTATTTAAACTACCACTGATACCACTCAAAGGGACCTGGAGTTGCCAGAGCCAGCGGCAGAGCTCTATGTCCCTCTATGGTACCACCAGCGCATCCATGGCAGGGGCGTGAGCTGGCTTTGGAAGGAAGAAGGATGAGATGAGCTGGATAATAAACTCACCCAGCCTTGATCCCACTGGCCATTTACACAAACAAAGACTCATGCAGCCTTCAGGCCAAGCTGGACGCACATCCAGCTTCAAGGATCCCACCTGTAACAGCTCTGGAAAATGCATTTTACCACAGGACCACCCACACAGCCCAGTAGCTTCACCAGCACTGAAGTGCTGATGGGGTCCAGGGACAAAGAGGACCAACAAGGGGAGGAGAGTTTATACTTTTGGGAAGTGGAGATGATGGAGACCTGAGGCCCTATGTGCATTTTAGTGTGCATTTGAACTGTGGTCTGTACTTAAACTCTCTAAATGCTGTCAGGCTTGCCAGATGAGCTGCACCAAACTTCAGAGTACAAGGCATGTGGACAGCAGATTAGCTGCTTGCTCCTAGTTTGTTCCTAGAAGAGAGGATCTTGGGCAATAGCAAGAGTAGAGTCAGAATGCAAAACTGCCTTGGGTTCCCCAAGGCGTGGTACTCCCTGGTCAACAGTTTTCCTCTAAATGGAATAAATGGGTCATGTCGCCAGTCTGTAATGGCTTTTCACAAGAAAATCAATAATTTTCAACACCGCTGAAACTTCTGATGTTGCTGGAAAACCCTTGAGCCCACGAGTTTCATTCTGTCTGTTCTGCGAGCTCCTATCCCCATGCTTAGAGGGCTGTAGCAGTGACACTGTTGCGTTGGGCTCTAGAGACCTCCACACATGAATCAGCTAACACCTTACTGAATTCGCTAACTTTTCAACTGAGCGGTGTAAAAGGGTAGAAATGGATGCAGATGCATGGTGACCATATTTTTAAATAAATAAATAAATAAAAAGGAAATAGGGCTTTCCTATCTTCCCTGTCACAGAAGGATGGTGGGTACCATTTACTATCCAATCCTGTAAAATCAGTTACGCTTCCACCTTTTTTGATATGCTGACTTAATTACTAATCAGAGAGTAGCCAATATTCTTTAACTTTCTCGTCTGTTACTGATTCAGAACAACGATGGTCTTTTCTTTTGGGGTCTCCTGTAGCCCTTTGTACACTGGATTTTAGTGCCACTTTGGCACTCAGACATAATTACGGTATAAATAATATAGAATACCGAAGAACCGGTATTTTTCAGTATTTTAAAGTTATATGAAGCAGAGGAAGAAATGAATTCAGGGACTCCAGCCCTTTTAGCCATGAAGACAGAAAAGATCTGCAAAGGTTTGTATGGGCAGTGGAACTGATATCCAGAGCCAGTCTGAGGACAACAACGAAACACATCGCCAAGCGTGTTGACTTCCAGACCTAGGCTGGGAATGACAGGAATTCAAGGAGCTTGCCCCATAGAAAATGGGCTGTCTGCATACAAAAAATTTTAAATGTACAGTATCAGCGAATACTTAAGGAACAATACAATACTGATTACACATGCAAAGTTCATGTGTTGTTACATTAATACAAAATGTGTAAAGTTTATGATCATGAGAATGAAAGAGAAAGAAAATAGCTAAGAAGAATAAGAAAAACTAACAGAGTAGCCAACTTATTAGAGAAGAAAATCTTGCCTGATTTACCCTGGCTAGGGACTAAGTTTCAAAGAAGGCTCTGTGTGGCCCATGCTCCACATGAGTGCATGAGACCACCAGTCTGGAGAAGATAGTTTCTTCACCGTCTTATTGTGAACCACGGAATTGTCTTGATCTATATGAGTTCAGTAGATATTATTAATATTATACTCTCTTGATCTATGTAGAATGAACAGATATATCTACTACTGCTGCAAAGTTCCGTTAGTCTATTTAAGGCAACAATCATATCTACTGGTTGTTTTGCAGCTTAATTGGCTTTCTGATCTCCATCCATAAAAAGCCTCATCTGGTTTCTTAATTCTGAATCTTCTCACCTTTCACGTTTTCTGTTTATTTTATTTCCTGTTAGTATAACTAGAACTAAATTAGTCGTGCACTTCCTATAAATGTTAGTCATATTTGCTTAGTTGCTGCTAATGTTATGCTGTCTCTTAAGACGATTCTTTACTATTTCTTTTTCCCCTTATCCTGTTTAATTCACTTTGGTCTTCTGAAAAATAATAGGTCTACATGAAGAACTGCAGTATTTATGCTCAGAAATGTGATTCGATGAGTAACAATGAATTCTAGTGAGATTTTCAAAAAAATGATGGTGACAATACTACTGTAGGACATAAAAAATTGAGATGCCATAGTGCCTCCATTGAAGAGAAAAGTTTGGAGTGGAGCAACTCCTAGCATCCAAAATAATAGATTCTGCAATTTTCTGAACATGGTTGTAATGAACGTAGGCACATAGGTAAGCACAAAATACCCACCAGTGCTTAAACACTGTTTCTTGTAACTTTCTATTATTATAATAGGAACCTTTGGAGCTGCTGTAGATTTTGTACAATTACTTAACAATTATTAGCCAGTTTTTCAGACATGGGTACTTAAATTACTCATGCAAACTCAGCACATAGGCACCCAACAATTCACTGCCATCAGCTTCAATAGTCATAAAAGGCAGGGGAAGAGAATAGCATGAACAGATGGTACTAGCAGCTCCTGCTTGAATATTGTACATACACTGCTCTGGTTAGGAAAAAACCCTACATAACTGAAACTGGGACAGTGTCAAGAAGGCTAAAAACATTGGATGCCTAGGACTGGATGTCAGTCGGGTGCCTTTCTCATCCCTAAACATGAAATCACTACACTTATTCCCATGACACACCCACACTACATGCTGCCTGTCTGGGTGCACCTCGACTGCCTTTGTTGGTGAACAACAAAGGCTGAGGTTGGAAGGGATCTCTGGATGTCATCTTGTCCAACCCTTCTGCTCAAGCACGGCCACTTAGAGCCAGTTGCCCAGGGCTGTGCCCAGCTGGGTTTTGAATATCTCCAAAAATGGGATTCCACAACCTCTCCGGGCAACCTGTGCCAATGTTTGGTCACCCTCACGGTAAAAGACTGTCTTATTGTGTTCAGATGGAATTTCATGCATTTTAATTTGTGCTTATTGCCTCTTGTCCTGCCACTGGGCACCACTGAGAGGAGCCTGGCTCTCTTCTTTACCCCCCCCCCCCCCCCGCCCCTTCCCTCAGGTATTTATACACATTGATAAGAGCTCCCTGACCTTTCTCTTCTCCAGGCGGAACAGTCCCAACTCTCGCTGCCTCTCATCAGATGAAAGATGCTCCAGTCCCTTAATTAGCTCTGTGGTCCTCCACCACCAGGGCCACATATCCACCACACCCAGAATTTTTTCACTCTATGCCTTAGACAAACTTCATAAAAATGTTAAGGCATTAAGTAAAGCAGAAATCAGACTCAAACCTAGATGAAAAAGACAAACCAACCAAAAAAAACCAAAAAACCCCCAAACCAAACCCAATTACATTTCCTCTGGGCATTTGCATCTCTTTGCACTTTATGAGTAACATCTTTTGAATAAGCCTCAAATGTGAATTGCTATAAAACATACAGTTAGTCTGCTCTCATCTTCAAGAAACAACACAGTCTGGTTCCAGTGGTGGATCTCCCTGTGCTACCGTCCTGGTTCTGTGTTTCACTTTGGTGACAGATGGCTGACAATTGTCTGTCAAGCTAGTTTTACTTCAGCCATCTGATAGGAAGGTCTCAGCACATTCAGTCTTTTCAGAGACAGATTACAGAGTATATTCAGGGTCCAGTTTGAAATCACCAAGGTACTAAAAGTAAAATTTTGCCTCTGTGCACAGAAAACAGACAACAGTTTAAGTTTTCAAAGCAGTTGTAATTTTTATGGCCAACAATTAGCTGCTTTGAAAGAACGCTCAGCACTCCCTGAATATCTCAAGATGCCTTTCAAATGTCTCCAGCTGTGTAATTAAAAATCAGTAATCACTTCATGGCTAGACAAGGATTTGAATTTGACATAAAACCTTTATGCGTACAGCCTTTACTAGTCACATTCTTGTAGTCTTGTATTTGAGAAAAAAGATTATGAAAGAAAGAGATATGAAAAACTGTTTGAGCATGTTCACATTGTTCCCATCAACCAGTCAAGTGATCTCACTTAACGACAGTGATTCAGTCCCCAAACTCTTTAGAAAACGTTCATCTGCTACCACCAAACTCACACCAGGAAACCCCTGTACAGCGGTCTTACTGCAAAGCGTACAGATGTGCTCAGCAAAAACAGACAGCTCAGCTTGCCCACGTAGGCAAGCGGCTATTCCAAACTCTTCATTTTCTCTTACAACATAGAAGACTGTTCAAGAGTCTGTGACCTGCTTTTTCTTGTAATTTCATCATGGCTTTATAAAAAGATTGTACTAAAATTATGAAAAAAAAAAAAAAAGCAAACTGGATGGAAACCTGGGCCTGGTTCTGGGGGCAGAGGATGCCCACAGCTGCTGGGCGGGTAGAAGTGGGTTAGTTTGCATGGCACCACTCTTATACAGAAAAGCTTCTCTCTCCTTCTACCTTTGTGTACCATTTTCCAGTTTTCTCTCTCCCCCTGATTTTTTTTACCCTTCTTGTTTGCTTCTCTTTTCAAAAGTAATTTTTAAAGGTTTTTCCCCTCTGTTCTCTCAACCCAGGACATCCCTCAGCATCTTGGCAATGCCAACGCAGGGTGCCCATATAGCACTATGAGTAATGATGTCAACTGGGAGCTGGGCTAGAAGACTGTGAAGCTGCAGAAACTACAGCCTCCATCCTGGAAATGTTTCCTGGTGTTGGAAAAAAACATTATTTAAGACATGAATTGAGCAGACTGTTCAGAGGTGGCTGTATACTGCGAGAAAGAAATTTTGAAATGTAATTTAAAATAGTAATGAAATAGAATTTCTGGACAATATTCAGAAACTACAATGATAAGTTAGGACATACAGGGGTATAAGAAACCTAACCAGATGCTGGTGAACAATACTGGTGTTGAATCTTTCAGCTGGCATGGCCATGTTAATGGCATGCAGCAAAACAAACTACGTTAAGAAAAATCATTATAGTTGATCTTTACTGGCAAGAATAGTCTTTCATTTAAAAAAGAAAAAAACAAACAAATGAACAAACAAAAAGCCAAAACTGTGCAGGACATGTTTGTTTGCAGTGTATTTCCATAGTCAGACTGACTGCCGCAGAATGGCTGTGACCTTGATTCTCCAATGGTAGCACCAGAGAATAAAAGCGAGGGAAGCAACAGTGCAGTAGCCAACAAGATGCTGTTCCAGAGCGTTTTTCCATTGGAGGTGCCATTCTCCCTCTGGTGAACTTAAACCTATTGGTAATAAAGGTGCTTCCCTCAGCTACGTTTCCCTTGGAAATAGTCCTCAAGCCCTGAGAAGTCTGTGACCTTCCGTCAGAGATTGGGGCCATGGTGCCATCTCCCCAGCTTTTGTTCAACAACCCCTTCATGTCTCTGGACTTGTCCGCTTCCCACTGTGTACCTGCCGCCTTTGTGAAGTGGTGCTTTCAATGAATCTCATCAGTAGGGTCATGTTTTGTGGAAAATTTACTTATTTAATTATCAGATATGATCCCATCTGGCACTTTTTTGCTAGAGAAGATATAGGAGCCGAATAATAAATTACCCATGAGAGGTTCATTTTCCAAAGCATGTGAAATCCTGTGACACAAGCCACATAAATGAGCACTAAAGTACCTGAGGGTGGAGTAAAATCTGGGTTTCTTGTTGGCAGTATTTAAGAAAAAGAGATTGTATTGTAAAGACTCCTAAAAGTTATAGAAAAATAAAATATCACAAAATATAAGCAGCACTTAGAGAGAAAGAACAGATGCCACATGTCAAAATATGCATTGAGATTTTCACTTCAGATCAGGGAAATTTTGAGAGTTTTTCCAATTAAAACAATGGGGAAACTTTCTGTTACCATCTGAAAGATAGAATTGCTTATTTCAATTAACATAATTAAATCTTGTTCAGCAGATATTAATGGTGATGGTGGTTGTTAGTTCTAGAAATGAAGGAGATAATAATGAAGTTCACATTTCCTGTATTATTTGTAATTTATTTTAGAAACTTAGGAAGAAGTAAAATACTGGTTATATCTACCTTTGGATAGCTTGCTTGACTGAAGTTTCATTCTTTACCCTATTTTTAGGCTTTACTCTTCACTTAGTCTGTAACACAATAGGTAAAAACATGCACAATGTTTTCAATTATGGAAGAGATATTTTAACTAACACCTTCTTTAAGAACTTCTTAAACAAATCAGAAATATTCCACCTCTTAATACCTGTAGATTTAGTAAAGTTTTTAAGGAATCCTTATGTGCAAAATTACAGTTAGAGACCTGAGTATTGACTTCACAAACTCCCATACATCTGTTTAATTTTGTAACTGTGACAAAAGTTTAAATCATCTAATATGCTTGTAGGAGTGAAATGAATTAGAAAGTTGTTGATGCTCTCCATATGAAAATAGCTACTTTTCATTTTTTAAAATATAGACCCATGGTTTCCGGTGAACAATGAATGAAAACTTTTTTTTTTTTTTTTTTTTTTTTTTTTTTTTTTTTTTTTTTTTTTTACATTTAGTACCTGTACTGGGCTTTCCAGTTTTTGAGCTTCCAGGAGAAAATCAACACTTATATAGAAAAGCATTAATTTCTTCACAAAACCCATTTTCTGCCAACGGGGGGAAAAAAATTCCAATGCAAAAAGGCTTCCAGTCCTAATCAAAGCTTCAGAGCTACCATGTGATACAAAAAAAGGAAAAAAAATTCCTTTGCAATCATTATTCTGATTATTTGTATTTGTTACATAAGCAGAAAGAGGTTAAATTTATATCCCTTTGTATGGGCTGGGAAAATCACATGGCAGCCTTGATTTTAATTACTTTTTTCCCATTTCTAATAAAAAATTTCAGTACTTGTACCCATTTGGGAAGAAGCTTTTATCAGTCTCACTGCAAACTTTAGTGGATTTTGACGCAATCCCAGACACCAAATAAGCTCTTCAGGGGTTGTAAAATGTTTCCTCACATTTCCAGGTTTCGATCAGAGTATGTGAAAGCAAATTTTTCCACATGAGAATTCCTTTCCTTGGGAAGGAGCATTTTTCTAGCAGATTTCCCTTCATTCAGCTTAGCAGTTCCATAAAAATTAGAAGATTTGTTGCTCTGATATTCAGCCAACCTGTTTCAAAACTTGCAGGCAAGCCCTGAAAAGTATCCCGGGTCTGAAATGTTTGACCAAACCTCTGAACATACTGAGGTTTATTTTTACTAAGCTGTCACTTCTGAAAAACAAACATTTTATTTATCATATACACCTGTAACGACACAGCAAAGATCAGGAGATAATTTATCAATATGCAACCTCTCTCTTGTCTCGGTTCTGATAATGAGGTTACGGCATAAACCTAATCCTCCCAGCCAAAACTTCACACTGCAGCTCTAAGAAATTCTCTGTTTTACTTTTCAGAAGTGTAGAAAAGATGAGTTGCTCCCTTCTTCCTATTTTCAGAGAAACCTCACATGTTCATCTCACCTAAAACACATTCTTTATTATTTATTCATTTCCAATGTCACTGCATTACCAACATAAACCGAAGTTCATAACTGCAAGTAGTGTAAAAAGTACCGATGGAAAACTGTTAAGAAATGAAAAAGGAAATCTAAATTTACATTCTTACTGCCAAAAGGTTTCCAAAGTAAAACAGCACAGACAAAGCTGCTTGTTTCTGGTTCTTTCTCTTGCCAGTAGCTTGACCCATGAGCAACTTAACACCCTGAAGTCCACACCTGGGATTTGTTACGCCCGACCATAGACCACTGGAGGTCGGATGAGCCTGTCCTCATCCCCCGGGGCTGACGGAGGGGACCGGACCCCCAGAGGACCCCTCCCCTCGTCTGCCTAGCATCCTCGCTGCCGACGGAGCGAGAGACGGGCTCTGCGGGGGCCTGTGAGCAGCACCTCGGGCTTTGCTAGCTAGTTTTCTGGCACCAAAGCTAGGGCAGATGACTCAAACAAGGCTGTTATCAAAACGAGGAAAACTTGTGGGGCTTTACCAATTCGCAGGATCAGAGTCCTGGTCACGGATTTGTTTTGTGTTCCCAGTCACTGCCCACAAGTCCTTGTCATGTAACAATTGGATCGTTGGCAGATTAAAAATGAGAGCACGACGTCAAGGTTGAGCAGCTCCCTGGTTTGGAGGCTTCAACCTCATGTGTCAAGTTAAACCAGACATTTCATGTGCAAGTAACTGTCTCACATTTTCTGAGACACACATGGGTCCCGTCAAACCAAGACGCTTTCCTAAACTTAATGGAACCTCTGTTACATACAGGAGCAATGATCACCTTGTTGAAGCTGACATGTTAATGCCTACAAAATAATCGTATTGTTTGCCAGATGCTGTGCTTGACAAACAAGTATTCTCCATTTTTGAGTTACCAGAATAAAAACGAGCATCAGAGTTGATAATCCCTAAATCTGGGATTATCTAGCTAAAACTCAGTTATCCAATTTTTTTGGTGATAAAATATGAAAAAAGGAGTGAGAATCTGAATTTTCTTCTCCTATTCAAGACTGGCAGGAGTCACATTATAAAGGATAACTACTAAAGGAGAAAGGTTGGTCAAACCAGAAATTTGAGAGACATGTTTGATAAGAAGTATTAACCTAAGACAAAGCCTGGATAGTTTTAGACCAACAAAAAAAAAGGTCGCTGCAATGACAAGCAGTGTCTAATTTTTATTTTGGAACCTCTGCTGCCCAAATAAGTGTTAATGCATTGGACTTTCTGGAACAAGCCTTTCATCAGAGCAGTCCAATTCATCACTTGCATCAACATCTGTGTTGAAATCTTTCATCTTTTCTTTGTAATATAATTAACTTGATACATGCACAAACTACAAGCCTGATTTTACACACTTTGAAGTCAATAGTTTTCTTTCTATCTTCTGTGGAGCAGGACCAGGTACATGATGAGTTAATCCACTGGGGAGCTCTTACATGTCAAGGCTTAATGTAAAAGACAAATCAGAAAATCAATCTTCACAATTGCATAGCTTTTAGACTTTACCACAGATGCCTGATTGCCCCATTCCTTTCACAGTTTAATGAACATCATCACCACTCCTTAACTGTGCTGCAGGAGTTGGAAGCCACCCTCTTTGGGAAAACTATAGGACAAAACAAACTTTAAATCAGTGCAATTTTGCAGTTTTTTGAATACAATATCATTTTGCATTCAGTCATTTGAAACTAGGGCTACAATTTCCATTGAAGAACCTTACTGGCTCTTGCAGAAACAACCATACAACAGTGTCAAGTCAGCTAGTCAGCTACACTTTCTTCAGTCTGTTTTTTCAAAATATTTCAATTCACATTGCCCTGAGCAAAACAGAAAGTGGTTTTAGTTTAGAAGAATTGCCCTTTCTCTTTATTCAATCCTAGAGAAGAAAAATGGCCTGATCTTGGAAATATTTAATGCTGTGCCTTAGTCTTTCATACTCAAAAAATGTTTACATTTGGGTCTCATGAATTAGTTTGCTGAAGATAAATGGACAGTTCTTCTCAAAATAATTTTTTTTTATTTCTCCTTAGAGGAGGAAAGATGTAGGAATATCTTCTTTTCTAAACCACTCATCAGTGAATTCCAGATTAAATTATAGCAATTTATATCTGTGAATTTGGCCAGGGATTTGGAATGTAAAGGTTAAACAGAGAGAGTGACTTCCTAGACTTCAGAAGAAATCTTTTCACATACATAGTTGTTTAACACTTTTGCTAGTGGCGAAATTCGTACAGTTCATCTGATAAGGTCTGCAGCTGCGTGTTAACCAAGAAAAAGGTGTTACCAATGGGTATGTGTTAAGAAGGATGTGTAGCCCCAGAAATGCCATCAGCCTTAGCATAATTTGTATTTTGTAGCTTACCTCACACAGATAAGACTTCCGAACAAATTCTTGAATGGCACAGGATCCTGGTCTGGATCCCCTGAGAGGCTGCATTACTTTCCATCCTAAATATGTTATTTTATGTAACATATCACTTGGTAGTGGTCTGCCAAAAATACCCTGGATCCCACAGAACTACACTGTAGGTTTTGCTTCTTCCCATGGTCATTACCTTCTTCCTGGCAGCGTCATTCATAAGCCTGAGATTGACTGTAATGTCTCTGCCAATCCTGCTTCGCATTAGCAGGCCAGTTCTGCTCCAGGTTACATCAATTTTACAAACATCCATTGGGTACTGATGATAGCTGTGACTGAAAAGGTTATCAGGCATTTATTGTCGTTCAATGCAATCCATACCTTCCTCAAAGCAGCTACTTGTTTAGCTAATTGTGCTTTAGAGCACAGGCTGACATAATCACATGCCACTGGTTTACCATCAGGATAGCTTCAGCTCTTTGCATGGCCTAGAATATACTTCCAGCAGCAAATTGTAAATATCAACCCTCTATTATTCTAGGTCACTTAAGGAGTATATATTCAGACATTGAATAGGTAAATCTCACAACTGAGTAACACTCCATGCAATGTATTTAAGAGACATTTCTTAAACTGTCACCAATACTTACTCAGCAGGATGTGGAAACTTCTATTCATGCTTTGGGTTCCTCTCTCTTCACAATATGAAGTTTCAGAGGTAGTTTAAATGTTTTATAACTACCTATGTAGCAAAAAAAGTGCCTGTTCTGGTCACCCAATGTAAGCGAAGGGGAGGAAGAGCCAACAAAACGCAAATTTGGCAGTAGGCGGTTCTGTCAATTTTTGCTCGGGAAGAGGTCCTCCAGCCTCTACAATGGAGGTGTCCTCGATGAAGGATGTGGAGCGGGTGCCTTCCCTAATGGCGCGAGGTCAAGGACCTCTGGGAATTACAAATAGTCCATGACTTGGAGGCGGGGCGAGGAAAGGAAAATAGGGCAACGGAAACAAGAATTGTGTGAACAACGGAGTTTCTTTTTGGTGACCCAACCGAAAAATTAAACCAAAAAAAATCATTTTGGGTGAGCCCAAAGCACTTCTCCAGCTCAAAATGAAACAGCTCATTTTGCTTTCAAATCTCTTTTCAACCTTTGAAAGAAAATGTACATAAAATTCTAAACCAAACTATTTTGAAGCATAAAACTGAAATATTTTATTTAGAAAATGTCAGAACGAAACATTTCAGCATGATTTTCCTTTTCTGAACCGTAACTATTGACTGAATTGAAACCCAGCTTGCCTGACTGAAACTACATCTTTATTTTTTTTTGGTCAGTAATTGTTTGTCCCAGACATTTCCCCTGGTTGTAAGGGAAATCTCCTCCAACTTCTACTTCCTTTGTCTGTTCAAAACTGACCATCACCCACCATCCTTCACACACCCACAAGTCACATGTGCCCTGCAAGAAAACCTATGAAGGAAATTCTGCAAAATTTGCTGTGTGGCATTTCCAGGGCTCCAGCTCGTGAGGTTTCCATGGTGGAGTCTTCCAGCTGGTGGTTTTCAGGGTTGGAGAAGTGGATAAATAGTTGACTTTGGTTTTACACTTTTGTGGACAAATGGGTTCTCACCTGGGTTTAGCCCCAGTGTGGAAAGCCTGAGAGATCGATTTGACATTTCTGGGAAGAGGCCTAAAGGAAGTAGAAGAAGGAAATAAGTTAATTATCCATTTGTGAAGAGATTATATCAACGAGGAACAGCATGTGTGGTTCATGATCTAGTCTCTATTTATAATCAAGGAAGAAAACAGGTACTTTTGGGGCAAAGTTGCATTACTCTGTCCAAAGGCACAGTCTTTATAAACCTCTAATGTAGATGAGATGAATGACACCGGGGTAATTCTTATTACCCTCCACTGACTGTAAAGGGAGCCGGGTGTAGCTTGGGGATAGACTGTGTCTGTCAAAGGTCAGCGAGATCAACTCCCCATTTGGTGCTTAACTTCCCTCCCTTTGCTGTCAGCTGTTGCATGTTCGAGTGATAAGGGAAAGGGTATTGGCCAACAGCTCTTGACAACTTCATTGCTTATCCCACAAGAAAGAAAATAAATATCCTACTGAATATAGCAAAAGGTTAAATCGCTAACACTGTAACGTGGTACCAAATCCTGGCTGGCTGTCACTGTGGGGTCACTTCTGCCTTGACTGTAAACAGGCATGTAATTCATACGTTGTGGGATGCAAATGAGAGTGTGGAGCAAAGCAAGCCATGTTGATTGCATCAAGTTTGACAGGTAACAGGCATCCATCACCCAGATGGATTGTATGCCAGTCTAGTATGTGAGTTCCCACAGGAAAGTTATAATTTCAGTTCACATAAACTTTTTTCAAAGTAGGTATGGATGGATGCTTTTATCTCAAAATTGTTTCAGGAGCAACATGGGATAGTTTAATCCCACTTAAATGCCCTCTAACTTCAACAGCCAATGTAAGACATGTTGAGACTAACTATTTTTGGACTAATTTTAATTTCTCTTTGAATTTAGTTGATGAACCTCCCAAGGTAGATCAAGGTAGATTTCCCGCCAACGTTTTTCCTGTATTAGAGTATCTATTCGTGGGGTGTCTTCTAGGTATCTTTTTAGCAAGCATTTTTGCATGTATGTCCCTGATATGCTGTGTTTACAAAACTTCACCCTCCTCATCTGCACTGCCCCCCCGAGTCCTTTATTTGAGGATATTCATGGTGATTTTTTTTCCCCAGATGTGGACAGGATGCCTCTTGCCCTGATGAATAAATGGTAAAGCCTTGTTCAAGAAATTTTCACCAGTTGCTGACAATCTGCTCTTACATATTTCCTCTGGCCTTCTCACTATTTGGATGCTTTTCATGTCTTTAACCTTGGTCCAGCCACCAATGTCCCTAGCTGCACTAGAGCAACTCCTCTGTCTTTGCCTAAGGGACATGGCTGAAGGACATGACAATGATGGATTAAACTGCTCTTCAGTGACTTGGGGTTTTTCTGTCTAGGAGCTTGTGTCGAAAGTAGGCACCAAGCACTTCTCTTCTGAAGTACTCTCAAATGCCTGATGCTGTAGAGCATCGTTCATGCTCAGCGTGCCTATGGGGCAGTGAAAATGCAGTGCTCTGAGTTTTCAGTAGCAACTGCTGCCTGGCTGTTTGTCTCCATCTCATCTGATCCCGGGGCGGGGGACAGTTTGGGACTTTTCACCAGCAGCTATTCAAGATGGGATCTTGTCTATGGGCATACTGAGGCAGAATCAATGAACCAAACCAATGACTCTCAGCAGTGATGTTATTTTTCCCACCACCCCCACAAGAAAGACTGGCCCACACACTCTCCGCTAAGCCCTGGCCTGTGATAAGTTGAAATTGCAGCCTTATGGTGAAGAAGCCTGTCCCCAAACTGAGATTCCATCCTTTCTGGATAGAAGAATACAGCCACTGGCCCAGCAGCCCCACAGGCACAGTATGTGTCATCTCCCTTATGTTTGAGCAAAAGAGACAAGCTCTGTAAATGGCAATATTTGAGCACCAAAATATTTATTGCAATAAATTAGAGAGTAAGCATTTATAAAACAATCCATCTGCATATAAATATCACACAGCAGTTTTAATTTCATAGTTCACTTAAAATCCTCTGGTACAGCTTCATAAATACATTTCCTTGGATATTTTTCAATTAATCTATATAAATAAAAGTGCTGTATAATTA
Source organism: Harpia harpyja (assembly GCF_026419915.1). NCBI lineage: Eukaryota > Metazoa > Chordata > Aves > Accipitriformes > Accipitridae > Harpia > Harpia harpyja. The sequence goes on along the minus strand of NC_068962.1, from coordinate 16,278,183 downwards.
TTACCTTAAAATAAGTTACCATTAAATATGAATGACAAAAAATATTTCTGAATTGGTCTGAAATACCAACTATTCAGGTAAAGGTCAGAAGGGGGCAACATATGCAAGAGAGATTTCCAAGTAAAAGGCTCAAAACATACTGGCTACGTATCACTGCCTACCTTGACCAAAGCTGATTCATAGGTGTCAAATCTCAGCATATAAAATACAGAAACAGTTGCTTTATTCCTATGGAGATGGGGAGGACAGGAGTGTGCCTTTGAAAATAACTAATGCCCTGTGTTGAAATGGAGCTGCAAACACTGTCCTGGAGTTTTCATTTTCAAAGGCGGCAGCAATATGCATCCTGTCTGTGCCCACTTAGTTTGCTATTTTTGGCACAAGTGAAAAACATACTGCATGGGGGGGTGGGGGAGAGGGGTGCAGTTTCCATAATAGTTAATCAATTGGAGCATAGCAAGAGTTTTTTGGAGACATGTCTTCAAGCCTGATCTGAAATTCTTTCAGTTTTTCTTCTTGTTCCCTGCCTTCTTTGGGCCATCAGTACAGGCATTTTCTATGTAGTCAAACAGTAAATCCAGTTCTCCAATGGCTTTAGTCTTTCCATTCTCTCCCAACTAGAAAAGAACAGAATGTAAGTTTTAGCATCTCGTTATTGCTCAGAAAATTGAAATTAGGCTTGTCGCAGAAACTGAATTGAGAACTTACTCTCCTTATTCTCTCAAGTAGTTCTATTAGAGTCATTATATCATAAGACATAAACCAGCTCATTCAAATCTAGTCTAGCATATAGTTACCTGCAACTAGACTTCTGAAGGTTTAAATTACCATCTAATTCCCTCTTTAATACCCCTGCAGGCTTCACCTCCTAAATAACCTCCAGAATTCATTTCATAATTAGGTCAGCCTTAATCCAACTAAATGACTGGAGTTTGGAACTGCTCTTTTTAAGTGTTGGGAAAAAATTTACCTGTTTCATTTTGCTCTTCATTTCTTCCACGTTCTTTTCAATGTGCTCTCTGTGTCCTGAGCATTTCTAAAAAAAGAAAACACCCAGACATAACATTGGCAGCTGTATGCAACAATGTGCTTTTTTTTTTTTTTTTCACACCTTTCTATCAAGCTCGAGTCTGATATCTTTGATCTGAGGTTTCCTTTCATATCACTGCCTTTTGCCGCTGTTTGCAGCATTCTGAGATCCAGGAGCAGCGACAAGAGTCACAGCTCAGAGAAGGGAAAGAAACCCAACACTACTCACACATCTGCTCAGCTCTGAGGTCAGGGACGCCAAGAACTGTGCCACCTCCTCAGCGTACGGGTACTGGTCCTTGGCCTTGGTGAGGAGGACATCTTTCACTACAATCTCCGCAATCCTCTTCATCACGTAGCAGCGGTTGTTTTCCTATGTATGCAAGTGAGACGTCACGTTAAATCACAGCAAGAGATCAAGGAGTGCTGCAGAAGGATGCAAAGAGCAGCCTCCCGGTGTAAGGCTTACCTTGACGTTAACATAGAGCTGCTGCCCAATGAGCCTGTTGTCCGTGTCCTCGTCCAAGGCCCTGGCCTGAGAGGAAAAAAAGGGAATGTCAGGTGGGGATGGGAACCCTACCTAAAAATTAATTATAAACCCTAAGGTTTTCATCAATAATAGTGCAGGTGAAACAAGGGAATGGACACCATAGACAGTGTGTTACAGATCGATAAGTTGGACGTTGTGTCTGTTTCTCCCCTTAACTGGGTGAGATTCAAGATCAGTATCACTGGAAAATAAATAAGCAGAAGTCTGAATTCCTGTCCCCCTCTTAAACATCAGACGTCGTAGCGGTTACGATGACTAAACCAGATGCCGCAGGTGGCCGACCTCACGGTGGCCCGCAGCGCTGCTGGGAGGTGCAGCAGCACTCGATGGTGTAACCAGCAGCCCAGAAACCTGCCCGAGCAAAGCACTGTCAGATGCTTGAGGAGTTGCCTGGCCGCGGCTGGAGGACGAGCAGGCCCAGCTCCAAATGGACTGGGCACACAGAGAAATGTAAGCTCCTGTTTCCCATTGATCCAGTCTAGCCACAGCCGCTGGAGAGAAGGAGCTGTGCTGTGCCGGGGGCTGCCGTTCCCGTGGGGAGCAGGAGGAGGAGAGGCAGCAGCTTCCCCCGGCTACACAACCAGCGGGCAACAGACCCGCTCCACGCGCCCAAGCTCTGCCTTACTGCAAACGCACTTTTTTTTCTGGAGAAAGGCATGAGAAAGAGAGAGGAATGCCGAAGGCGAGAAGCCAGGGCTCTGGCAGAGGAGGAGATCCTCAGATCCTGCCGTGAAGGACACGTGGGTTACCATACCATTTTAGCCAAGGTGTAGGTGCGATTCCTGATGTAGGGCTGCTGGAAGTTGATTTTCCTGAGCCTGCAGGAATGATGGGTGCTAGAAGCCACCCCTGCCCCTTTCGGAGGCAGAGGGCTGGTGAGAAGAAGAGGGAGACAGCAACAGCAGCAGAAGAAGACCCATCCTGAGAAGCTCTTGGTCAAGGTCAGCAACGAGGCCATGGCTCACAATCCAAAGTTGTCCGTCCCAGCAGGTTGCAGCTACAGCCCTCAGCACTGACGAGAGACAGCAGTGTTAGCATCAGGGAGAGTGGGCAAGGCAAAGGGAGAGAGGCACAAAGGGTGCAAGCCTTACCTTTGCTGTGATTCTTGATGTGCTCTGCAGGAGGTGAGGTGTACCTTATATAGGGCCACCAACATCTCTCTCAGCTTTTTTTTTTTGGGTACTGGTGGTGAAATAAAAATGACATCAGCAAGTCTCTTACTTTCCAGTATCCTCTTCTGAGAACTACCTAACCACTACAAAACCCACAAATACAACTTCAAGGACATTGTAATCTTTAGCTTCTTATAAAATAAACCAAATTTTAATGCAGGGCAAAGCAGGGGCTTTTACTGGGGCAGGAATGCTGAATTCTTTTTGCATAAAAATATTTGAGAACTTTATGGGTTTGTGCCTCCTGTGCTGATTGTAACACACTAATTGGATTGGCAGTATGATGGCAGATAATGTAACTTATATAAAGTTTTGTTCATCTTCTATGGCAAAAGACTGGTGCTCCGCCGCTGCTGACTGGTATACACAAGCGGTCAGGCTGTACCAGACCCAAAGCACTGCCCACCGACGGTTCCTACCCTGCAAATACCCTTTCTCACACAGTGGCCTGCTGGAGTCACCGGCCATCTGCCCGTCACTGTGCGATCCTCCCAGAGAGATCGGAAACTGCGTAGGACCAACACCACATTTATCACATCCCTGATCTCCAGATTCCCATTTTCCAAAAAATCACCCATATTCCAGGCTGTAACCAGGCGTAATGACCAGAGCTGTGGTCAGCTTATCCAGGTGATTTCCACGTTCATGACCCTGTCCTACTAACGTAAAGGCAGAGCTGCACCTTTAGTCTGAAACGTTACGCAGGGTGCTAAAGGGAAACTGTACTCCCTTTAGAAAGTAATTTGCAACCCTGTTGTAGACAGTAATGCATGAGGACGCAGAACTGGTACAAATGCAGAGTCCTGGCTGTCTAATGCCCACAAGGCACACAGGTGACAAATGTCAGAAATTGGAGCAGGAAAACCAAGGCTCCAGTTTTGCCTCTGGGACTCAACAGGGGCATCCCTGGGGCTGGGCTTCACCCTTTGTGGGTTAGGCTCTCGGGACAAGAGCCGTAATCAGCCTTACCCTGTGGGCTGAAACGCCCAGCTCTTTTCCTTATACCCGAAAGGAAGCCATTAAAGGCTGGCTGTCATCAATTTGCACTTTAGCCTCCCCTGCGGCATCCGCAGCACGAATTCGTCTCTCCGCGCCTCAGTCCTGCCTCAGTTGCCCTCAGATACCTGCCGCATCAGCTCTGCACAGGTCTGTGCCCTTGAAGCGGCAGCCCCTCACCCTGGAGCCACCATCACCACATCCCTTTCTGTGTCCCTCTCAGGGACCCATTCCCATGCCCAGCCTTCAACAGCATCCTGACTGCTGCAGGCAGCAGAAAGCACGGCGGGAGCTTTCGAGGATGTCGACAAGCTATTCGAGAACATGTTTATAAACTCTTTTCCATAAATGTTTCATATGCCAGGCTAACGGGCCCAGTGGGGGAACAGGTTAATGAGAAGATAGGAGGCTGAGTTATACTTAGTCAAAAGACAGACATTAAAGACCAAACTGGGAGAAATCCAGACAGAGAGGCTGTTTTCTTTGATTGGCCTCCCCTGAAGTGCATTCCCATGAACTCCCCAGGCGTTAAACACAGGCTGATAACCAAAGTCTGCTTCTCACTGAGGTTTCTCGCACTTCTCCACCAGCTCACCCAGCCGAACAGAAGTCCCAAACCCAGACCAAAAGCTGTGAATGGGCATTCAGACTCTCCCTGCTCCAGACTCCCCGTCCTCCTGCCCTGCTGGCAGATCCCACCTCTCGATCCCTTTGGCCGCTTACCCTCGTCAGACATGGATCCAGCTTGTCTGACTTCTTCTTGTGGCTCCAGTCCCATGGAGAGGGTTCATGACCTGGGTAAGTAGGTGCTGTGCCACCCGCATCTGTTCAAACCACTGCAAGGGGCCCACCTGGTCCCAAGCTTCCCACACCTCCTGATGGATATTTGAACAACATCAGGCAGATGGATGAGGAAATGGATGCTGAATCTTTCTTCTGCCCTCTTTTATGTAGTCATTACAGGATCTCTTCTGTCTGTCTGCTCTAGTGTTGGAAATCATACACCGGGACATACCTATTTTCATAGAAAATGTTAAGTTAGACTTGATAAGGCTCTCTTTCTCCCATCTGTATTGTTAGCCACCTCCCTCAGTCATACTACTTTTTGGCTGTGCCATGATGTCCTCCTTCCGAGGCTTTTAAAAAGCTTTGTTTCGATTGTTACATTTACCTCCCTACCTCTGGTATTCACCTTTATTTTCCAGACACTGAAATGCTGAAAAGCATATTGTAAGTTCATTAATTCATATTTCACAAATTCTGGTTTTATGATATTCCTAAAGCCTTCACATTATTTAACCTTTTGTTTGCAGTTGTGAGTTATAATAACCTATCTTCCATCCCACTAGCTTACTGTGAGTATGGTCCAGCCCAAAAATGAACGTTCAGAATCTCGCTGGACACTAATTTTAGCAGACTGTATGGTTCCCATGCTCATCAGTCCACTCCTGGCCTCTTCCCAACCACCTTCCACGAGATGACTGCTGGTCCTGGATGTACCACTGAGTTATGGTGTAGCCACAGTCGTGGCTGCAGTTATTCCCTGTAACATGTCAAGAGACTTCTTTGGAAGTGCCTCCCATTCCCAGGGTCTGCTGTTGCTGTTACGAGATTGCATCGAACAAGGATGTGACTAGTCACTGCTATCACCTCTTTTGACTAGCTCACCACACCCTGGATGGGAAATACACATTCAGCATTACATCCTATGGAAAGATGGGGCTAAAAACCTCTTACTCCAGTCCTCAGCTGAAGTCCAGAGAAGGAGGAAGGAATCGGAAGGTTTTCTGCTACAGTTGAGAAAGAATTTCTCTTTCTTCTTGTTTGAGGAGGAAATAAAATAAACTTCTGAAAAATAAGGTCTTGAGCCAGCACTGAAGGTGAACCTCACGGAAATTGCTTAGACACCCCTCCCCAAACAGGCTGCTCTGAACTGTAGAGCTGACAGAAGAGATTGGTGGAAGGAAAGCTGCATTTAATTTAAAATGTGGTACCCTAGCTGAAACCACCACTGGTGGGTCTTACTTTGGGGAGAAAGAATAAAGTGGAAAAAACACATCTGAAGAACGTGTCTTAAAAGCCTTTCTCACTAATTCTTTCCTATGTTAACATTGTCAAGTATTCTAGCAAGTGGTATGGGAACTGGTAATTTAGTAATTGCTCTTTGAGCCTGAACTACTGATGTCTTATGATACATGATAGTACCAAGCTTTTCTTTATAAAACAATGTTCTTTTGAAAACAAACAAGCAAACAAAAACGAACTCCAAAAAAGACCTCTTCAAGCTCAGGTAGGGGAGTTGGGAGGGAGAAGAGTGTGGGGGAAAAAAGTAATGTTGCTTTTTAATTTTATGACTTTTTCTAGGTTTAATGATATTTTTAATGTTTAAGGCTAGTGACAGTTTTAAATACAAAATTCTTACAAGAAAACATACCTGCTATGCTTCTAATTAAAAACATGACCTCTGAAATTCTATAAAGTACCCTCTTTGCCTTGTTTTTTAAGTATAATTAATTAAAAAATAATTTTGAAATTGTTCACAGATCATATTTTCTCCCCAGTGCCATCCCAAGAGTTAAACGTCTATCCTATCACTGACCTCACCGATAAACTTTTAACGTGTAATTACATGGAGTTTCCCTAATTCATTAAGAAACCATAGCGGTTGAATATTCTCGACAATGACTTCTTGACCCATATTGAGGACAGAGGATTTTTTGAGGAGGACTGGAACTCTACATCATGTCTGCCTCAAAAGCCACAGGCACTTCCTTCTTACTTTGAATGAGGCCACAGGTGAATAACCAATACTGTACTTTGACATTCAGCTGTTGTGCATCATCACGAGCACACTGGCATGCAGGATTTTTTTTGAGCTTTAATACATTTTCAATCAGCTAGGATTATACTGCATTACCAGAAACATCCTCAGGATCGGACACTGGGCTACAAACGTTGTCAAGAGTAGGCATGTGGAAGAGTGAGCCTGTGTATCGTCCTCTTGGGTCTTCTCCCTGGCGATGAAATTCTCCCCGCTTAACCATCTGTACAAATGGATCACAGGTCATATAATGCCTAAAACTGAACACACTATCTACATGCAGACACCCTCAACTTTCAGGTCACACTCATCCCCTTCATTTTGCTCCAGCTCTTTTGCAAGCTAGTTCATTGCATTTTATCTCAGTTCTTCTCTGGTTTTGCCTAGACTTTCAAGCTTGAAAAGATTAAAGCAGACTTTAAAAATGTTTCAGCTCAAGCTCCAGTGGAGCCTTATTTTAGTCAGCTCTCTGCCCAGCAATGAAAACACCAGTAATGGAAGTTGATTTTTCTTTACAAAACTTGAAAATAAGCTTTTCTGTAATTCAGCCATTCATTATGAAAACATCCTAGTACACAGGCAAGTGTCTTCTGGGCATGATCATTAGGAGTGGCAGAAGGAATTCATTTTCTATGGAGGAAATTATAGCAACGCAGAGATTGGGAGAGGACAGATAGCATTTGACTGTCATATTTTTGCTTTTTTCACCATAGGTTTAATGTTGTGTAAGGGACTCTGAAACTTTTGGGAGGAGGATTAGTAGTAGTATTAAAATTGCTTAGCCTGGGAGTGCTTGTTGACTTTGGAAAAGACTCGTGTCAGATCTCAGTACAGACACTGCTGACTCAGGCTTTTTGCAGAGGATGTGCGATTCACCTACCTCCCCTGACAGTAACACTTTTGTTACACACTGAGTAACACATTTCCTCTGTCAGTAACACTTTTGCTTATATATCTGGTATTTCATCAAACATCTTTGTTTCTGACCTTCACTTGGTAGTTACATAATTTCTAGGTCTCCTAAGTATAAGATGCTATATAATAAACATAATAAAACTGGTATTTCATACCACAAAAAGTCTAAGTGGAAGGGAACTAATAGTTCATTGTGGTCACTGTTTTAAATTACACTCTAGGACAAAAAAAATTTGGTTTAAATAACTTTATTCTCACCTCAGAAACATTCACGTAGTGGACATCCAACAGAAAGCCACCCAGAGACACGTTAAGACAACACTGTACAGCTGCTACCAACGTTATTACTGCTACCAGTGTTATTACTGCTACCCCAGGACCACTGATGTAACTTTTATTGCAGTGCCAGGAGGATTCAGTGTTTAATATGAAAACAAACAAACAAAAGAAAACCCACCAAAATCCAATGTCAATGGAAGTGCAATAGATACTGCAATAGTCCAGTGGTCCTGCCTCTGCAGACAACTGCTGCCAACGTTAGTAAAGCATAAACAAAAGTTTTAATAAGACTTGCCGATAAGAGCTATCACTTATCACTGCAGACAGGAGAAAAGAGAATTCAGACCATCTCAGTGCACATTGCCTCATGCCACCAACAGCATCGCTATTAACCCTTCCACCAGATGGCTATTTCTTTTAATTCAGAGTGTAAAATTGTGCATGTATTATGAGACTCTGTCACTTTATATAGTGACCTACATATATCCAACTATGTCTGGTGAACAGTCAGATCAGGTGAACTGAAACTTCTGTGCTTCCTGTTAATGTGATGTGGTTGCACAGCAGTGACTCAGTGACATGGCAAAGTGGAATTACTGACATAGTGTATCTCAAAGAAAACCACTCTAACTGGGAACAGAATTTTGCAAGCTGGTTTATAATCCAGAATTCAGTGACAAACAGTTACTCAGATTAAGAAATAGGTCCAGCATTACGCACCTTCATTTACCAAGTATCATCAGTTTTATCGTGTAATGAATCCACACCACCTTGAGGATGTGTGACCATTTTGACGGGAAGCAACATTATTTAAGGTAAAGTACTTGTGCCCAGACACTGCCCACACACCAGCACTTCCACCGAGGCTGTGAGCTCAGCATCATCTCCTGAAGGTGAGCCCTTGGCCACTCAGTTATTCCGTATAACAGGGCTGCTAGGGAAGGAGGTGTCGGTTCCCATGTTGTTAACAGCAGTCTTCTAGTTAGGATCCATCCCTAGGAAGTCAACAGTCCACGTCCCAGCCCTTCCCCAGCCCAAGGTTATGCTATTGCGCATCTCCCAGGAGAGCCTCCGAGTCAACAAGTTTCCTGTTGGAGTGGGACTATTGTCAAGAACATGAGATTTATGGGGCCAGAAGGAGACCAAACAAAATAGCTACAGCCTAGCAATTCGGATGCTGTTTTCCTGGGTTGTCTGTTTTTAGCCACATGTCGTGTAAGCTAAAATATGTAAACAGGAGCCAGCTTCCCAGTGGAAACACGAAGAGTGCACTCCTCACGAGAGCACTGTTCCGGGAACTCATGGACCCACTCCGGCCGGGGGGGACACCAAGCCTCAGCGGGGTTCCACCAGCCCCACAAGAGACCTCGGGGTGAGAGCTGGGCACCCCGGCTCTCCAGAACAGGGTGCATCCGCAGATGCCTGTATGTGTGTGTCACACCAACTCAGCGACCAGAAAAGTACCCAGGAAAGAAGAAAACCAGAAGCACAGGCTTTCTGGATCCTGTCAGCCATTCCTGTTCTACTTCAAGTCTTGAAGTAGGTGCTTTGGAGACACCCCAGCACATGACATTATTTAATAAAGTCACCTTGAACAAAACCCTATTTTTTTAATGTATATACAGACACACATATGTATATACATACACAGACACACATACAGTATGTGTGTATATCAGATATAAACACAATTTAAAGGAAAAGCTTCGAGACCCACTCAAAACCTGCCCAGGTCACTGCCTTCCTTACCTCAGGAAAGGTAAGCTGGCATAAATGTGAATCAGTGACATTTACAAAGCTGATGCACACTCACCAGAAGACTTTATCAAGAGCTCTGAAGAAAATGGGGAGTGAGAATCTTCAGTTGTCCTTTTCCCCTCCACCGAAGAACTGTCTGCACTAAGGAGGATTTGCTGCCAGGACTCTGGCCACCAAACTCCCACTGCAACAAGCAAGCTCATACCAGCAAGTGAGTGCTTTTGCTCTTATACTGTTATTCCAGCCCGATGAATGGAATAAACTGATCTAACAAAAGGTGTGTAAGCTGTAAACACTATCAGGCCTTGCTCGCCTTCCCAATGGACTGCCAGTCTCCTGGTGAATCTTGTGCAGTTCTCAGTCCTCCACCCTAACAAGACGCTGCAGGACCACCGAGCACCATCCAGCAGAGTTTCTCAGAGCTCTTCCCAAACGCAGCACGTTCAGCACGCCAAGTTCAGATCAACTAGGCAGGGCCCAGTCGCTCCACAAGCTTCTCCAGAACGCAGCCTGCGAAACAGAAACCTCGCAAGGTCAATTCACATCTGACATGGATGAACTGTAGTAAGTATCAAAATATTTAGGAAGCTCATTCACATTTTTAACACAGAACTCCTGATGTCCTCCTTCAACACAATATTAAACTCGAATCAAAAAGCAAAATAAAACTTGGATTTCTGTGAAACTGGAGTTTTCTGGTTAGCTACCATCCACTATCCACTCTCTAGCTTTCGCTTTCAGTGTGATCACTGCTATGTGAGTAACACTTTCCCGCCGGGTTTCAATGCAGAGCAAAGCCTAAGAACTGACTGTGCTTCAAAGAGTTAACCGCAGCTCCACCATCCCCCTCACTCTTCCCAAGGCTCCTGTCTGCAAAGGTTTGAATAACTGCTGGAATCAGGACGTTAATTTAGGTCGCTTCACATGAAAATTACCTTTTGGCTTGTTTTCTTTATCACATTTTCGCGTGCATCTGGGTAATGGAACAACGTGGCTTCAGGCTACGCTAAAACTTGGTCAACGAGGGCACAGCAAAACTTCCACTCGCATCAGATAGCGATGGGGCTCTTTGCTGACAGATTTTACCAGACAGCAAGAACTGCTCTGACACCAGAACATTAGGTACCAGCTCAGCCTTGCAGGAACAGGCAGATGTAATACAGCAATATGGCATTATGCAAATAAGCGCACTCTAAATTGTTCAAAGAAGCTATGCTTCCTGCCCCATCTTCAAGTACTAGAAATTTGCTTGTCGAGTATTATGGATAGTATTTGGAAATCCCTTTTTCCTCCACTGCTATCTGCCAGAAAGCGATGACACCAAGAGTCAGATAAGGAAAACATCTTAGTACCTGGACTTGAAGAATTTGTGAATGAAGGAGAAAGCTGGTGGCTGGTAAGTAACTTTGCTTCCTTTCACCCTTCTGCAACACACATTGGGCTTCAGGCTGTGGCCCTTAGGTCCAGGGGGAACTCAGGCTACCTGCAAGGCATCAGGGACGGCAAAGCTGTTTTCAGGAGGTTGTTACTCACTACACAGGGATCCATATGAGCAATACAGAAGACATACAGATCTATTCATTGAAAAAGTATGAAAAATCCCTATACAACAACATACCCATAGTGATTTAAGTATCACTGGAAGAGCACTGGGCGGCCTTGGGACTTAATCCACACTGTGTCCCAAAAACATGCTTTGTTGCCTACACTTTCCTTAAAAGCAATCTAGCTCTGATGGCTAAAGAAACTTGACTGCTTACATTTGTAAGGTTAACAACATTTATATACTTCACACTATGTTTCAGAACTCGCCTCAGTATGGCATTAAAATTTGAAAGTAACAACAAAATATTATTGCAAAACTAACGCATTTTAGCAGGACTTTTTTAGTAGGATGGGATTATCCACAATCCCAGAAAGTCCTTCCAAACTTCCCTGCAGAGCTGGAAAGCCCCAAACAATTCTTCTCAAACTGTTCAATCCAGTGTTTCAGGGGTAATTTCAGCATTTTAAGTAGAGAAGGCTGATGCATCGTGAAAGGCACTGGAAACTGAGACTCTGAACAGAAACGAAAGCCCAGAGCCATAAAAGGATGCAAGTGCCTAAATACTACCTTGCTGCTACTGTAAGCGTTTAGCTAAATCCTCAAAACCCTCCAAATGCCGAGGGGCATCCAAACCTCACTGGAGGAGTTGCCTGAGTGCTGAGAAAGGTGCTTCATCCCTCCTGGTGAAGTCATTCCATGACTTATTTGGCCAGAGAAAGGAGGAAGAAGATGCTAGAGTGAGCATAGCTTTGGGAATAGGGAGATCTTTGTTCCAACCCCTAGGTCACCAACCATTTTTATCCAAAAAAAGATTCAGTAGAAGAAACCGAGAGCTTGCTTCTCATTCTCGCAGACAGGCAACAGTCTTATTATCTGGCAAGATGGGAGGTTTTTGAGATGTGACAGACTGGAATCAAGTCTGCTCTTTGTGGGCTTGCTGGGGGAATGCTTTATTGGCAGGAATACTGGGTAAAGGAAAGCCTTTTCCCAGCTGGCAGCAGTCAGTGAGGAAGAGCTGGCTCCTTTACTTGTACAGGGGGTTGAGAGCTGTGAGCCCCCAGCAGTGAGATCCACTCAGCAGGTATACCCAACTTGGGAACAGCAGCTGAAAACATTCAATTCAACACTTATTGACTGGGTCCATTATTAATGTGCTGGTTTTGTAAATCTTGACCTTAAGTCGACAAGATCCCAAAGCTGTTTATTCCTTAGATGCATCTCCTATTGGCAACTGCCTTCCTCGTTTATCTACTTGGTCTCTCCAAGGCTTCTAAGATTTCCTTTGAAAACAATACACATTCACTGTACAGCACGCACTTGTAATTATTAATAAAGGGTGCACTTTTGAACCTTTTTTCCATGTTCAGCTTGCTGGAAAACACAACAGGAAACATGTTTGAAGGTTGGTCTGAAATATTCAACAAAACAAAACAAAAAACCCTCTTCAGCTAAATAAACAACAATAGCAGAAAGCAGGCAAAAAGAATTTTACATCTGCCTTGAAGACTACAGAAGAGTACCCTTCAGAAGCTTTGCACTAGCATTACTCAAAAAGGGTATTTTATCTACATTTCTCTTAAATACTTCCGTCCAAAAGTAAATTCAATTAGAACATTTCAGGCAAAAGCTAAAATTTGTTCAGATAGAAAATAATGTCATGATGATGTGTGGGACACCAGGGGCTTCCATTTTCATCTCTAAATTGGGTTTGTACCCCCATGCAACAAAAATGTCTCCCTCCTTTACCACGTCTGTTGTCTCCTTGGCAGAAATCAATATACACGTACCATACAGCACACATCTAACAAACTCAGAGCTACCCAGATGCACCAGACTCATGGTGCAATACTGTAAGAAAAATTGGCACCTATGCTGTTATATCATCTATGACTTACAGGCCTCAAAATCAGGCCTGCACAAAAACTCTGACAGAGCTGTTAGACAGCCAGGAATCCCAGGCAAACCTAGAAAAACAAAAATAAAGGATCTAAAAAGAGGACACAGTTCATAAAACTCAAATTACAGGTACTACAGAGGAGAAGTAATGGATGATGAGAGCTCTTGGCCATGAGAACCACAAGAATGTGTTGAATTTGAAGAATGTAGACAGAAGACACACAAATTAACCCACCTGCAACACATTGTGGCAACATTCCTTCCTAAACAAAAATATTTCCATTTTTTAAGCCATTAAGTTTTCCATTATAAAACTATCATTTTAGAGGAAAACTGGCAATTTTCATAAAGGCTGTTGCACACAAATACAGTTTCCCTTTCAGTAGGAACTTTCTGACCAATTATAACTTACATATTAAGTGCACGCCACAGAATAATCCCAGAAGTCCTCATGATAAAATAAAATACCTTGATTTGTTTCAAACAACTCCACTGATAGGAAGCTACTGCAATGCATAACTTCTGGAAGAGGTGGACACTGTTTTCTAACATGGTCAGTGCTAGATAGCACTCACTCTTTAAATCAACACCTCATTTGTTGAGGACTGGCCCTTTGGGCACTGCAGCCTTCCAGCCTGCATAGCATCCATCTGCTCTGGGTCACAATTCCAAGTATCAACATATCTAGCTTTAGTGACTTCTTCTTTCTAAAGCTGAGTTCCGAGATAACATCTTGTCTTTCAAAAGTCCACAGCTATTCCAGTTGAACAAGTGAAACACAGAACTAAACAGAGAAGAGCCAACATAATAGGCTCTACCAACTTATCTGGCATAACTTGAACAGAAACAAATCAACCAACCTCTTTTATTTTCAGTAATATGCATACATAATTGTGTACAAAATTGAAATGTAAGCAAATGTGTACAAAATTCAAATTGTTCTTGTATAAAATTTCCAAATGAAGTAGTATTAAAACTTGAAGCCACACACGAAGAACCAAACTGCCTGCTAGCCACCTCTACTTCATGTTAACTTGTTTGCATCACTTGGAAAGATAAAACAAGCTGTCAGCATAAATCACAAACCTTTTTCACTGTGACAATCGTAACAGTATGTTGGTCTCCCAGAAACGGGCAACTAGGAGGAGAGGTAATTAAAATGCCAAAGTCAAGAAAAAACATTCTTCTGAGTTTACTTTAAGAGATCAACTACTCCTAAACACCTGAGTTTGAAGTGAGGACGTAGAAGGCCACTGTTTAAGGTGGCTGAGGTTGCTTTTTCTAGAAAAGTTGAAGTTAATACTAAATACGGGTCTTGCCCACAAAAAGACAAAAGTTCATGTCAGTACATCTGATGACTGCAGTACTGTACACACTGAACTCTAATAGTCATCCTGGCCAAAAAACTGTGGACAATGAACAAACCCTCACGCTTAGTGTTCTTTTCTCAAACTCCTGTACGTTCCATGTTAGCTTCATTAAGAAATAATAAGATTTTTTACATAACAGGTTAAAAGCAGTAAGTAGTAACTTTTTGTTACAGCACTGTGTTGTACTGACAATTCATACAGTAACATAAACAAATATACCACAGTTGCCTTTAAGATAGGTTAAAATCAAGCAACTGAGATGTTTGGTGAATGATGGTGTTGCCCCTGAATACTGTCCCAGGTCATACCACATGACTGCAGCAAAATACCTTGAAAAGTAACACACAGGTTGCATAAAAAAATAATTATCTCAGTTTCAAGAGGTGCCACTGTAAAAAAAAAAAAAAAAACAAAACCCATGTGGCTGTTGTAACATAGTGAATTAAGACGTAACTCTCAGATATAAAGGACCTACACTTTCAACACTGGTTTAAATATTGAAATTTTAAATTGGGATGGCAAGTCCTAAAAGTTGGGCCATATTAGTGGTAAGTGAAAGGATGCTGCATGATATCTACAATCACCATTTTTTAAAATGTACACTACAAACTATAAAAAAGAAATAATTTTACAGAACAGTTTCTATACAACAGCTGGGAGAGATTATGTCTTGCCCCAGAAATCCTTCCTCTTCTGAGCTCGTTCCAGTATCTGAGATGCAAGTGAGCTAGACGCTGCCGAGCGAGCAGAAATCTGAGACAACCTGTCATCTGTGGGGAAAGCGACAAGGAAGATTAAATACACATATTAAAGCACAGTTAACATTCATGGCAGACTTTGAAAGTGCAAATATTTTTATGCCCTCTTTCACAATGGATGCTAAAATAGTACCACAATACACTTCAATTCTATTACTTGGTAACTGACATGCTGGAAAAGAATCTCACTAGAAAGCTACTAGGATGCTAAGGTAAGTTTAAGAGAGCTACATGCCCAACTCTTGACAAACTCCAGAATGAGATCCCTACTGTCACCTGGGAATTGCCCAATTCTCCAAGTCATCTCTACATTTACTCTCCTCAGAAATCGTTCCTCTGCCACTGAAGTCTGTACAGACCAGACTTTGATAATATATTCATGAAAGCAACCCAGCTCTTCAAGCACAGCAGACAACTGTAGAATAACACATAACTAAAACATCAGAACCTATGCTGCTGAAAGGGCCCTTCTGTGCCAAACCCAGCTAGCGTCCCACAAGCTGTTAGAAGAAATGTGTCTTCTGAAGAAAACAGGATGTTTAACACAAAGACAACAAGAAGCATGCTTTAAAAACGTACTTTTGAAAGGTCTTGCTTTTGAATACAGGGTCCACTTCACACCCAGCAGAACTCCTAAAATTAAGCAGCCTAGATGCTGCTTCTCTGATAAAGCACAACATTATACTTCAACATCATTATTAAAATGTTGCTAGAGCTCTGTCAAGATGCTCTCTATGAAAAATGACACCCATTCTCCTGCATGGATTAAAAAGAACTGTATCACTACTTTCCAGCCCCCGCTACCAACAAAAAAAACAGCAGAAAATTCCATAACTCAATCTGAACAGGACCTGTACTTTGTCAGTGTTTCAATTAACTTTTCAGCAGCATTTCTGAATTTTTGAAATACAGTGATCCAAACAGCCCATAACAGACTCACACACTATGCATAACAACTATATTCCCATGTATGAGAAAACTCCTAACTGCACTTCTGCAAACAGACATGTCATTGGATAACTCCCAGTTTTGTATGTATATGAACAAATACGGGCATAAGAAGTATCTGTAAGCTGGCACATTGCACCCGTTTCTGAAAGCTCTTATATCATCACTCAGCTCATAAGAAAAAAAAAAAGAAAAAGAAACAGCAGTTACAGCATTTAGTCTGTGTGCAACACGCTTGTGGGAAGCTGCAGAGTACTATAGGATTTTGCATGTTTTACGTAGATACACAGATGCTTGGCTGAGCCATCTGCGCAACCCACATATTTTCCAGCCAACTACAATGAGTAAAATAGAGAATCAGCCTGAACCTTGGTTAAAACCAAGGAGCAAACGAGTGTAAGGGGTACAGAAAAAAGCTTTTGGTTTCTCTGGGGTATACCTATAAATAAACTGCAATCAGATATAAGCTTGCTCTGCCCATATTCTAATCTGAACCAAACAGATGATTGTGACTAGCACAGCACCACACCAAGCTCAACCTCATACACCATGCTAAGAAACAATGTATAGCAGCTCAAGCTAAGGAGGCTACAGGGCCTTTGGTTGACTCACGCTAGTGAAAGAGTTTACTTGTGTCTGTCCACAAAAGGGCCAAGAAGATGCACTGGTGGACTGTGCACTGGCTGCTCCCCCAGATTAACTTTACAGTAAACAGAAAAAAAGGCCAAACCAGCAACCAGAGTAACAGGATGCCGTAAGTGCCCCTAATACACTGAGCAGAGGAACAGGTGTGAAAATTCAAGTCAGTAGAATCATTGCATGCTGCATATCTGGTGCTGAAGTCTCACAAACAACATCTTTTTCTTAAGATTTCTGGTACTTTCAAAGTTGCATCCAAAGTTACTGCAGCTGCAACCTGAGCTGTCATCATTTTGCAGTTTTCTTCTGTTGCTATCAACACAAAGGCTTAAAAAATGTGCAGGGAGGAAATGATTTTAGGTATGCAACTGAGCAAGCTATATTAACCATATTGAACCACAATGGTCTATTTAATTTTCAGCTGCATTTAATGTTTATTCGTGCTAGAATATACCTTCATATTCATACTTCAGATTACTAGGATGAACATTTTCAAATTATTTTGATGAAACAATGCAGTAGTTATTCATGCAATCACATAAACCAGTATTACTTACTGCGTTCAGAGACCTCTCACATTACTGCTAAAGTTAAAATTAATCTAGGTAATATACACATGATATACAACAATACTTTGGGACAAGAAATACCTTCATCATTATAGCTTCTTTCCTGAAGGGGTAACTGGAAAGATCTCATTTTGGGATTGCCAACATTCCCTAAGACAAAAAGTCAAAGGCACATTTTTGAATCATATCAAACAGACAAAGGATAATATTTCATTTTAGAACGTTTAAAAAGGTTACAACATTACTTCCAAAACACGAGTCTTATAAATAGCAAACATACCAAAAACTCCATGAGATTCTTTCACTGTAAGCTGAGGTAAAATAAACTTACTTTACTCTATTCTTCTCAAGGCACCTATCTTTGGTACATAATAAAAGTTAGTGAACTGCACTTGAGGTGCAGAGCTAGAACAGAGCACCAATTCTAACCTCTTTCCAAGGAAATTCTCTGGATTCCACCATCCCACTTAATCTGACAACTACTTGTTCCATTCCAGAATGGAAATACTACTGTAGTTTAGGTAATCTTTATAATTAAAGGACCAAGAATTGTGCGACCTTAAGCAACTACAGAAAGTGTTTCTGGAATGGAGACTTAAGCACATTAACTTTATTTTGACTAAGGGGTGAAGGATTCTTTTCTTTATCAAATTTATGCCCCCAGTAACCCTAAACATTGTTAAAAAAATCTGTGAAATACTCCAGCACAAATTCCTCCTCTGCCAGGAAATGGCTTTTCTCAATATCCAATACATCTTTTATAGATGGCTTCTTTGTTTCCATATCCTGCAGAAATATTTAAGGAGCTTATCTCTCAGAAATCCACAACTCCTGCAAAATAATACCACACTGTAAAGGTCCTCAGTTACACACCTGTTGTGGTTTAACCCCAGCCAGCAGTGAGGCACCAGACAGCCACTCGCTCACTTCCCCCAGTCCCAGTGGGATGGGAAGGAGAATCAAAAAAAGAAGTAAAACTCATGGGTTGAGATAAGAGCTATTTAATAACTAAAGTAACATAAAATATAATACTAACAATATAATCATAATGAAAAGGAATAGAACAAAAAAAACCAAAAAACAACCAAGAAAAGACAAGTGATGCACAATGCAACTGCTCACCACCCGCTGACCAACGCCCAAGCAGCGATCCGCCTCTCCTGGCCAACTCCCCCAGGTTATATACTGAGCACAACATTCTATGGTATAGAATATCCCTTTGGTTAGCTCAGGTCAGCTCTCCTGGCCATTCTCCCTCCCTGCTTCTCGTGCACCTGCTCGATGGCAGAGCATGGGAAACTGAAAAATCCTTAACTTAGGATAAGCGCTACTTAGCAACAACTAAAACATCAATGTGTTATCAACATTATTCTCACACTAAATCCAAAACACACTGTACCAGCTACTAAAAAGAAAATTAACTCTATCCCAGCCGAAACAAGGACAACACCGCTGTTGGTAATTCCAGATGGAAAAGTGTCACAGCATCCAGTTGTAGCCTAAAGATTAAAAATTACCATTGCTCATGCTAAACCAAATTATTCTCATAATGAGTAAGTACTTATTGAAATTAATAAGGCAAAATTAGACAACGGTAGCCATTTCCATCCTGCAGCACTCTAACACAGCAAGTTAATACACAAAACCCACCATTATGCTGGAATTCTGGATCCTTGAGAGTCCCTTGAATACGACGAGAGGGACTCCAGCAAGGCACAGAGCAGCTTTTGGCTGACTTCAGCACAGGAGGCGTAGAGGAATGCTCTTGATGGGCTGAAGCAAGAGGAACTTGCTCATCAGAAACACTGTTAGGAGGCCACTGATCCTGCCTAAGTGGCAGAGGATCCAAAGTTCCCAGCCCAGCAGGTGGAGAGGTAAGGAGTGAAACAGCTTCCACTTCCACATCAGGCTAAAACACAATAGAAAGAAAAAAAAATAACCAAAAAACACAAAAACCCAACATCTCATATACAGCCTTCCAGTACAGATCCTCACATATGCAGCAAATGTTAGCTTTACACTGTTACGCTTCTCATGAGGATACTGGAAGAGTAAGTATTTCAAGTTTGTGAGACAGCTTAAAGAAAATCTATTCCTAATAACAAGTGTTTAACATGGTCTGAAAGTAATCTAGTCAGGTCAAACCAAAAGCTTATTTTCTTCACAGCAAAAAACTGTGTTCTTAGATTTTAAACCAACATAACCAACTTCTCGGGCAAGTGTGTCTGCTTCTGTTACAGAACCTACTACAGAGGACATATGCAGTGAAATTCTAGCTACCTTTGTAGAACACTAAGCACAACTTGACAAAAAACCCACAATTTTGAGAGGAAGGCAGCTAACTCCTAAATGTTTCTATTTTTCTTTTAGTAACTATGCAAGCTGCAAAGTAAAAGAAGCACAAAAGTAAAGGAAAGAGAGAATGAAACCATTATGGCACATTTACCTATCTTGTACATAGACACTCAACCTCTCCTTCTTGAACTTCTTTCAAGTCAAGGAACCTGGAGCTGTGCCCTGTGTCAGTGGCAAGCTACAGTAACATTAATGGGGAAATCGACAGCTCTTGATAACAACTGTTTGCTTTTTTTTTAAAAAACAGATCCTGTGCATTTAGCAGAAAAAGACAAAATAGAGCTCATCCAATCTCACTCCAATAGTCTCAACTCCTTTGCTTGATTCCCCCCCCAAAATTATTTATTCAGACATTGGCCTTTTTTAGTCATAGATGCTGAGAATTTTAGAACAGTAAATGACAACTCAGGAAAAAGATTTATTAAATAAATTATTCACAATTACTTAAAAAGCACATTCCTAAAATGCATAATGGTAAGTCTCTTTCCTGGCTCACCTGGAAGGACCTTCTTTTGGAAGCTTCTCTTGCACCTTGCTTAGCCGAAGAAGAGTCTGTTCCTAAACCTCGTGTTCTCTGCTGTGAAGACGAAGACTTGAATTTAGGAGGAGACACTAGAACCGCACCTCCTATTGTAGTGAAGAAGATGAAAAATGCTTTATTACCTTAAATAACCTAATAAATTAATTCATACATGTCTTTTTTTTCTTTCATTCTTGAAATACTGCTTTGCATTTAAAAGTCTTTTTACCAACAGTTGGGGTAGTGAGATCATGATGAGTCCTCTGAGCTCCACCAAGCGCTCTCAGCTTTGGAGTAGGAAGCCTGCCGCCTGTCCTCGAGGATACCGAAGAATTTGACACAGCTGCAGAAGAATTCAATACTAAGGCATTCTCACTGCAAAAAAATGAGCAATGATTAAAGGATTAGCTAAGGACTGAGAAGCCTTGCACTCAAGCTTTTTGTTTCTAATACATTCCTACAATGAAGCCTAAGGCAAGACAGTTAGGGCCATAAAACACCAACAGCCTGTAGCTAAAACATCTGCTTGGAATGGGGAGTCCTGGATTCCAGCCCTTGAGCCTCAGTTTCTGTATTTATTTTTTTTTATTTAACTGGATAAAATACATAAACAGTCTCAAGCTGCAAATTCAGGCTCCCTCTGTCCCAATACACGTTGAATGTATTGCTGCACAGTAGCAGAGACTCAACGGGAGGGCTGGAAAGAGTACTCACCCAGAAAAACTTTGAATGTGGTTGCCACCTTAGAGGTGGGAATGTGGGTTTGACTCTTTTCAGTCGACGTGATGGAACTGAAACCAAGTATCCCACATTTATGTAACCGCTCTAGCCCCCAGGTTATTAAATAAATCAGCGCCACCACTTCTGTCTTCCTCCAGATGCATTTCAAAAGGACGTGGCGGCATACCCACACTGTGCAAGGAACCTGATCCTGTCAGTGCATGCTAGACACGCTCTGAGGACATCTAGGCAAAGAATGCCTCATTTCTAGCTCTCAAGCAGGCTTAGATAACATGCAAGTGTTAAGCTGCTCTGCACGGTCAAGTCCAGAGCATATCTCAGCACACACACAACCACATTGCAGGATGACAGAAAATCTTCTGTGTCAATCAGAGATACATCTATAAACTAGATCACCTCTAGAATCAGATAGAAACTTAAGAAGGTTTTCAGGATGATGGTTTCGAAAGCCTGCATTTAATTTCTATTTGAGTCTAGCATCTCAATCTTTCTTTGCCTGGGTTTGCATATAGGATATTACCCCCAAAGGAGACAATTACAATTCCTTACCTTTGATTCGTGCTGCAAGACCAAAGGTAAAACCCAATGAGGAATACAAAACGCTTAGATGGTATGGTAACAAGGGCCAAAGTTATTCAGATTTAAGTATCTATCAAACTAAAACATTGTTCTACCAAAAAAAGTATGCAGAACTTGCATAGTAAAAAGCCTGAGACTTCTGTAACTAGATATAATTTGGATCTTTCAACTGTCAATTACAGTACTATGCACATACTGAATTTCTCTCTCATTATTTCTACACCTTTTTCCCACCTGTGCTCAGTAACATAATCACCAGTAACTACTGAATGCTAGTTATTTTTTCCTTGCGTCCTTCATCTTTGCGCATGAATTTTTTTTAAGAAAAAAAAAGATGCTAAGTACAAGATCAGCATGTATTCTATCCTTTCAGTCCTATCAATCCTATGCTGTCGATTTGAAGGAAATTGTGAGCTTTAATTTTCACTACACTTGGCTGCTGCGTAATGAACAGCCTGTTCTGAGAGGCCCATACTGCAAATTATATAGTTTTGGAACAAAAAAATCAGAATTGTTCATGCTTCTACACACTTCTGTCTTGCAAGTTAGAAATCCAGTATTCTTAATGGTAGATCCATTTCCATCAACCACCTCAGTGTCTTGAACTTTCTCATTCTTTCTAATACCGTTAAAAACAAAGTAGTCTCACACCAACTTATATTCTCTTAAGTATATCTGATTTTAAAACAAAAATTAATTAACCTACAGATTTCTTAGATGTTAGAGGAAAAAATTATATGTATACACCACAAAAATGTTCGGTTTTACCCTTCAATTTTCTTATCTTCATTGGCATCTTTATTGTTCTCTTCTAATTGCTGAGCCACAACTGCAGTCTGTTCATCTTGGTTTTTTTCCCCTTCTGTTGATTGCTGATTCTCCCTTTCTTCAGCACCTTCTTGTTCACCCCAAACTAAACGCCTTTTGACTGGAACAGTTAAAGCATCTGACATGTCTTTCTTCTCAGTGCTGTCCTGGTTTGGCTGTTCTCTGGAGTCAGGTTGCTGCAGCATTTTGGGGCTTGGTGCAGTCTCTTTTTCAGAAACTCTAGATAACAAAGAAAGCAGTGTTTCATACCACTGATTTGCACAAGTTACACATGTCTATGTAGAACACATTCATCCAGTTCAGTCCTTTGCCAAAAGTTCAGCTCAGATATTAAAAAGTGGTACAGTTGACATGATGAATGGTTAAATTTCCACTGAAGTTTTAACTGATGTTTAAGCACAACCCATTTTCAAACTAGATTCTATGAAAACTCCTTCTGGATCACCATTTCCAAAAATGGAATGTAAACTTAGGGCTTTATTTCCAATTTAAACAACAAGTTCGATTATCAGAAGTGCTCAAAAAATAACTAGTTCCATGCATACAGACTGTCTGATGGCACAATTTTGAAAGCCAAGCAGTTCAGAAGACTCCTCTTTAGGCACAACTTTTGAAAGTCTTAAACTCTCAACTGCCCACAGAAATCAGTGCAAATTAGCCCAGTGCACAGAAATGAGATCAGCAAGAGGATCTGTATTTCACAGGCAAAAACCAAACTAGTAAACCAAAAAATTTACACCATACTTAATATCACACATTATAGTGTAATAAATACTCTTTTACATGTCAACCCCAACCCTTATTAGAGCTACAGTCATGCAAATGGGTAGATCTCTCCCACACACACAAACAGTGCGCGTACAGCAGTCTAAGTGGACTGCAGACAGAGGCATCCAAGGCACTGTTTTTAAATATCAGATCTCAGAGAAGACACAAATGGCGCTTTTTTTTCTCCTTCCTTCAGCAATAGCTGTCTGTACATTTTACTAAAACGCTAATTCTGAATTTTCCTAGCAAGGGATTTAATATCTGATGGCCTTCAAAGAAAGGAGAAAATGGATGTACACCATTCCTGACAAGAACATTGATAACATCCGAGTAGGCAAAACGTATTTCATATCATTCCAGTGGAAAGAAGAGTATTACTTCAATATGACTCAGTGTGAAATTCCCCCAGACTTGATGAGACTGCCATGCTAAATATGCATTTGTGGAGAATTACAAAGGAGTATCTTCCTCTTCTTTCAGAAGACTGGACTGTGCCTCATTTTCTATTTGAGCACAGATCAACTGATGTATCTGTGAAAAGGTAAATGCCCTCATCTGTTCCAGAGAATTTACATATCACAGAAACACAGAACAGCCCAGGTTGGAAGGGTCTTCGAAAGACCATCTGGTCCAACCTTTCTTGGGGAAGGGGAGCCTAGATGAGATTATCTAGCACCCTGTCCAATCGCATCTTGAATACAGTCAAACATCCAAGATCTCACAGCTATGCTAAGCCTATATTCAGCATTTTGCTCTGTTTCAAATCTACAGAATAATAGGCAGGAATGACCACCTTACCCGGCAAGATCTAGTGCTCTGATGTTGTTGCTGATGCCTTCTTCTGAACTAGAATTTGAGGACACATCCCAAAGACTGTTATTATCGGACAGGATCTGATTGAGATGGTATCGGGAGAAGTGTGTTCCTTCTACTCGTTGCCTGTAAGCCTTTGCTCTTTCTCGAAGTTCTCTCACCTGCACATCAAGGTTTCAGAAGTTGCATGTCTGTTTAAAGTTCACTAATAGGCTATAACATTATAACATATTTGCATTAGCTAATGGCAGCCAAAGGAGAAAGGCAAGTTACTCATAATACAGGGCCACCCACAGCACTAACATTGCATGCCGCAGTAAATGCAACAAAAGGAAAGAAAAAATAACAAAAGCGTGTATTTAGTAAGCATGTTTGAGCTATGAAGCCAAAGCAAAATTGTCATTTACTCATTCAATGAGCACAAAAAGTTATGCAGCAACTATGAATAAGTGTAGTGCTGGATTCTAGTTTTTCCATCAGCGCTCAGACACAGTGCTCCAAACATTTGAACAGGAACTTAGATGCAACCAACCTCCATATACCACATGGAATTTAAGGTGTTTTGAGATGCCTAAGGAGAGGAATACAGAATTATTTTAAAATTTCTTATTTTTCTCTCAACACTGTATTGTTATTATCACCCTTGCAACATTATTTCAGTCTAAGACAGAAATTAAATACTAAAAACCTGTCAACATAGCTCTATGCTGCCTCCCTGAGATTCAGTAAAAAGCTGTAAAACAAATACATCAGCACTGGTATTTCACCAGTCTTTGCCAAGCTTGCAGAAGTTAATTTAGATTTCTAAGCCTTAACACCCAAAAATACATTCACCACACACAGATGTATGATTATTTCAAGTCAATAGGTCTATGTGCACGTGTAATACTGAGTTTGTATGCTGTGAACACCACAACTGTCTCTAGCTACATTAATCTTATCTCAGTGAGGAGGTGATGATTACATAAGAACTCTTGGTGCTTCTGTATGTAAGACATAATATCAAAAGCATTCCTTCTAGGCTATCAGTAACTGTAAGAATGAGATGTCAGGTTTAGTCTTAAAAAAAAAAGTGATAAGCCCTCTCTTTAGACATTATACTGCTGATTTTACACCATCATTTTTATGGTTAAAACTATTTCAACACTCACACTGTCTTGTGTCCTTCACCCAAACACAACTGAGGTGCAGGAAGAAAAAGCAACAACAAAACTTCTATGTTTAAATGATCAAAAATAACTTTGTGATATTGTTGTGTGAATTCTGGCTCACTAAAAATGGCTCACAGGAAATAAGTATTTTGTCAAAGAGCAGGAAAGTAATACTGACACCTCCTCTAGCACATTTTCATAGCTTTTCTTATTTATTCTTCTTTCATGTTAGACTTCACATCGTTCTTCCTGCAAGGAACAGAGTTAAGTGGGCCAAATTCTGCTAAACCCACTAAAAGTAACTGGATGTAGCAGATGGAAATCTACTTAGCCCACACTAGCTAACATCTCACAATATGACCCACTAAACTTCCAAAGAATAGCCCATTAAAATATATACTTATTATTTTAAGATGAGAGTTTAAAGTTTGAGGTGCAATTGATCTACTGGATTATTCACTTTAAGTAGAAGAATGAAAAATTAATTATGATAGCCACAACAGAAGGAATATAAATCCAGAGCAACAGGACACTGCAGGGGGAGGAAGAATACTATGTCTCCAGCAAATTGTGAAGAAGTACAAAGGACAACCATCTCCTCCAGTGACTCAGCAGGCAGCATTATCTCAGCAGGACACAGGCCCCAGAGAGTCCTACTGTGATTGTGAATTGCCCGCATTAATTTTTCAAAAGCATAATTCAAAGAGATTTTTTTTCATTTGACTGCTGAAAAGCAACCCTTAACAATATATTGTAGAGGTCTAAGAGTAATCACTACAGCTAAGGTCATATCAGGATTCTATTACAGCCTTTGCCTGTTTGGGCTCAGAACTTCAGAAAGTCTGCTTTGGACACAAAGTTACACATGTGCAGTCACAGCTGAGGGAGAAACTAGACTGAATCAGTCAGAGCTTATCATCTAATCACGTATGCAAAAGATGTTCTGTAGGCACCTTCAGCAGGGGTGAGTCTCAACAAGCCATCGGAGGCAGAGGTTAGGTACAGCTTTGAAGAACATTTCTCTTCATGTCAGTGCGTTAGTACAGGAACAGGCATGGAATCATGTAGAAACCAAAAGGACTGTTGGGCAGCCTATACTGTGAATGGCCAAAGTACCTTTGTTGCTTTACAGTAACACCGATGCACTTGACACTTTTTCCAAGTAATGAATACTTTCATTAATCTGCTCTTTACATATTTGTCAAATGGCTAGATTCTTTTTTATGTCTGAACTGTGAATGAAATATTTTATTCAGTCCTACTCTTTTAGCCATGCTGGATCCCATCCTGTAGTTCTTAAAACAAAAATATTGATGGATGCTTAAAAAAAAAAAAAAAAAGCTTGGCCAATGATCAGGTCTATCAGCATTTGTATTCTTGTATTAACATAGGTTTTAAGAATTAACCTTGGTTTTCCTCCAGCCTGTCTTGAAGACCGGAAAATTCCAAGCTTTAATATTGCTCTTTGTTTTCACTACACCCAGAACTTCTTTTTGAAGAGTTATAACCCTCAATGATATATATGGAAATATTAACAAGAAAATAGCAAATTAAAAAAACTCTATATAGAAAAAATCCCACACAGTATCACATTTACACAACCTAAATATTATTCTTTGTCTACTAGCAAAACTGGTTTGATATGGTGTACTGGCTTTGGCTGGGATACAGTTACATTTCTGCAGAGTAGCTTGTATGGGGCTATGTTTTGGATTTGTGCTGAAAACAGTGTTAAGACACTAATATTTCAATTACTGCTGAAAGGTGCTTACACAGCCTCAAGGCCTTTTCTGCTTCTCAGACTGCCCTGCCAGCGAGCACAAGGGGGGGGGGGGGGGGGGGGGGGGCACAAGGATTTGGGAGGGGACACAGCCAGGACAGCTGACCCCAACTGACCCAAGGGATATTCCAGACCATAGGACGTCATGCTCAGCATATAAAGCTGGGGGAAGAAGAAGGAAGGGGGGACATTTGGAGTGACGGCGTTTGTCTTCCCAAGTCACCATTAGACATGATGGAGCCCTGCTGTCCTGGAGATGGCTGAACACCTGCCTGCCCATGGGAAGTGGGGAATGAATTCCTTGGTTTGCTTTGCTTGCATGCACAGCTTTTCCTTTACCTATTAAACTGTCTTTAGCTCAACCTATGAGTTTTCTCACTTTTACCCTTCTGATTCTCTCCCCCATCCCACTGGGGAGGAGCGAGCGAGCGGCTGGCTGGGGCTCGGCTGCCTACTGCGGTTAAACCATGACATATGCTTACAGGCATGTGATTTAAAGTCTGAGAGAGAGAGAAGAAATCCAGGTAATTCCATTTATAAAAGTCTCTTCTACAAGAATTCATACTAGAATCTAATGTAGGTATGCATACATTAAAAAGTGCATGTAATCTAAGCACATTTGTCATCAATAAAACATTTGTTATTATAGTCTTAAAATTAATTTGGTTCTTCCAGCTACCCAGCACAACTCTTCCGTTTAGAAGGCCCTAAAAATCCTAATAATTCTTTTTTGAATTCTTCATGCCTACTCCCAAGCGACTTCCTTCAAGTTTCCTCTGCAATACCCTTGTCAGCAAGACAATCTCCATGGAAAAGTCAGACATATCCAAACCACATATCTACAGAGTGGGAATTTCTTTGTTCCTCGTACGCTCTAGTTAAATGCCGCATGTATTTACTTCCTACATCTCTCAAACACAACCTAAAAAGGATCCTGCCTGGTAAAGCAGAACATGCATCCTTCACTTGCAGTCTCCTCATTCCTTCCCTTGACTGCTGCAGTGACTCCTCCCAGCTGGCTGTGCCACAAACACAACCTACTCCAAGGCAATGCGCCCCTTTCCCCTCTCTTGCCTAGCAGTCAGTTGCTCCTGAAGCTGAGCACTGCTCCTGACTGTTTTGAACGCTATTGATGCAATATCCAGTCTCCAGACGAAAGCCTTACATGCCAGGAAAATGACATAATATTCTACAGAAACATTCTGTATACTGCTTACAGTCAGGCTGCATGCAGTAGTTTAGATTACTGTACAGCCTTAGTGATGGTAAGACTAAGTCTAATGCATATATCAATACATATAAAAAATAAAAACATTGCTTGGTTTTAGTCCTCTAACATTCTCATGAGGCTCTTTTCACAGAACGGATGATGTCATGCATGCATACACAAAATCTGATTATGAATTATCTCAAACTACAATATACTTTAAACTTTGAGACCTAGTTCTCATTATTTCATATATATTCAATATAGATTTCTTTTTGCCTAAAAAGAGAAATAAAATGACTTGCTAGATCAAGTCCAGTGAGAAAACATAAAACTGAATGCTACCACACTACGCCAGCAATTCCCAGAGAATGTTATTTCCAAAATCTCAAAGCCCAATACCCTAGAGCCACCTGCTCCAGTTCTATCTTCCACATCAGCTTGGTCCCAACTGATAAGGAAACTCACATTTCCAAGTATTTGCCACACATTTAGCAACACACAGTGTCTCGTGAAGGTTCCCTCTATCAGCTGGGAGAAACCCAAGTCACTTCAGTGAAATCTGACAGTTGCAGAACTAGCTCTAGCAGTTTCTTCGCACACCGCTAAAGGTTTTGATTTACTTGACTAATTCAGGAAACCATACTCAATAATCCTGCTCAGAAATCCTACAGTCCTGAAGCTGTTCAGCATTTTCAGAGTTCTGTCAAACGGGTTCCTATACAGTACAATACTGATCATAGTTACTGAATAAACTACATGAAAATACTTAGATTGGCTGAAACTTGCAAGAGAAATTCTTAATTTTGTGTTGTGTACGACTGAATTCAGCTGACCACTTTGAATGGATTCAGCATGGCAAGCTAATAAGCTGATCTTGACTATCAAGCTGACCTAGGCTGATATGTACATTGGCATTTTCCTTGTATTCCCTTGGAATCACCTAATTCTACATTTTGAAAACTTAACGCTTGTTACAACTGCACTGAATATCAATGCTACAATCATCTGCTCCAAGAGACTCGGTTCTGCATGACGCCGATTTGTAAGGGAAACAAAGATCCCCCCTCACTTTGCATGTGTGGCAGTACATTTCTTTCCCCCTCCCCAGTCTGATTCACGAACTTGGGAAGGCTCGCTAAGCCTTAGCGTAAGTGTAATGAGTCAGGCAGTTAAGTGACCCTTGACTGTGCCAGGAACTCTTACACAGCTAAGACAGGGAGGTATGCTGTGCATCTCATGGACTCCTGCTACACGGCGGAGGTGGGGGACAGTAGAGATAGCTAGTTCTCATAACAACCTGCAGCCAGTTCTCTCTCATAACAACCTTGAGACATTACAGTCCTCCCCTGACAATGTTGGAGCATCCCGTATCTGTTTTAAGCTATTCTCAGTCTCAGAATTTTCCAGCGCAGCTGGAATTCCAGCAATTTGTTGATGACAAAAGTCAATCATCTCCCAAACCTATAAGCAGTGGCACTAAGTGAGGCCCTTTGAGCTCTCCTGGACCGCAGCAGGCTGTGACCAGCATCTGAGCGTCCCTCTGAGCGGGACGCCTCTCAGAGCTCGCAAACTCTTCAGCTGGCGAAGATCAGAGGTCTGTGGCCAAAAGCCAACAGGACCTGGGCTGATACTCTCCACTCCCTGAGGCTCAACCCTTCACCCATTGAGAAGGATGCTGAAGCATTCGACGTGAATATTTTCACTGAACTCGAGGGGAATTTTTAACAGGTATACCTCTTCTAATTGCTTATGTATCTCTCTTAGTGCCTTTATGCATGTGTGTGTGTACTATTTCAGTCGTCATTTTTTTCAAATGTGGATGAATTTTAGGCTGCTATTATAATCCCTTTAGACATAAACCACTGACTAAGTCTGGGACTAGGAGTCAATCCAGCCACACCTAGGCTCCAACAGGAATCTAGAAAGCAAGGGGGTCTTCTCTGAACCTTGTGACTCAACGGTAGGGTCTCCCTTACTCTTTCCCACATTCCTGATCTTTGCACAAATCACAAGAAATTAATTCTTTGTAACATTCCCTTTTACCCTATTACATTTTTGGTCCCTATATACATAAGTTTAGTTTGATTCTAACTTAATTTTCCTGTGTGCATTTTATCCATGTACTAAGTAATAGAGTGAACCTTGCCATCAAATTCTCTGAGGTTGCACTTCCATATAAATTTCTATTAAAACATTTTCTTATTGCTCATACAATTGGGGGTGATTCTTTAAGTGATCTGAACCCCTCATTTCCCAGCCCCAGGACAGCACATCACATTAATATATTCTCTAAGTCACACTGTCTCTTTTTTTTTTTCTTACTACATATTATACTGGCTTGTCAGAACCTAATTTGCTTTGTATACTCACCTTTGGGAACTTGAGTCATTAGCATTACAATCTGAAAACTGTATCTTATAAACACCACAAGTCAAAGTTTTTTGCATACAAAAAATCAAAATACAAAGCATATTCAGGCTTCAGGTTTTTAAGAATACTCACCTGGTTGGGAACTTTACTCCTGATTCGAGACCAAACTCCATCTTTGTAGAAATACTGGGCTGGAGACAAAAATTTTGACCTATATTCAGTGTTCATCTTCCTAAGAAATCAAGAATGAGGAGAGGAAAAAAAGACAGAAAGAATAAAGCTTGATATCCAGAATACTCTTCAAGAGCACTTTTAAAGTTCTATCAACAATCATAAGTATACTTGCACTTAAATGCCAGGGCTGAAATGCAAAAAACGCATGCTTTGAAACACAGCTCATCCATACCAACACAACTAGGAAAGCTACAAAAAAGGTCATTCACAGTTGGCAGCTCTTCAAGTATTTTTTCCTCACAACCTTTCTACCAGAAGCTTTTGCCCCGAGAGCCAAATCAGAAGAACGTAAT
Source organism: Harpia harpyja (assembly GCF_026419915.1). Taxonomy (NCBI): domain Eukaryota; kingdom Metazoa; phylum Chordata; class Aves; order Accipitriformes; family Accipitridae; genus Harpia; species Harpia harpyja. The sequence goes on along the minus strand of NC_068962.1, from coordinate 16,247,295 downwards.
ACACACATAAGCCTCAATTACTTCAACACAAAGTGAAGCATCTTGGTTTATGCCACTGATGAAGGTGCATTTAAGTAAAAATGCCTCGTTTGGCACTAATGTGTCCGAGACGTTTCTTTCTATGAATTCCACTCTAAAGGTGCTCTGCATATGGGTGGGGTGAACTGCTGGGGCTAGAAACGCCTGACTACCAGAACAACGGTCAGTATAATTTATTTATGTCCTACTGCCTTTGATCTTCAAAAGGCCTCAGTACTTGAAAAGATGGATTCATTTTGCCTTCTGCCACACACATACATACACAGACAAATTAACATCATCTAACCTATAGCAGGCAATAAGAAATACTTCCAAGTCCTTAAGCACTGAACTGTGGATTTATCAGCCTAAATCTAAAAACGTTTTTGTCTTTAATCTTGCTTCAGAACATTACTAACTTTATTTTAATATATACAGCACTGGGTGAAAAAGCCCTCTTTTTCAGTCCTTCTTCAGAAATAGATCCTAAAACCTGAAGTCAGAGAACAAAATGCACCTTGTAGAAAGAAAAATACCAAGGTAAAAAAACCTTTTATATTCAAAATTTCTTTCCATATGCCCCTTTCTTTGAAACTGACAGAATTCCTTCAGTTTTGGTTGCAAAACTAATGTATTAGCTCAAAAAACACATCACTGCTGTGCCTTGATCCCAGTCATTCTGCTGCAAAAGCAGGCCATGCAAGGCAGCTTGCATACAAAGTGACAGTCCTGCCTGCATATTGAGAACTTGCACATTTTGACAGCTATTTGCCCAGTGACTGCTTTGGAAACTTTTGTCTTGTGCTACCACACTGAAGATATAAGAGGCAGAAATTTGTCCTTAAATGAAAAAATCACAGCAAATGATGAAGAATTTTACACACTACTCACTGCAAAATTGACTACAATCTACTATGTCAAAGAGCTACGAAAACCGGAGTTAAAGGTTTTAACTACACTATAGCCACTCACCTTTTCATAAAGCAATTTTACTTCATAGAATTTGGGGTGATCATTTTGTAATTATCTCCCAATAGCCAACAGCATTTAGACCTAGCTAAGTCTCCTCTACCATCTTTAATCTAATGCCTTAACACTGCCAGAAAGTCATGTGAATGAAAGCAATCACTGGGACATTAAGCACAAAGACAGCAGAGATGGATTAATTTATGCATTTTAAAACCTACACCCATTCTGGGTTTTTCTTTCTCTTGGCGTATCTCAGATGTGTAGAAAATGGAAACAGGAGTTCAGTTCCTGCAATGTAGGTATGTGGCAGAAGAAAAAGGTCCTTTGATAGCACTCAGTAACATACAATTTCATTTTGTTTCCATGCTTGTCAGGTTACCCTAAATGGGACAGATTTCTTTACTTCCCTTTACCTCATGTGTTTGCTTTTGTTACTCTGGGACAGAAGGTGGTACAGACTAGAAAAAGCAGACATCAGTTACAATCATCACAGTTTTAAGGAGTGGAGCAAGCACAGGAGAGCAGTTTGAAAGGTGACTACAACTTCCAAAACACTCACTGAAAGTCTAGTAGCAGCACTGCACCAATTAAATTTCATTCATGTTGAATTTATTAATAATAATAATATTGCATCAGAAGGTTCAACAGAACAAGTGTGGTTACAAAGCTTCCACTTCCTCTGCCCAGGGAAGGGGATGGAAATTAACACCAGGTTTAGATGTACCCAGAGGAAGTTCAATCCCAGCACTGCAAGGGGGCATCTGCCCTGCAACTGTAGCACGGCATGGTTAAAGGTCCATCGTCCATCGGTCTAAATACTAGGCTGCTGTACACCTATTCACTAGGCTAGGTTTTCCTATTTCATACATACCCACGACTTGTATGTAAAGAGAGGGGCTTTGGACTGATATGTTGCTTATTTTTTTGTTTAGGATGTTTCTGTTCTGATTTCCCTTGTTTTGCTGCATCTTCTGCTGGCTTTTGAAACGGTTCTTCCCTCTTACTCTAAGGCAAAGATAATTTTAAAAATACCACATTAGCTAACAATCTGAAAACCCTCATATTCCTTTTGACATCAAGCTTTTGCAAAAAGTTCATTTATTATAGTGTTAGCTGTTTTGCATATTTAATACAAACAAGAATATTACATTCCTTTGTTAATACAAAAATAAACTAGCAAAATGCCAAAGCTAAGATTCTGAGTGCAACATCCATTTAGTTAGTTGATCCATTTTGTACGCTTTACAAAATGAATTTAACATGAAACAGAAATAAAATAATACGATACCTGCGCATTCTAACCCGAGTTGTGTAAGACTTAACATGTATATTTCTGGGATTTGTAATAAATGAAAAACCAAAAACTCTTAGCTTTATAGTCAAGCAATATAAACCAATTTATAATAAACCAAAAGGCAAATTTTTAATTTGCTGCCATTCTGATTTATAACGGGTCAGATTGACTTGTTCAGTTTTCACATTAAAGGTATTTTTTTTCATGCTTGTTTTATCCTCTTGGAAATCTCATGCATGATTTCTGATTCTGCTAGAGATCTTTACAGATATTGTTCAAATTCAAGAAAAAAAAAAAGGAAAGCAAAAAAACCAAAAAGCCCACCAAAATCCCCCAAAACTTTTTCAAGATATTCATCGAAGAAGATATATTGGTATAAACAAAAAGTGTTTCAGACGCTTTCACCAAAATTCCCTTCTCATGTCTTCTCTTCCTTTACTTTATTAGCTCTCTTGGGAAAATATAACCTGAATTGCCAGTGTTAAAAACAAAGAAATGCTTCCCATGCCTTTCGAGCTTTCCTCACATCTGCTAGAAGAGGCAAAAGGGGACATAAAATTCCTCACTCCCAGATTTAAAGCACTGGGCAGGTCTGAGTTTTAAATGATAAAGCCTCCAAGCCAACAATCATCTTTAAGAACCTCCAATGTACCAATGGCTTAAACTGAGCCACAGGCACTCCATGTTAAGTATGCATTTTTCTCAGTAATGGTCTTAGTGAACATGTTGTCTGATAATGGCTCTTTCTGTTGATCAAGGAAGAGAGATGGATACTGAAGAGACTCATACATGGCCCTTCTACCTGAAGGATGATTAGCTAACCTGCAGGAATTTAGACAACACTACACTTGGCAGCTTGCTACAAAAATAGACATTCACATGTCCACCTTGCAAAACAGGTTAGCTGTCATGCAGCCTAAATTGCTCTCACCTATTTTTAAAAGGTCTCAACCTGAAACAATTTCTTTTCATTAAATGTATTTGGTAGAATGGCCATAGCCAGAGCAAGACAAGGAAATGCAAGGCCTCAGACAGCCAAATTACTTTCATAAAAGACATTTTAATGTTTTGAACTGAGTAACAGAGCCTACGCAGACTACACAATGTCCTGTTATAGCCCTCTCCTAAACACAATTACTCACCTTTCAACTTATCAAGGCAAAGGGAAATGAATTGTAACCTTTCCTCCATGTTTCTTCAAATTACAACTATTGGCTGAAAATCAGTTCTAACTGTGGCATCTTCCATACATCAAAATATATTTTTTAATTCACACTATGTACACTATGTCTGATTTATGAGATCCAAAAAGTTCCAGACCTCTCATCCAGCCCTCCTGCATACCAAGAGACTACACTGGTACCAATGAGAGTATAAATCAAAGATCTAGATTTCAGAAACTATCCTAACAACCAGAAACAAGGTTTCAACTAAAAAAAAAAAAAAAAAAAAAAAAAACCCACACTTGAAAACTCATAAATTAAGGTGACAGGAAAAACACACTTAAAATGTCATTGTAAACTGAACAAATGCACTACAGAAACTACAGAACCCACTACAGAAACGCGTAAGAGCAGAGCTGTACAGTGTTATTTTAAGTCTTTTATAGCAAAACCACTACTGAGTCCAGTGTCATTAGCAACAGCTCTAAAACTAAACTAAAAAATTTCAAAATAAACCCACCCCTGCATTATAGAAAACAACAATCAAAATTATATAAGTATACTAATGCCTTTCTTTTAGGGCTTTACTTGTTCACAAACTGGAAATTCTTTCTCTTCTGAACCACCTCTTTCTTGTGGACCCTTAACAGGAGGAGACCCTTTGAAATTTCTCTCATGTGCAGTTTCAGAAGTAATTGCAGGAGATTTAAATGGAGGTATGGATTTACTTGTGTTGCTAATAACCTGGGGGGGAAAGAAAACAACAACAACAAAAAAGTGTGATTTGCTTACCTTAAGGCTAAATTTTCAAAATCACTTAACCACTTCATGCAAATACGCTCACACAAGAGCAGAGACGGTCACATGTACAAATACAGCAAGTGCAGACTAATTAACTTCCATGACAAATTAAAGAGATACTTAATTGATAAAAATACATTTAAAAGCAACCAAGTCAGACGCAGTTAAACCTGTGGTCAAACACTGTTCTTACTGAAGTTCACTAACAGAGATTTTGTTTATTTGGGAAGACAGTTCACCTTCAGAGTTGTATGTAGGATCCTATTTTTTAAAACGTATGCTATTAAACTTCCCTATGAGTCCTCAGTACATGCCTAGTCCACAAGTAACAGACAACTGTTCTGTGTTTTAGAACTGGAAGCTTAGGGCTTGCGTAATTTGAGCTATCCACTATTTTTCAGTCAATACTGTATTATAAACCAACGTAGAGAATTTGCCTAATACGCAGTCAGGTATCATCTCCTCATGGGGTGCTGAATTAAAAGACCATGTCCTATGTCACAAGCATACATTTTCCCCAGCTTTGCTAAGAGAGTTTAGGTCTGACTTATAACCTAACTTGGATAACTGATATTTTCACAGAACCTCTTCAAGGGAAAGGTATTATCAGTATTCAGTGTTAGGTATATTCTCCATTATATCAATAGCAATCAAGAGAATATCAGTTTGTTAATATGTATAACTTTTATCATGAAATTCTAATCTTAAGTTTAGAACCTGCAAACATTTATACATATTTAGATTGTCTCTAAGTTCTATTTATCTAAGGATTTATAGTGCCTATAGACTTATTCTTACAGCTTCTTATTCTGTATAAGTTGTGAAAAAAAGGTTTTAGATTTCAGTCTTTCTTCTGAAATAGCACAATGTTCAAAAGCATCAGTAATTAAATTATCAAACTGATTTCTAATAGAATCAAATGGAATTCTCAACGAAACTTTCTGTAAGGTGACTTTCTGTGATCTGCCTCTTCCTCAAATGGTCCTTTGACTTCTATACTGTTGTCATGCATTTCAGTGAGTTTTCCTTGGATAAGGGACTGCTGGGAAACAGGTATCTCACAGTAAGTCGACCTGCTTGGCATTCCAGCAGAAAAAGACAGGACAGTGATCGATCCTGGTTATCAACATTTATTGCCTCTGAAAGCTGTTACTGAACAAATCTGCTATCTGTGGGTAAAAACAGAGCGCTCACCATCTGCAGTAATCCCATTAATGTATATGCTCCTAGTGAAGAAACAGAAGATAAAATAAAAGCAAAGTGCCTATTTTATACTGTAAAATGACCAAAAGATGGACTGAGTCTCTGAAGTCCTGATCCCAGTAACAATGAATTGAAAACACAAAGCAGTCTCACAATCAGAGTTACTCTGTGGTCTGATTAGAAATAGCAGCATTTCCAATCCTACAAAGTCCCAAAACTCATGAGATGTATTAAAACGCCACAAGAGTATCTTAAAATCAGAACATTCCATTTTTAAATATAAACAGTTCTCATGAAAGAAAAAAACACTACAGAGGTGCACTTTAGAGCTTGGAAGTATATATGCACAAAGATGGAGACTGAGAATAAGAAACTGTGGTAACCCATAAAAGACCATGAGAATAAATAATGAAACCTGAATGATTTCAGTGGCCAGACATGTTGTTAAAATACAGAACACCTGACCATTCCTCTGTTGATTAGCTATATGCTAGATAACATAAAAATTATAAAAATGAAGGGTAACATTGAGTAGGATCTTAGGGCTCCTAAGGTAACTTAATGCAAACAGAAAAAAATGGTCCTGTTAGAAAGGACAGAATACAACCAGGGATAAGGAGAATGAGTAATTAGACCTGACTACAATAAAGAATCACAGGGAAACAACTCTAATTATACTGCACTTCTGTATATTGAGAGAAAAAAATAATAAATCATGTAACAACATTCAAGTTTGTCATTCCCCTGCCAAAAGAGGAAGAAAGGAAATCTTGGAAAGTAAGCAACTTTGCTGATACATAAAAGAAAGTATTCATTTACTTTCTGGATTCTTTAAAGTTACCTGTTCAGCTGCAAGTATTGGTGACTTTTCATGAGGACTCTTCCAAACAAATTGGCTTTGATATTCAGAATTTCTGGGAAAAGTATTTAAATGTGAAATATTCATGCCTGCTTTCCTCTGAAGGACTCTGGGAAGCTGACAACATGAAAAAAGAAAAAAAATAACACCAGTTGTTCCCTTTCCTACAATGTTTTGCAAGTCAGGTATCTTTCAATGCACACCTTCAAACCAATGGTTTGGGTTTTGGTTGTATGAATTAAATGAACGCAAAGTACATTTTCTCACTATGTTCATTCAGCGAACAACCCCAAAAAGTCTATATATTATTGGCTAAAGCCTTGTTTAACTGAAATCAATAGTGATGGCACATGAAGGGCATTTCCTATTGACCTAAGTGGAACCAAAATCTGGTCTCAAAAGTACTGTTCTCCCAACAGAGAAGCTACAACGTAGAATATCAAAACACAGAACTAAGGAGAGAGTTAGACAACAGAGGCTGGTGTATGTGCATTAAATCACCGTAAGTATCAGATTAGTAATTTTTATACTGGTCAATTAAAAAAAAAAAAAAATCTTCCCTTACCCCATTACCCATTTTTTCTAATTCCTTTTTTGGAGATGAAAGTGCTTCATTTTGATTTGCTGAAGCTGCAGAGGGTGATCTCTTCATGTTGTTTTCTGCAAGGGCAAGGGCTGTTTCACCTCTAGAGTCTACTGAATGTGACCGAACTTCTCGGGGGAGTCTGGGTCCTTCTGGCGTTTCAATTTTTTCCTGATTCACATCATTGTTGTTGTGGTCTGTGTGCAACTCTGCAGTTCTAATAACTTCAGTTTCAAGTGGGTCATTCAAATCACAATCTGCTGTCCATTCAAAGGACTTTGAAATCTGTGGATTATGGTAAGGTACCCTTCTCTTGGAAATGAAGTTTGGTTCTCTCGTGATTCCTGAAAAAGACATATTAGGTTTAACAAAAACATTCTACTGAAGACATAATATGACTCTATTACCAGACTGAACTAAAAGTTTATCATACAACCGATTATTAGAAAAAACTATTTTAGTATCTTTGAGCAATGACAGCCTATGAATTATGGGCACGGCTGTGAAATTCTGTCTTCTTTCCCGTCTGTGAATGCCTTTCCTTTCCACTAGAGACAGGAACATGGTGCTCCAGGACCATGTTGGATAAAACCCTATAAAGCAAATATGGCCACAGGACAATCTTCTGCAAGTTGATTCTGGGAGCTGAACAACAACAACAAAATTAACACAGCCAGTGAAAAGAATGTGGTTCACAGAGATACAGAATAACCAACCTGCAGTGATAAAGTATGCCACAAACACTTCTCATTACACATGCACAATACACCTTGCTGAACAGGTTCTCAGCGATTGTGACAGGACACTGACAGATTCCTATCCATCTAATACAACTGTGATTTAAAACCATCTCATATAGCTGGTGACTTTTTACAGTAAACAAAAAAACATTTCCAAAATTGTAAAAAGACTATGTAACAAAACCAGGTATCAAGTTATTTTAAAGAATTGCTGGCCTTTACATGTGCAGATGAAAATAAAACTACCCCACTATTTTAAGAGGAGGATTGAATGACTGAACACATTTAAAGCAGGAAATCATAATCCAACTGCAAAGTGCTCAACTGTGACGGAAAAATAAGTGAAGGCCCCTAACTGGCTGAAAAAAACACTTTCTAGGAGAGAGAGAAACTCCTATCTCATTAAAAATCAATGTAGAAAGAGAGAACAACCAACAGTGAAAGATATACAGAATGTCTGGATGTCTGACTACACATACACGTGGTAGGAAACAACTTCAGTGGAAAAACACTGGAAAAGTAGCAGGAAGGAATGCAGAGCACCTGCAGCTGTTAACTGTGGTGATGTTCCAAGTCATTCTTAAAACTACCAACTATGTGTTTCAACAGGAAAAACCAGAAGTGAATTATCAATAACAACCTGCAAGTCCTATGAGGTGTCAAGAGCAACATTTGAAGATGTAGATGGTTAAATAACCAGAAAAGAGGTGGGAGTGAAAATGAACACAAAGGTGTAGGAAAACTATACCAAGGATGCACAAAAACACTGCTACAACATGAGGAGGAGGAAAAACTGCTGTATTGCTAACTTATGACTTTATTGCAAGTCTTGTAAAATTTGCAGTTTTGTTTGACTTAAAAGAGGCATGGATTGCAATTTTAAAATTAAGTTAATGTGTGTGGATGTTCGGGTGTTTCAGAATTCGTGGAAGTTATACTTTTCAACACAGGTACCCATACACAGAGCCACGTGCTAGGGAAAGCAAGATTAAAGAAATATATATTTTGCAGTAATGGAAGAAAGCAGTAATATATGTAACACACAAACTTCAGCATGATTGAATTATTTAATAAAATGTCTAGCATTTCGACGAAAAACAAACCCTACTCCCAGTGGTCAGTTCTTAATTACTACGCTATAATTTAGAACACTTATCATACTGTAGGAATGAATATATTGGACTCTAATTACACGGACTGCAAAGCACAGTTGCACTGAATTGCACAACTTTGTTAATCTGTCTTGTGCCACTACAATAATTACTATTTTTTACTGCTCCTTTTCAAAGCACTGCAGTTGTCATCACTCTCCAGCTTACTCCTATTCCTCAACTCCCTATGGGCCTTTCAATCCAGATGCTATTTGCTTTGTCTTCTACTTCCCAACCCCACATTTTCCTGCCATGATAAAGTCTACAACCCCTAACTCCTAGACGACAGCATCACGAGTTTTTCCGTTTAATGCTCATGGGCTCATGGGGTTTTTTTTTTTCAGTTAGCTGTCCCTGTTAGTCTTCATAACAATTTCACTTTGTATCAGACTTTGCCCCAAGTTAGTCTCCTATTAGATACGGAATTTTACTTGGTGTTTCCATGCACCACAGGTAAGCCAATGCCTCCTTCTACACACCCTGTATGGGTTAACACTGCACCTGTGGTTCATGTTTGAGACTCAGCTTACACTGTATGTCAGAAACCATGTATTTTTCAGGTTTTATATAAATAGCACGAAGGTGAAAAGCAAGTTTCAGTGCAGCCACAAAGAATATGGCATTCAAAAACATATTCTTAAATGATGACCAGGAATATGCTTTTAACTAAAGTGCACAAACCGCAAACGCTACCAGCTCACTGTGGCCGTGCACTCAATCACAGCAAACCTCTCTAGGCCTCCTGCAGGCCAGGCTCATCCTTACCAGAGCCGGCTTGGACAGCGCCGGGGTTTGCAATTGGGGGTGCAGCTTTCAGGGGCGCTTACCGAACTGATCCGACCGAAGTCCTGCCCACAAGGATTTCTGCTGTTGGGATGGGCTACAAAACTCTGGGGTTTTCCATCTGAAGTTTCTCTTATATTCACTCAGACCCTGCAGCAAACAGAGAGGTGTCTGTCAAGTGAGGGGTGCACGTCCTGCTTCTGGTGGTAACAGATCTCGGAGGGGAGAAACACCAACAAGGCCGCTGCAGGATTCAGCTAAGCCGGCGGGTTGCTCTGCACCTTCCAAACCCACCCCCATCGAAGAGCAAAAACTACTTGATCGCTCTGCAGAACAAGCGTGGAGTAATTTCATGCACCAACAGGTATGCCTAAAACTGACTCGTATCTTCAAGCGAATAAAGCTTCAGAACAAACACAGCCTGAACCCTCCGCCACCCACACGACTGAACTCTTTCGCTTTTTATTCACCACCGCTCCTCAGCACAAGGGTCTCCCGCTTTACCGGCGGCACCCCAGAAACGGCTGCACCCCCTCCTTCTGCCGGCTGCGGGGGCCCGCCGGGCCCGCCGCCCCCCCCCCCCCCGGCCCGGTGCCCCTCCACACCCCCACACCCGCACACCGCCGCCACGGCCGCTGCCCGGGCGGCCCCCACCGCCTCACCCTGAAGCGCACGGGCATGGCGGAGCGCGGGCTGCCGGGCCGCGGCCGTCAACACCGCCGTTCCCCTGGCGAAGCCGCCGGCCCGTCCCGCCTCGCCTCGCCTCCCCGGGCGCCTGCGCAGTGGCCGCCCGGCGGGGGCGGGGAGCACGGCGGGCAGCACGGCGGGCGGCGGTCCGCTCTTTCCCCTCACGGCGCTGCCCGCGGGGGCCATGTTGGCGGGGGGTGGTTGCCGCCTCACCTCACGGCGCTGCCCGCGGGGGCCATGTTGGCGGGGGGCGGCCGCCGTGTTCTCCACAGTAGAAGCCTTTCCCCCTGCCTGTGGCAGGAGAACGGCGCCATATCGCCGGTGCAGCGTATCTGGGGAAGGAGGACGGGGAGGCGTGCGCGCCTACCGGCGTGTCAGTCAGTAGCGTCGGGCGCTTGGCGCTAAGGCAGGGCAAGGCCGGGGGAATTACTGGACGCCTGGTTAAAAAAAAAAAAAAATTACACGCCCACGCTCGCAGCATTGTGTTGGTACAAAAATAAGAGTTTACAGAAAGGAAAAATAAGCTCCCTTACCTTTCTGGAGCCTGTGCGATGGCGTGCCAGCTGCCCATCCTCCTTTGCCACCTCACCCGACCTCGCCGCACCCTCGGGAGGCCGTAATCCACCTTCTGGTTCAGACCTTCCCTTGGGGCTCGCTTTTTTGACTGCCTTCCCGCTGCTAATCTCCATCCTGACTCTTCGTAGCAAACTAAAAATAATTGAGAGGGTGGTAAAAAAATAAAGGGGGTAAGATAGATGCACGAAACAAAATAAACGGCTCGGGCAATCTTTTTGAGCTCCCTCCGCCCGTGGCTGCTGACCCTCCCTGTCTTTCTTCTTCGTAGGGCCTGTTGCTGGTCTCTGATGGCCTCTAACGCAGCGTAAGCTTCTTGAGCAAGGGCTTTGTCACCTCTGCCTGCAAAGCACCCTGCCAGACATGGGAGGAATGATTTGGTGCCAGTCCCACTGACTTAAGCAGAGTTTAGGCCCAGTTGGACCCTGTATAAAAGGAGAGCAACGATTTTTTTACCGTCGACGCGAGGAAGGAGAGAGCACCAATCTGTAACGAAAGGCTTGCGAGCAAAGTAAAATGTTCTGCGATGTAAACAGTGGGGGAAGAAAAGGAATGAATGTGCTGCATCGATAATGTTTCCAAGTTTCACACATCTTTATTAATAAATTTCGAGATCAAGACAATAATTTTGTTATAATTTGCTTGCTGATTACACTTGAAACTGCTAGGTCCACCAGATAGTTTGTTTTGTTATTACAGTGGTTTATTTCATAACATTCAACCAGGTCTAGTTCCGCAAATTTTCTAAAGTAATGCATGAACTTGTTACAGAATGTGAAAAGCCAGCTGGCAAACTCCTTGTACAAAATACAGATTCCAGGTCTGCCAGGAATCTCTCCTCTTTGATATGTATGGAAACCAGGCCAAACATAATTTCAGTATGTTTTTAGGGTGTTTTCCAATTAACCAAACTATAATAACGCATTTAGAGATGGTTTGGGGCTGTCTGGATTCAGAGATGGGTTTGATTCTCTACTGCAGAAACATAACATGACACCACACCATCCTGAAATTCAGGATATTATATTACTTACAATGTCTTTCCCTTTTTTTAAGATGAAGCAAAATAAATTATCCTGAAACAATGGAATTCACATTCCTCCGTATGCACCGATTGATTTAAATTGCATTTTAAATCTTCTCCTTATAGCTAAGAGATAGGAATACCTGATGTGGAGGAAGCACTTTAGTAAATATGTCAACCACTGAGCTACTAGGATCTTTACCTCATGCTCTTTATCACTGCTGATGTATACTAGCTACTTCAAGTTCAATGTATATACATTACTGAACACACAGTTATTCAAGGTAATATGATGTAAGAATGCTAAAATGCTTAGGCTGGTAAGAATATTTTCATATGAGTGCTGAATAAATAATGAAATCATAAAAATGGATCCATGTGTGGAAAAAGTTACAGTGCATTCACAAACTCATGGTCCTGAAAAGAAGGAAAAGATTGTTTCCAGTTTTCTGGAAATAAACTAGCTGGGACTGATGTAAATGTGCATCCCTCAGTAACTAGTCTGTATTATTTATTGGATCCCATTGTTTATAAAAATAAGCATTTAAAGCTTGTGTTGCTACATAACACATTTAAGTAGTTTTGAGTTCAAGTCACTTCACATTTCTATAACACTTGAGAGGTTGACCATCTTCCTCCTTTATTTCCTATAAAGCAAATAATAGTGTTTTATTTTGCCTTACTGATACCTACTCCAGATTTAGATCTTCTTGTTGCTGTTCTTCAAATGAATCAACAGATGTGGTTTCTCTTGCAAAACCACATATGAAAATTCTTTTAATTTTTTATACATATAATTTCAAATGGATAATTTGTGACCCATATATTTTTCTTTTCATATCGTTTGTTTGCCTGTTAGCTTTGCTACATCTTGCTGCATATCCAGACCCTTATCTTTGACCTTCTCTGTCTCTTGACCCCAGCCCTCTTGAGTCCTGACTTCAAGTGCTTGATTAAGCTAGATTTTCCCTGAGCACCTTTCACTTGGACATCAGCCTGTGAATAGCTAACTGTCTATTACATCTATCTAAATGGGGACCTTTTTATGACCCGTTTCTCACGCTGCTTGTAAACTTGTATACCACAGGCAGCCCTGCCTTAAAGAGTTGGTAACCTAAAGTATCTTTCTTTCATTTGCTTTAACATTGATGGTCTCTCCTGCCAAAACTCAAAGCACAATGTATCGGCAATCCTCCCTCCAGCCAAAGAAGGCTAGACACAGCTTGCTGTGGAGCCTGTCAACTCCACTCCATGTGTCAGCCTGAGGGAATGAAATGAGAGCAATGAAACATGCTTTCTACTTCCAGAGTCTGTAGCCTCTGGCACCTACTGGTACAGGAGCAAAGGAGGAGCAGTAGCACAGCTGGCCTGGCTCAAGTCCCGTGCTTTTACTCTTAATAGCAAATGTTTCTCATGCAAACTTGTCCCAGCTTATTTTACAACTCATTTAGAAACTGCCACGTTAAAACTACTTTAATTTTAGTACTCGTTTCAATCCCTTTTTTAAGTGACAGAGCTGATCCAGCAGTCATTAAAGGGCAGTGTTTTGTTGTTTACAGGGGTCTGGATTCAAAGATATCATAGAATCACAGAATGGTTTGGGTCAGAAGGGACCTTAAAGATCATCTCGTTCCAACCCCCTGCCATGGGCAGGGACACCTTCCACTAGACCAGGTTGCTGAAAGCCCCATCCACCCTGGCCTTGAACACTGCCAGGGATGGGGCAGCCACAACCTCTCTGGGCAACCTGTTCCAGTGCCTCACCACCCTCACAGTGAAGAACTTCTTCCCTGCATCTAATCTAAATCTACCCTCTTTCAGTTTAAAACCGTTACCCCTCCTCCTGTCACTAGATGCCCTTGTAAAAAGTCCCTCCCTATCTTTCTTGCAGGCCCCCTTTAGGTACTGGCAGGCTGCTCTAAGGTCTCCCCAGAGCCTTCTCTTCTCCAGGCTGAACAACCCCAACTCTCTCAGCCTGTCCTCACAGGAGAGGTGCTCCAGCCCCCTGATCATCTTCATGGCCCTCCTCTGGACCTGCTCCAACAGGTCCATGTCCTTCTTATGCTGGGGGCCACAGAGCTGAACCCAGTACTGCAGGTGGGGTCTCATCCTGGCTTCATGTCTCAGTAGTGGTTCTTGAGCTTGGCAAAAGCATTAACTGTTATCATCTTAAACTAGTCTGTCCCTCTGATACAATTTCATTCTGAATTGCAGAGAAGCCTATGTAGTTCATCTTTCTAACAGTAAAAGAGGTCATAAAATGAACATGAAATGTGGATAGACAGGTCCAACTCTCAGCCCACCATCCACTTTTTTGTGCATTGTGCACTATCTCTTAGGGCAAAACCCTGTCAAAAGTGATTGCTGCCTTTGAGAACATCATCTTTTACCCACCCAAAGCCAGACACGTACAGCAGAGCTTTCCATAACCAAGGGCTGCCAGACTCCATGGCAACCCAGGGTGATCTTGAAACTCCAAAATGTCTCAGATCAGACCACTTTTGAGATCAGCATCCTTAGCCTTTCTGTCATTCCTCCCTCTCTAAAGTGAGAATAATAGGAGATTCCTAAGCATAGTTTGGTATCTGCTAATCATGAGCTTATTTTGATTATAAAAGCACAAGATATTTTTTAAAAAGTGTAGAATTTGGGTTCAGAAGCAGAACAAGGTCTCTCAAATGTTCGTAGCTGATGCAAGGGCAACAGTGGCTAACTTCATTTCTTACATTAGAAGAAAAAGGAAAGTAGGAGAGCATGTGTCATTTTGATCTAATTTTGATCTAACGTTTGCCTGGAGAGCACAGTGAAACCACAGCTGCTCATCCTTTAGCAAAGAAGCGTACACCCAACTTGTAGCTATAAACCGTAGTGATCTCTGTTTCTGTAGGAAGCACAGGGTGTTACTTTGTGATATTTGTGCAGCTCTACATGCTCGGTCATTACCAGTCTACATGACTGCTCACAATGTAGAAATAATCTCCTTTCTGTTTTTGAAGGTGTGTAAGATTTACACACTTGCAGTAGCAAAATTGTGCAATGCTTGCATAAATAATCTGTTATGACAACCCCTCGGGGAGTAACTCCTGTTGGCAGGATGTGTGTAATCCCAGGATGGTCTGATGCATTGGTAACTGCACCGTAACAATGGAAACATGAGCTTGGCCTCGGGTATCTCACGGCTCGGGTTGGCAGGCTCAGCTGTGTTGGCAAGGTAATGCAGTTCAACTTCAAAAGGGAAGGCGAAGAGCCTAATAGTCACTGTAGAGGGCCATCTGCTAGACGGCCAAAACTCACTGTGATGTATTAAGAAAAAGTTTTGTAAGAGACATGCTGAACTTTCTGTTAAATGAAACTTTTGTCATTTTTCTTCTCATTTCTTACTTTGCTCTGCATGCCATCTGTAACAATAATCTGCTGTCACACTATCGGTGCTATATACATACATCAGTAAGAAATCACACTTCCATGAGGCTGACTCATAGCTGTTTAGAAGGGAAGGCTCATTAAGGGAGTGGGAATTAGCCATACTGTCCAAAGGAGATTGTTCTTTACCTTTTGGAATCCAAATGTGAGCAGCTCTCCCTCTTCCCTGGAGCTCCTGGCAGTGTCTGCCAGGAGGTGGACAGACAGAAGTCTGTTTCAACGGCCCTGTAGGACAGAGTGAAAATGTTCAAACAAGTTCAGGTTTTGTATGTCTAGGTCGACACAGTTCATCTGGCAACACTGTGGTAAAGGAACATCTAAAAATTGTGGTTGCTCTGGTAATAATGATCTATCAGTGCAATTTGCCCATGTCTGTCATCTCTGCTGATATCTGTATCTTACCTGGTCTCTATAAAAAAGATGATAATGCAATAAAGTCATGTTTTGAAAAAAATGTATGTAAAACCGCTGTGGTTTATAGTACAAATACTGAAAGAGATGTTATTAATAGCTTGAAATACACTGCACCAGTAGCTGTAACAGTGTTGAAGACAGACTGGGAAGGGGACAATATGATCAAAGGGGAAACAGCTTTGGCACCCAGCTGCAGGAAAAGCCATTAGTGGCATTTGCATAGATCATATATTCCCCCTCATTACAGGAACTCATTTGCTGTAGACACTAGGGGTAGCTGGCTCCAGACAGCTTGTTACCCCCTTTCTCCCTTACTTGGTGGCATCTGGAGAAGAAGTTGCATATTCCTCTGTAGTATGCATTTCTTGGGTCACCGCAGCAGCTTATGGTGATGGTTTTCTGTCGTGGAGACACACAGAATTATTTTTATGAAGTAGCAGCAGTTCTCAGGATCCTGAGTCATATCAACTTTTTATCTGCCATTTTATCCATTAACCCTCCAGTAACTGCAATGCAAATGTCCTTGTTCTTGTTTTCACTTCTTGTTAAACAAAATATCAGCAGATGGCAAGCCTTCACTGGTACAGCTTGATCATATACCTATACTAAACACAGACCAGACTTTGATTCTTCAGCCTTTTTCAATGGGTGCCTCATCCCTCCTGACTCCTGCCAGCCCACAGGATTAAGAATAATGCTCCAGCAGTTTCATATACAAACCTACATTTATCCGCAAATTACACAAATTTTTACGTATTACTGTGCCAGCTACATCGTGTCTAGGAAAGCTAGATCTGATGCACACCATTACTTGACTATCTCCAGTGCCTTCTAATAAGGTGATTTGAAGGCATTGATTAGAGTAGCGTAGCAGAGGTTCCCAAATTGTGTTCATGCATTCTCCTCAAGTATGTATACTTTGCAGCCAGGTATAGGACCTGCTGTCACTAGCAGTGGCCGCCACCACTGCTGCCACCGGTGTCCCTGCCAGTGATGGTACCTGGCTTTAAAAGTTTGTGAAAGCTAAATTTAGAAACTTGTCTCCCCTCAAAAAGTGCCAGTAAATATAGTAAGCAGGACGTCTGAATGAGCCCTGCTCTAGCTGCCCTCAGTAGATAGCCCAACACAGATCTGCAGGTAGGCAGGATCTCATAGTGTGAATAGCTCCTTGTTCTCCTGGCTTTTGTCTGCACTAGGTACACACAGCAGCTGATACACACGTGTCTCTTAGCTGTATTTAGGTATTGCAAGGACTCTGTTTGACTGTGTACCTGGTTCTGACACATGGTTCTGGCTCTTCACAAGGACAAGAGCTTCTGAACACCCTGTATAAGACCTTTGGTTACTGCAGCTCAACTTTTCAGTTGTAATTATGTTAGGCAAGAATATTTTAGGGCACCGAATACTGCACCAAAACACTGCAGCCTTATGGTGCAAAGTGCTGCAGGCACGTGATTTTAATGTGCTAAAAAAATGCTCCGGTTTATATTGGTTTGAGTATATTCTGTCTATACCATGCCAGTTTTATGCCAGATTAGATATTGCCAGTTCCCCCCAGACAATATAAAGCCAGTATAAATACCAAACTGTGTACGGTGGACAATTCACCAGAAGTGCTGTCGTGTGCTCCTGCCCCATCCATTTGGATGGGTAGGTGATCCAGTGCCACACAAATCAAATCTTAATGGTCTTGTCAGTATGTCCTTACTACAACTGAAGTTTCTTAATTGTCTCAGCCTCTCTTCTGTCTGGCGAACATATGAGCACAAAGAAATCTAATATTTACCAGCACAGCTGTTTCCTACCTCCTTCCCCCTCTGCAGCCCCTCGGGACACCGTTCTAATAGAGTTTTGTGTAAACAGCAGTTGGCAAAAATCCTGAAGTCCCTTCTAAGGCAGATAGGACATCACTGTGACACACATATCTCAAAAATTATTTCCTCCAGATAATGCCCACCAGAGAAACTGAGCAAGTTGAGGATGTTCCTGGAGGGCCTCATCCATCTCTGGCTGAAGACAGCATCAGTCTTTGGGTCAGCTGCAGGGGAGGCAGGTGTGGAGCTACAGGCTGAGCCTGGCCCTACCCTTGGTGGTCCCGGGGAGAGGGCCAGTGGTCCCTGTTGCTCTTTGTGGACTTGCTAGGTGGGATTCACCAAGACTTGTGCAGTTGATCCTGACTCCGTGCTTTCCCAGCTAAACGAAAGCCATCGCATGGGGATGGGCTGAGGCCGGGCAGTGGCACATCGTCGGGAACTGTCACTCAGGCAGGGATGAAGCACCATGGCCACGGCTGGAAGCAGCTCCGCGGGGACAGGAGTGGGTCCCAGCTGCAGCCTCCCTGGGGGTCTCTGCCTTGGCCGCACTGACGCTGCGTTATCCCCTGGCCCTGGCATCCAGACCTCCCGGTGGGAGGATGCTCTCAGGGCCTTTGCAAAATGGGCACAGTGGGCCTTTTGGTGTTTACAGCTGGTCTGCACAGACGCGATGCGTTCTGGTATTTTCTTTCAATCTGTAGCAAAATCTAAAGTTCCCAATATTGTTGGAATGGAAAATGCCACCCAACCAGCAATCTGGTCCTTATCGCAGCTGCTCAGTCTCAGTGCCCAAAAGTCAAATTTCAATCAATTTAGTCTTGGATGCCTTTTCAATTTCAGATGAACCAGAGCCTTCAGTGCTTAACAGCTTTTTGAAAATATATGCAATTAAATATGATACGTTGGATTCATTTCAAAATACCTGACTTGGAGTGGTACATTTCCAAAGATAATTTCATTAGGGTTTTTCTTTCCATGACAGTACCTGGAACAAAATTCTGCAATTTCTTTCTCATAAGTAGCTCCCACTGAAATCAATGGAGCAATCTCAGAGGTACAGTCTGCTGAAGGTATCTCTTTTCTTTCCACAGACCAGATTAACTTCTTTGCAGGCCAGATCTAGACATAGGGTCATTGGCTGATCATCTCTGCTAAGAGATCTAAAAAGGATTATGTATTATAACCTTTTACGTTCTAGTTAGTGGCTTGAATTTGGCTTGTGTGAGCAGTGGCTTGATGTCATTCATGGGAGCAGTCTGTAGTTGTGAATTCTGGCAAAGCTTTTTCTCAAGTAAATAGACTGTCCTAGGCAAAATCTGAATAAATTTTATAGTTTTTTAATCTGAAATCTGGAATGGCAGCAAAAGGTTTTGTGATCGAAACATATACCTCCCCGCTTGCGGATGTGCTGGGTCTCACCATCATCAGTTGGAGCGAGCTGTCAAAATCCAGCCCTCGATTACAATATCCGGTGAAGAGATAAAGTTGTAACTGTCATGTCCAGAAAGTCCTGCTGACATAAGGAACAACATTCCTGATGACCTCAAGAGGAGGTCCTGTTCTGAAGACAGGGATGGTGAAAGCATTAATGTAAACAGCAATATCATAGTGAGTTAAAACTAACAGTGGTGGTACTTAACTGTTTTTAAAGGTTAGTTTAGGCAGATGTTCCACCACTTCTGGTAGCGTAACCAAGTTGAAATGCTCTCAGCAGAACAAACCAGTTCTGCATCCCCACCAGGATGTAAAAGTTGCAAGAAAGAAGCCATGTGAGTATTAGTTAGATTTTTAAATATCAATCTTAAAATAGAAATATGTAGGAAAAAAATCATTCTTTTGGCTGACTTATGCTGGAAGTTTCCATTTAGGTTTGGATTTGCACATACGAATAAGTAGGGTTAACATTTTCAGAATATCCCATTGGTCCTCAAGTTTTTTTATGTGTGTGAACACCTCCCTGACTGCACAGTCTCCAGTGTAGCAGCATGGTAAAGACAAACTATTTGTGACTAATCAACACCTATTTGCAAAACTGTTGGGGCCACCAAGGCAAGCAGAAAACTATATCCCACCTTATATTTGGAGAAAAGTGTCCAGGGCAAAGCATTGCTGAACAGTAGTAAATACTTAGCTATGTATCCACATGTAGCCTCCAGTGTGGCATTAACGTCCCACAGAGCATTTTCTCTGGTGGATACAACGGTATATGGAAATAATTGGAAGTTAAATATTTCATGTGCAATCACCTGATGAAAAAAAAATCTAAATTTTCCATTTCAAAAGCTTCAAATTTTCCAAAAACTTAACTTTTTTGTTAGGGAAAAAAATAAAAGAAACAGGAGATCCTCAGTCTGCTCTGGTCTTAGCAGAAATAAGACTTTGTAGAAATAATATCAGAAAGAAGTTTGAAAATCATTTGACATGTTAATTGAACAGTAGCAACAGGATCCAAGAAGGCAGTCCAGCTTGATTGCATTATCACAGCTGGTGTATTGGTCTTACTTGAGAAAATGGGTATTTTTGGTTTTCGCTCCATTTTGGGTCTCTCATTTAAGCGTGGGTCATGCTGGCAGTCTCTGTGAAGTTGCTGTCTTTTCAAGCTTAGAAAAATTATTTGGGAGTTAATGAGTTAATGTTTGATTATTTTTTTTCTACTCCCTTCCAGACATAATAATATTCCTCAATTCCTCAAATAAACAATTTGCCATTAAAGATGTTAGTCGGTTTCTGTCACAACATGCTGCATCTGTCCTGACTTTAACTTTAAAGTGTAACTCTAATGCAGCAGCTCTTCCAAGTGATTTTCCTCCTAATCTTTTTATATCTACACTTGCTCCACCCCTGACTCTCACTGAACACTTAAAGCATGGTATTAAGACAGCTTAAAGAAGACATATTTCTCACATTTCTTCTGTCTATAAAATATGTAATCCTCAACAAATGGTGCCTTTCTAATCCATTTTTTATATTCATCGAGAACTATGGCTCATCTCCCAGACATACTTCTCACTGTGTTTTGAATTGGATTATTTAGGAAGAACTGATAAAATGCCTAAAAGCCTTTATTGGCATAGTATCACTTCTGTTAGACTCAGAAGTTGTATTTGCTTCCTGGGCACTTTGGCTAATCCCAATGGCAGAAGGCTTGCTGGAAGAAGGATGGACGGCAGAAAACGAGACCGGGGACCATACATCACACGGAGAGCAGGACCAGCTACTGAGGTGCTGGAGTGAAGGTTACATATTAACAAGAGCTTTTATCAACGGTTTCTGTCAGAAAAACTCAAAGGGGATCCCAGTATTAATTGAAATCTCTTAACAGTTTCTGGAACAGAGAGGCAGAAGCACCACATTTTTCTGTGCTCCTGGGCAGTAACTCGTGAAGCAGCTCAGGGTTTCAGATTGCTTCCTACCTCCTCACCAGGGCAAGTCGAACCTTCGATCTCTGAATGGGGACAATGCAGATTTTATGGCATGATGGTTCCTCTGAAGACTTGAATGCTGACTTTCTTTTCAATATTGGCCTGAATCCATTAAACTGTACGTGAATGCACAATACTAGAAGTTTTCCAGTACAATCTATTCATTAAAACCGCAGTCTGTGTACTGTGGCTTGTTCAGTGCAGGAAGATTGAAGTCAACAATTTCTTCTGTTGTGTTTTGGTCAATAAATCTGCTGGTCCAGATTCATTCCTGGTACAACTCCAATGCTGCAATGTGGATAGATGTTGTCTTTTTTCTCCCTCCTTGAATTCAATTGTCCAACCAAAAAGATGACAAATCTTCAAAAGTACTTTGCTTAAGCGAGGCTGAAAATGTCATTGAACAAAGACAAATGAAGGAATTTTAATTTAAAATTTACTGCAGGTTTGCTGACAACTGGTTGTTAAGCCGATCTATTCCGGGTTAAGTTTAGACAATAATCGTAAATCAAAGTGAAATACGAGATCAGTTAAATAAAGCTATTTAGAAACATTTTTTTTTTCTGATATACCTTTCAGGGCTTCCAGGCAATGCATGGACTGTTGACAGCTGTGTGATGACTTGGGCAGATGAAGAAGTGGCAATGAGTGAGAACTGCCTGAGTGAAGCGCTTCTGTGTTCTTCTGTTTTACTACTGTATTGCCTCTGGCTTCAAGACCCAGGCAAAGGCCAGCTGGAGTGGGCAGGCAAATTTACAGATGTTAATGCTTGCCTTTGGCATTTTCTTTGACCGAGGTCCAGGATGTCGTCTGTAGTCTCCTAAGGGCTAACGTGCAGTTTGGAGGTGACAGACAAAACTTACCAGAGCATCCAGGGTACCGATTAATAGCGTAGAACTTTGTGCTTTATCATTTGAAAGTATACTCTTGATTTTTATCGTTTTTCATGAAGAGATGTGAAAAACCACTGTCTGCGTTATGGATGGGATGCGGCACGGTGGGACTGTCACCACTAGATGGCACGAACCTGATGCAGCAGAAAACATGTCTGAAAAAATGCTGAAACATTTAATGCTTTGCTAAACAGCTGACATCCAGTAAGTGAAAAGACTACCACCGCCACGCCAGCCATCAGCACAGGATTCGTCTGGCAAGCCCACTTCATGCTGGTTTGCACAACGGCCTTCTAGATGATGGGGGAAGGAGGATGTGTTTGGAACAGAACCGCTGTGTTGCCTCATCCCCTGGGCAAAATGAAAATCCATTGCTACTAATAAGTTTTTTCTGCATTTCTGCAGCCAGGTATTTAAAGCATACACTTTTTTTCCCCACTTGAAGCTACAGTGATGTATACAGCTAGGACCATCACAAAAATGAGGCTAGCTGGCTGCCGTTGCTGTCCCATTCCCTTTGGCCATGGCCACACTTCTCACTTGATGCAACCTTGTTTTCAGGCCTCAAGGTTGTAAATTGAAGTGTCTCAAGCCTGCTTCACCTCCAGGCCACCGCTGACACTGCACGGCAGGTCTGGGGAGAGCTGCTCTCATGGTGTCCTCTGAGCGGGATGTCAGTCTGGAAGCCTTGGACGGCTCTCCAAGTAGGTATTAGAGATCCCAAGATAATTCCAGTTAAAGCAAGTGATCCTCAAGATTTCTTTAGAGATATGCACTCTAATATACTGCTGATTTTTTGTTCCGATTTGCTAACATCTAATCCATTACTTTAAGCAGCATTTTTAGATAAATATGATAATTGATCTCTGTTAAAATACAGGAAAGCTGGCCTTGCTATTTACAACAAAGGAGACTGAGAGCTACAGAAATATGTTCTGGTTAGGCTTACAATTCTTGGTTAAGCTTTTGTAAAAATTTTTTATTTCTACAGCATCATAGATCTGGAAAGCACTTTAAAGAGAGAGAATATGTGCTTTAAATGTATCATATATGCAGCAGGCACTCAAAATAAAGAAAATGTACTAAAGCACCTATACTTTAAATGAGATTAAGTGCAGGATAAGATGACAATAAACAAAGGGCTGGATGAAAGGCTGGCAATGTTGAACAGTCAGACTTAATAATATGACCATATCTTATTTCCTCCTCAGATTTTTTTAATACAGTAAATTTATTGTAATAGGATTTCTGGACAGCATCCACTCTGAAAGCCTGCGCAGAGGTTAGCAATAGAAGATTGGCTTAAAAAAAATTGAGGCATGTCAAAGGATTTTAAGGGAGTCTGAAGTTGCAGGAAGCAAAAGCTCAGAGACTATTTCTTTAAAAAAACTTTTAACAATTCTCATTTCTTATACAGACAGCATGTTTTAATACATTACTCATATATAAGTTCCTGAGTCATTTGTGTCAAATGTGAATTTGGTTTGGTTTCCTGGAAGTGTGATGCTACACCCAGACACTATGGTGACAGAGGTTATACATATGAAGCCAGTCAGAAACTGCGTGCAGGGGTAAGAAAGAGTTTCCTTACAGGAAACTTGATTTTTGGCAGAAAACAAAGTAAGTTCTCAATTTTGTCCAATGAGTTAAAAAGGAGAGAAAATGTTCTTTTGTATATAACATAGAGGAAAGCAAACTTTCTGAGAAAATATTCATTTTGCCAAAACCTGATTTTTGATCAGCACAAGTTTTAGCCAACAATTCTCAAATATTTCTAAAGCATGTATGTGAATTCTTGCACTGTAGGTCCCTTGCCTGAGAATGACTGCAATTTACTTGTGCTTGTCAATTATATGCAATTTAGCTACAGATTTATCGTGGACAGCACTTAGAAACACATGGTAATAGCCACAGAAGCCCTGAAGCTTGAAGCTTGCACAGGGGCAGGAGCTTGCTCAAGAGTCTTTGCTTGGAGCGGGCTTTCTGCTCAGGCAGAGATGCTTCACCACCCTTTTCCCCTGTTCTGTGGAGCCAGAGCTTGGTCTCACCCTATTTCCCGTTGGCAGCTCCCAGCCCTTGCGAGGCACGGGGGTCCCACGGCCCCACGGCAGCTACAGGGGCACAGCCGAGGCAGGGGAACAGCCCGGGGGGCAAACCTTGAAACAGTACCTGCAAAGGCAGAGAGTGAATTACTGGGACTCCGTATTTGCCAAAAAAAAAGCCAACAGAACGAGCCTACCAGCTCACGTCAGTGACGTATGATCAAAATTCTGCAAATGCAAAATATCCAGTATCCATGCTCCTCCTTTCTAAAGAGAGCCTAGAATTTGGGCTCTTTCACAGGCAATCAGCGCATGCTATTTCAGAGGCCAAAAGAAAGTCAGGGAGAGGTGCTCGTTGCAGCTAGATCCTGAAAAGCGCAGCCCTGGGCTTCCTCATAAAAATCTGCTTCGCCCCTTCCCAGCCCAGCCCTTCACGTGCTCCCACCCAGAGTGCAAAAAGATAAAGCCTTTCTTTTCTGCGCAGCTTTTCTGAGCAAAACAGCTTCTTTGTTAGTGATGGGCCTATTACGTTTGGAACTGTGTTACAATCAAAGGAACTAATTTTGACCACATCTTCCTAGGACAATCTCCCGGCTTATTAGATCTTTTTCTCTAGCATCTGTTCCTTCTAAAAATACATCTAGAGATCAGCAACTGGAAATCTGTTGTCCTAGTAGCAGCAGCTGCATTATTAGTATTTTATTTTCCTGAAGGAAAGTGTTTTCTTATGTCAAAACATTACATGATAGTGCTGTCTGAGGTACTACATGAAACATCTGTACTCGTTTCCATTAACTGCTAGCACGCTGGATCAATATTCAAACGTGGTCATTTGTTCTCTGCGATACCACCAAGCATCTAAAAACTGTCTCTAAAAACTGGGTGGTTAATGTGAACCAGGCATTTTTAAATAGATCAGCCGGCCCACCCATGATTATAAGCCTGAACATAAGGGAGCATGTTTTACAAGGTCAATTCCAATTAAAGCTCCTCTCCCAACCCAAATATCTTTAATCTCCGAAGACTACTTGTATGCATCGTTTCACTTATGTTATGCAAGTCTGTTTTGTGATTGCTTCCAATTACTTCCCTGCCCACGTAGCTTTCTCACCCTCATCCACCACAGTTGCAAATACACACGTAAAGATGAAACTGGCCCTGGCGTACTACAGCTGCTTTCTTCGGATGCTTTTTTGTAGGGCAGCCTTCACGATGTGATTTAATACTTGAGAACAAGCCGGCACATGGGGGAACGGGAAAGAACTGCTCAGATGATGATGCTTAGTAGATCACATTCCTGCTATTTTAGTTACTAGTTTTACTTTTTTACTCTACAGTTTATACACAAGCATACAGTTGCAAAAATGCTAAAAAGAGCACAGGAGAGGTTCTTCTGATAGCAGAAATAGAATGAAATTCTAGTCTTAAACATGGGTCAGAGTCAAAAATCCTGATCTAAACTGGAGGGAGGCTCAAATGTCAAGGGCAGATTTTGATCTTAGTTCTCTGCATGGAAATCTGAAGCAGCTCCGCACTTTGTCAAATGTGGTGTTTTGCTGGAAACCTCACTGAGAGCACAGTTTGAATCAAAGTGTGTGTATTTAGTCTTCAATGTTTTCGTTTGGGTTGCGAAAGAAACCCACTTGTGAACTCTGGCTCAATCCAGGACCGAGAACCAAAATTTGTTCCAGCCCATTTTAATTAAAAAATATGTTTTAAAAATGTTAATACTGCAAAGGTCAATCAGGACACGGACCATTGTATTATTTGAACAGAGTAGAAAGGCATCTTCCTCCAAACTCTACCAAAATATACTGATTTCTTTCTTATTTTTCAACAGGCATAAGAAACGATGGGCTTCTGCAACTCTTCTATGCCAGGAAAGGGGAGTGATTCCGTCTGATTCAATATTTGCTTCCCCGCTTTGCATCAGCCCAATAGTACAAAGGGAGGTGGGAAGCGGCCGGTCTCCTGAGCTGGCTGCCCTCTCCCTGGGGAGCTCCTGGCCGGCACCAAGCTGCCACACACCCCTCGGTGCACGGGAAGAGGAAAGGCGGGGAGGGATGTGGCCGAGCCTGCCGTGCTCCCATCGCATCCCGTCCCCAGTCCGGTGGGGCACCCGCTCCTCGGGAGAGCGGAGCAGTCTTCGGGCTATAACGGGCTTTTCCGAGACATCTCTTTCCAGCTCGGGTGTGCCAGAAAATCAGGCCCAGTGGAGTTACACCAGTATGCGTGAGAGCAAATTAGCGCCCTGGCTCTTCAGTTTCATTGTTTCATGTTGGTGATGCAATATGACTAATTTGTTAGGAATAATAGCACTGCACTCAAATATGCCCCTCTTAGAAATAGCTTCCCCACAGGCTCATTAAGGGTAACCTTTTTAGAAAAAGAATGCATTTGCCTTAGTTCCTGAGAGCAGAATGGCTCTTTAAAGTCACAGATACTCCTTTCAAACTATACCATCTTGCCGAAGTATTATGTAAAAGTATTAGGTGGCACCATGCTGCATTCGAATGGTGCTTTTGGAGAGGCCATTTCTCCACCCCCTCAAAAAAAAATGCATCTAAAAACATATTTTTTAACAGAAATGGTCTCCTTTCTACCAGACATTCCCTCCAGTACCAAGGCTCGGGGTTTGCTGGTGTAGGACTGTCACTGCACAGTATGCTGGTAGTGTCAAGACCTTGAATTAAAGGTCTGAATTAAAGAAAGCACATATTTAACTGAAAGGAGATCCCAAGCATACACAGAACATTTCTAATCAGTGTCCATAAATACAACTGATGGTAAAGGAATCCTGCCTTTGAACTGATTGCTCTGATCAGATTTGGTTTTAAGTGAGTTCAGATGTAATCGGTTTTTAAAAAGGAAGCAGTACTGTAGAAAAAATTGGGGTTCCTGTACTTCCAGTTGGGATCGGTGGTGAATTTTGAAATTCCTCTTCTAGTTCTCTCTGATGATTGTATCAAGCATGTGAATTTCTAGCATATTTTTCTTTCTTTGGCGTAGGAAGATGACAATTTCTGTATTAGTCCACTTCACCCAAAACACAAGGGACCAGAAAGGCTTTACACATGAGTGTCCTCCTACAGGTTCAGTCTCCATGATTTCTGCAGGTCTAGCAAATCTAGACCCAAGTGTTAAGTGTGGGTTGCCTAAGAAAGCTGGTGATTGGATGAACACGAATAAAAATGGCATAAAATGGCAAATGTGCTGGTACAGTGTCAGCTTCAAGATAAAAGGAATTCCTCTGAACATGGAAATATTTGGGGGAATGCCTGAGAAATTTTCCATTTTCCTCACAACAATCTGTAAACTTTGCCTCAATGCTTCCCACCATATTCGATTTGAAAAATTATTAAGGTCATATTAGAAGACAAGAGGTACTAGGAAAGATACCATATTAAATTGGTATATTTATTACACATACCTACACAATGAATTTAAGCTTTGAGGAGAAAAAAACCAAACATATACATTTGAATGAAGCAATATAGCATACATTTATCATCACAGTTTGCTGCATTGAGCATATATTTTCCACTTCTTACAGAAAATCTCCCAGACAGATCTGAGCTTCACAGAACTTACTACAATAAGTGGGTTAGCAGGCAAACTGTACCTGAAATGTTATTCCCAATAAGCACACTTGATTGGAGACCATGTCTGTGCTTACTTTCTGCAGGAGCTGCCCATGTTCCAAGGAGTCAGGAGTTATGCCTGGTTTGACTAAGGTAGACCTTTGGAGCAGATGTTGTATTGATTGGATTTCTAGGACACACATCACTGTAGAGTCCCAGTCACCTTAGGCAGCATATTTCAGAGCTATGTATAAAGAATATTGATTTTTGGACACCTATTTCTAAATGGAGAAAATGCAACATCTGCATCTTTCTTCTCCCTGAACTCGCACCTGGTATTTCCAATTCTTTCCACGCAGACTGGCTGTAAAGCACTTTCCTGTATCATCCTCTCTGCATGTTTCTAATACCTAATCCCACTGAAGTCAACAGCAGCCATCTTCAGGTGGACAAGATCAAACCTTGAAGCTGTAGATTAAGACCAAGGTGAAGGAGAGAGGTATACACTACTTCTGCTTCACGATTACACACTGAAAGCCCCTTTCCACTAGTAAACTGGATATAGTGCTTTCTCCAGATAAAAATACTTTGGAAGAAGCCATGCTGTTGCAAAGGATCAGACAGCAAACATCTGTCCTTTACCCATTGCCTCTATCAGCTCATTCTTAACTGATTCCCAGATTAGGAAGCGGGGCATCATCATAGAAATAGAGAAGCCAATGAAACAAAATAATGGTCCTGTGAGAAGATAAGAGATGTCTCACAGCCCAGTCACTCAGATCTCAAGGCAGAAGCAAAGGGTTACGCTATTATTGGTACCCTCGTCACCTTGGCCACCAATATTTGAGAAGGCCTGCCTGAAAATTATTTTCTTCACACATTTTTGCAAGTGCAACTCGCAAGTGCAATGAAAAACATGACCACAACATGACCAAGTTTAGGTCTAAATTAACAATAACTGTTGTGGAGTGGAGACTGTTGTTACATGATGGTGCTCAGTGACTTCTGTGAATTAAGACGGTACCTGCAGGGAGCAAACACTGCACATGGCCGTGTGTAACACACTGTGCTCTGCTTCTCTGAGCAACATTGGCATGGCCAGACTCTCTAAGAAGTCCAAAGAGTGGGCCCAGCTCACTATGCAGAGGCATATAGCATATTTAAACTTACATCTCAGATTTTTGTCCAGTGTTGAGAACTTTACACAAGCTGCTCTTGTAAGCTACACTGATAGGTACAGGGGACTTACTTACATTAAAATCTTGGCCTCGTTGACAAATATAGGCTATTTAAAAAGTCTTGCGTTAGTACCACTGGAGTTAGATGATGTATGACTAAGGTGATTATGGGGAGAGAGAGAGAGTCTTTATACTAATTGATTGGTTATGTTCTCTATTAATGTAGGGAGCTCATCCACTATACTTTAGCTAGACATATGGAAGGTTTTTAAAGTGCCTTTGGCATTAGGAGCTAATATGGAATATATTGCCACATAAAGTTCTTTCAGAAAATTTAGCCCTGTTTATCACAGTGACATTAGGAAGTCAGTAAAGATTATTCTTGTGAGCAAAAGATGCAAAATTTGGCCCAACTTTTGATATACTGCCTGAACGGGTCTATGCGATTGCTGCTGCATTTATTTCTGTTTGTAACTAAAACCAAGTTGCTTTCTATGGGAATTTGAATTGTGCTCTGTGTATTATTTACATGTGTTGAAAGAAGCATTGATGTACGATAGGAGCCAGTATAAGACTGTAGCAGGGAAAAGCCATTAAAACATATACACGCTGAACTCATTAGCTAAATTTATCTTGTATTATTTTTAGTAAAAGTCCAGATGACTGTGTATCCCCATTACATCTCCCTGGGCTTGTAAATGATCTATTTGGGGAAAAAAAAAAAAAAAAAAGGCATAATACAAATCTATCAAATTATCTTCCTTTCAGAAACAAATTTCATCCACAATCTAGCACAACACTGAGGGGCCACGGAGGCTTCCTCTGTAGCTCAGTGGTTGCAGCAGTAGGAAGATCCACATCAAATTCTACCTTCAGCCTGCATATCCTGCCTCCCCAGCTGAGTGCCCTTAATTAAGGCACAGTTACTCTGTGTATAAGGGAACCTCTGCAGTAGAGGAGGCAGTGCAGTAAAATAAGTTGAAAGCTGGTGTCTTGCTGGTCTCCAGCAGAGGAGGTGCGGAGTCAAGCATCCTCAGGCAGTGGAAGACGTCCAGCCTGGATTCACCACATCTTAGGCATGTTTCTCTCTAGGAGGAAGAAAGGCAGCAGAGATCAGGCAGCAAGAAGTCCTGAGCAGAGACACTTGGACCGCAGAGTCCCTTAGGAGGACAGACTCCCTAGCCGCAGTGGCTTCTATAGCTCCCTTGGCCAGGTCCCATATTGTCCCCTAGCTCCATGCAGTGCCGTGTCTCAGAGCTGTGGCTCTAATAGGTGACAGCTGATAATTTACAGAGCATTTCATCTTGGCCTGTAGCAGAGATTTTTCCATGCTGCAGTGAAAGTGAAAACTCAGTTCTAATGAGAACACCATTAATTTCTACCCAGACCTCCCAGCTGAACAAAGCCCTCTGCACCAGTGCTCGCTCCACCCCAACATCACACTTCCATACTTGTCTTCCCCACCGCTCGAGTGCGAAGCACCCTCAGGATGCCGGCAAACCAACATCTTCATCCAGCACCCTTTCCTTTTCTCAAATGCTCTTTGCTACCTGTCATTCAAAACCAAACAGGCAACGAGAGCACCCTGGTTAATTAAGCTCCATCCCACGGGCTCCTGACGCCTTTACTCTTGGCAAACAGTGAGATACTGACTGTGGCTGGGGAAACTGGGACCTGCTGGGGGAGTTATACAGCAATTATATCTATTTCAGGATAACTCAGGCACACCTCATTACTTCTGGTGTACCATTGATTTTGCTGCAATTAAATCCTGGAGGTTTCAGACTTGGCTGAAATGTCAAATATCAATTAAAAAAAAAATCTCAGACATTCACAAAATGGATGCTTCCTCGAGATGCTGTAGCAATGCTTCACCCCTCCCCCACTTTTTGATCACCAGCTGCAATAAACTTCAAACAGGAATCTTCCTCTGATAGTGTCAAAATGATGGCCAAAATGCTGGAAATCTTTAATACTTCAACCTTACCAGCTAAATTTATACACATTAGCCAAGGAGCGGTAGGTACCCGGTGCCAGTGCAGGTCAAGGACAACACTGAAATAAGAAAAATAGTACTATCATATGGGAGCCACTGCAAGGTAAAATTAAAATACATAATGGGAGATGCTTCTTAGGAGTTGGGCAAGTTTTGACACAGAGAAAAACGTAAGATAGCGGAGATGATGCATTTCTGTCCCTCCTAACTAGACCTGGTGTCTCGTGAATGGCCCCACATGAGCTCTGTGGACCAGCTGTGTTGACTGGGGCTTGTCTGTGGACGTAATGCAAAAGGCCATGTTGGCTGGTGTTAAAGCCAAGCTCTGGACTGGACGTTCCCGTAGTCCTACTTCCATCCGCCTGACTTTCTTGTGTTGGGTGGGCCACCACCCAGATCCTTCACGTGAAATCAGATCAGTTTAGCTTGTTTACTTACCCAAGAAGAGCTCATTACACCAATACCACTATCATGCTCACACAGGAGAATTTGCGTTTGTTTCCAGTGCACATGTGCTACAAATCCCTATCGCATCTTGCTTCCCTCCCTCCTTCTGCTCCTGCAGTGGAGAAGGGGAGAGAGAAACAGCATTTTCATAAAGGACATGATAAACATCACTGATTACGCTTGAGAGATCTAGAGGGTGAACATTTAAAATATGGTGCTCATTTTGTTAGACACTGTTTGAAAACATTCTATATGGGGATTAATGAAAACCAATGGTTTACTAGTTATGCTTATTGTTTTCTCATTTAATTAGGGACTTAGCTCTACGTTCCAGTGTCAACAGAGCCAGCAACTATTTAAATGAGATTGGGATACTAATTTCTTCATTGCTTTGCTCTCAGGGGAGGGGGCACTTTGCTCTCTGTCTCTCCATTTAGTATTTTATTATGAAGCAACAAAGCAAAGTTTTTTTTCCATCACCCACATCTGTGCATTGAAAAGGGGGGGGGGGGTGGAAAGCAAGGCGACAGACACTACTTAGGAGGCTAAAACACCTTGTCTCTGCATTACACGGGAGCACAGATGGATTATGGCAAACTGATGCCCTAGGCAAAATACAACACAGAGCTCCCTGAGGCTTTCTCTGCTCCCCCAAGGACACGCCGTGTCTCCACCGCTACGTGGAGCAGCATTGATGCAGGAGTTTGCTTCTCTGGCAGGCAGAGACTTGCCTTCCAGCCACTCCTGGCACCATACTAGCAGCCAGGAGGACATCTGACAGCAATATCCTGCTCCTAGGTGGGGTTGCCTGAGATGTCAGACTCCTCCAGCAACACCTTCCAGCTGGGGTGCAGTCACTCTCGGCTTTTAGGGTTTGCACTCTAATTTGCCTTGGTGCCAGCAGGCTCAGGCATCACTGCATCCATTACACACTCATCACCCTTCAAAGATTTTCCTCCTGACCATGAGATCTAGAAATATGTATGAGCTTATGTTCAGATGCAATCACGCGACTCCCGGACACAGAGACCAAGGCTTAGACTTAAAGTACGGCTTCTAGCACCACATCTAGCGTGGGGGGAGTTGGGAGCATTTGCTGTGGACCCGTTTCACAGAGGGTGAGACGTAGCCCAGGTCTGAACAGAAAGTACAGACAGCAGCACAGCAGACAGTTGCAAGGCTGAGCTTTCCTCCTTCATGCCAGCATTCCCCTGCCATGCTGAAAGATTGGGAATGGAAGACTGCTTCAGATGTAAAGGTAGCATCCATTTGTATTTAATAGCTAGCATTGATTTCCAATTTCATATCTGCTGAACAGTAGCCACTGGCCACATTAAAATTCATCATCGTCTTCACTGCACCTTCCAGTTCAGACTCTACCACCGCCCTTAATGAATCAATCTGTGTCAGCATACAAGGCATATGTTTTTAAACTATTCTTGGTGACTTTATGAAGTTAATTCAGCTGGACTCTGAACAGCCTGATTTTAGTTTGTGGGGCTACAAGGAGGGTTTAAATATAAAATACCTAAGCAGTTCAATGACAAGTTCAATCTGTATTGAAAAACTTAGTATCAGACTACTCTCTGTCCTTAAACCACATATGTTTAATGCATGATAATAGTGTTTATCCATCATCACGAAGCTTTACTGCTCCTTAAAGCAACATGGAAAAGACCAGATCAGCTGTGTTATTCTTTGCCAGTATTGAAGCGCAGCTCTCTGCGTGACTCACCCTGTGCACACCATGAGCACGCACCAGCACAATCTGCCTGGGGGCTGGGTATTTTGGAAGGAGGAGGGGACCCCAGGTTTTGTCCTTCAATCGAGAAAGGGAAACAAATATTTAATTCCGTGGCTCTGTGGCTTTGTAGCCAGCGGTAGGATTTGTTCCTTTGTGAGAGGGTTGCAGAACCTGCTCTCCGGTGGCCTTGCTGGTAACGCCAGCAGAAATGCTGGAAATGTCAGCGGTGCAGAGGAGGGAGACCTGAGGCTTTTCCAGCTTGCAAACAGAAACGTGGCGTCTTCGGCCCAGGGATCAATACAGGCTGCTGCTTGCTTTGTTTCACATGACCTGGAGCCACCCTACTTTTTTCACCTTATTACAGGACAGCAGTGAAGCGCATGTTAATGCGTGGTCTCCTCGAAGGCCTGTGCAGTAAGGAAAAGGCACAAATCTCCAGTGCAAAGGTTTGTGAAACACTCTGACAACTGACAGCAGCAAACTCCCGTGATTGCTTGGTGCCACATTCAAGTGGGGTTTTTGTTTGGGGAAGGGCAGCTCTGCTTGTATCATGTTCTCCTTCAAGAGATTAGCTCTCCCTAGACCTAATGTTAGCACAGCGAGTCCAGAGATATTACTCATCAATTAAAAATTCAATAAAAATAAGCTGTCATTACCATAATCCTTCATACTGGGAAATGTGGAGTTGAGAGCTTTACCATCCTGGCCTCTGACAAAAGCCCCAAAGACTGCCGGCTGTGGTGTTAATTGATTGGTGTCATTTATAAGTAATCTAACAATCCTGAATAATTTATTTTGCAGTGACGTACGCTGAAAATATACAGCTGCACAGATATGTGCACAGCTTTGGAAGAAACGGTGCTAAAGAGGGTGTAAGGCAAAGATTAAGATTCAGTGTTCTCCTTAGGAGCACTTTCTCATGTGCTCTGCTCTCCGGCGCTTTTATTATAGCAGAAGTAAATAGATCTGACAATAGGAGTGTATAGATCTGGGTGGTCGAGGCATACAGGCTCGATATTCTCTTTCGCAGCAGATTACCCATAATGAATTTTAAAAGCGAGGAAGGTGGATGCCGAGCAGGAAATGTGCAGCGCTGAGGACAGCCTTGCCAAACCGCAGTAAAAATTGACCGCTGTGTTTCCACAACGAGGGTGCTGATGATGGGAAAAAGTCTAACGATTTAATTTCTCTCCGGCCAAAATGGAATAAAAACTCTTGCCGTTCTGTGACTGCAGAGCAGGTTTTCCAGGGTCACCTAGTAGGGAGTGACTCTCATTAATCCGCATTGTTTTTACAACTGCATGAACAGCCCCAGCTGATATGCTTTGAAATCTAGAG
Organism: Harpia harpyja; assembly: GCF_026419915.1. Taxonomy (NCBI): domain Eukaryota; kingdom Metazoa; phylum Chordata; class Aves; order Accipitriformes; family Accipitridae; genus Harpia; species Harpia harpyja. The sequence continues at coordinate 16,213,155 of NC_068962.1, read as the reverse complement.
GAACCACCCCAGCGAGCCAGAAAGACCGAAGAGGCTGGCGGCCAAAGCCAAATCTCTTCGCTTACGGATGCACAAATGAAAAGTTCCTGTGAGCTCTTATTTGCTCAGGCAAAGCTGCCGCTAAAGTCAATGAATGGCTGACGACCTGGGCCCGTTTCAAGTCCACGTCACCCCTTGCTCAGGGTGAATCCCACCCCCGCAGGCCAAACCCTGCTCCTTTTCGGTTCTCTGCAGCTCAGAAAGCTTTCCCCTAAATTCCATTTTACTGGAGCGATTAACTGCATAGCTGGGAGTTGCTTTGAAAAATGTTCACGTGCTTTTGTAACTGAAAAGCCTAATCCCATGCAAGTTTTTAAAATAACACGGAAATCAACCCCAAAACACACGTGATGAAAGGATGGGCTCCTTACTGCATCATTCCTGTGCTGTCGTATCAGCTTTAAAAAGTAGAGAATCATATTCTTGAGACCTAATTCATGCGGCTAGCTTAGAATTGCCTTTCTACAAAAATCTGTATTTTAACAAGTGTTGCAGGGTGGGGTATTTCTTTCAGAACATTAGTTTTTGAAGTGAAGGGATCATGCAGAAATCCTAACTTTCATTTCACAAAGTTCTTAGTTCTTCAATCTGCTCCTGGAACAGAGCCTAAAAATACAACCAAATACAGCTAAATGTCTCAGAAGCTAGAATGACAGAAAAAAAAGCGCATGCAAACCTTCATTTTAAACCTCTTTTCCTCTCCCTCCCAACTTTGACCTTGTTTTGAGGCCCGAAGGGTGATCCTTCTAACCCTGAGAGCGATGAGCTCTGCCTTCTCTGTGGGACTTTTCCATCGGCACGGCATTTCCAGAGCTGTGCTCGTCTGAGGGGAATGCCGACTGCAGGCAGCAGATCCCATCTTGCTCCAGAGAAGTCAACAGCACAGCTCTCCCTGACTTCAGTCAATGCTGGAGAGCATCCAAAGAGAGCAAGGGCAGGAGGGAATATACTTGTTTTCATTATTCATGTTGGTTGTGTAAACAGCACTCACTTGTGACTGAGAAATATGTGACTTTTTATTTCTATCATTTTTAGAAAAAATGTTTACTAAGAAAATAGTCATTACTACACACTGATTGCTCATTTTTTCCATTGCTTTACACGTCAGAGCATGCATTGGTACAAATACAACTGATCTGGTTAAGTGTTTTAACACACAGGGGAGTAAATTGTTTGGGATGAAAGAAATTCATTATCCACAGTTTGCAGGGCTGAAAGTCTGGCTGTTTTAATGTTACTGCCGAGTAAAAAATTTAAAAGTGCATGCTGCGACAAGCTGAATACGTCTTTAGATTCTATTCTACTACAGTAAGCATATTAATTAGATTATTGTTCATTCTTTCAGTAATGCTGAACCCCAACACGGCTAGTAGGATAACGAAAGGTAATCAGCCAAAGAATAGCCAATTTTCCCTAGATTCGTTTCTCATTAATTTAATTCACAGTGGGGAAAACTTCCGCTTCCCTCCTGAGGTAGGGATGGGGAAAGCCTCAGTGGTAAAGACAGAATATCTTGAGAGGTCACACACGAATCCAAGAGATAACGTCTTTGCACAGGGAGGCAGGAGAGTGTGTTGGGCTGCGGGCTGCAGCGGTGTGTGTGCTCCCACTCCAGGCGATACAGATTAGAGCCTCTCCTCCCCCTGCAAACAGAGGGCTCCTGGACACAGCAAACACAGCCAGGCCTTATGCAGACCTCTGCTATTTGGACAAGAGATTCTGCGATAAAATTAAAGGACCTCCTCAACTGGGCTTTCGCATCAGCATTTTTCTATAGGACCTTTATTTTTGTCCATGCTACCTTCTAGCTTGCGCATGATAAAGGAGAGAGGGGACATATTTATTTACTTACTTATTTGTATTTCAGCCCTACTTTGGCGGAGTTTTGTGATCCATAAAACTCACCTCGCGCTGTCTGAAGCAATTCCTCTTCATGTACACTGTGGGAGTAACATCTCGGGAAGTTAAATGTTTCCACCGGGGCTTTTGTACGGGGCTGCTGCCAGATCCCCCTTTGAGCCCTGAGGTCAAGACATTAAAGAGAAATCATTTCCAATTCATTGAAAAGCTTTGTGGGGTGGGATGGCCCACAGTTCAGCATAAAGCTCTTTTTATAAAGTTAGGTTTGCAAGTGCTGAGTTAGTTGGCTTCAAAAGAAATTACCTTCTAGGATTTTTTTTTTTTGAAGACCCTCAGTCTGTTGCTTTAGAAAATATAGCTAGATTATATGGCTATAAAGCTATAGCATTTCTGTGCACGACATGCACTAGAGACAAGATATAAACCATAGAAGACCCCTATAAGGTTTTTGACTGCCTTGGAAAAACCTTACCCCCATCAAAAAAGGCCCTGACCATAAAAGCCCCCTCCAGCTCTCTGCCTTGCCCTCTGCCAAAATCTGCCACCCCTGCAAGAGCAGTGGTCAGGAACAGACCCATACCCGCACTGCGGTGCCGGGAGCTGAAGCAGCGGGGAGGGACACTCTCTCTGTGCTGTCTGCAGCCAACACCAGCCCCGGGGGGGACTGAGAGGGGACCCCCCAGCACAGACCCCCCAGCATCAGCTCTGCGCCGGGGGTAACCGCTGGCGTCGCTGCGGAGGGTCTGCCTGCACCTCAGCCGCCCCAGTTTGCAGGCTGGTGCGTAGGGCAAACCGCGGATGAAGATAAATGAGCAGCATCACATCCACAGAAGTACCTGCGGCACCGGCACGCTTTGCTGCCCGTCCTGGGCTGCCGTCCTGCCTGGATCCTCAGGCTCAGCCTGGCTCGAGCTGAGCCCAGGCACGTGCAGGTCTGGAGGAGCAAAACTAAAACTAAGCACCCTACAGGCATTCCCAGGAGGCCAACTACAATTTTTTGTTTAGGCAGACCCTGCATTTAATAAATAGCTCAGTCGCGCTGCCGGGAACTCAGCATCTCCCCGAGTCAAGCCCTTCCTCGCATCACAGCGGAGCGGCCGCGGGTTCGTTATCCCTGCAGCTGAAGGCACCTCGGCAAAGGTGCTGCAAGGACCTGAGCTCGCTACGAATTCCTGGCGTTGCCTTGTGCTGCTTCAGAGCCACCGCCGGTATCCCTGCCTGGGCCCGCGCTGGGCTGCACGTTCACGCGGGGGGGGTCAGACCCTGGGAGCGGGACCGAGGCGGTGGACAGAGAAAGTGTCTCTCGTCAGTATTTGAGCCTCACACCTCTTTCGCTCCCTTTCTAACTCAAGGAACTGTTTCGCACTTGCGCAGAAAATGGTAATTACGCCAACGTAGTGAAAAGCCATTAACTTGGATGTATCAAGTCTCAGTTTTGGGATGCCGAAGTGAAGACGCTGAACTGTGCCTGATAGTCACGGCCAGGAGCTGGTGCCATTCCAATGAGCATCAGTGGAAGGGTGGCTCCCCGCGAACCCCATCTGGAAAAACAGGCAGAACCGTTCAAATCGAGGACTAAAAAGTAGGGGCACCCACAGCCAGTGGTGATGGTAAAACTGAAGGAGACTGTGTCCGCTGAGGGCTGCACTGATGCTAAGCCCAGTGCTTTGCATTGAAGGTTACAGAGACAAAAATTTTTGTCATCATCTGTCTCACTAATGCCGGTTTTGGGGTCCTTGGTTATATTTAAGTGGAAAGCCTAAAGATCAACAGGTGCAGAAGTGCTTCACATATATGCCTCGGACAGATCTCCTTTCTCAGGCCCATCCTGAGAAACTGGGTTTGGGCTAGCAGGGGCAGAGGAGGAAGGGTGTCCTCTCCCTGCTGCTGCAGTATGTATGTTCTCTGAACTGTGCTCTTCCTTCTGCCTCTCATCTGTGCACTGAAAAGTGTAGCAACCTTTGTAATTTTGGTGCCCTGACCTGATACCACCAGCAGTTTTATCTCCACACCCTTGCCCCAAAGGCTTTGGCATTTGCCAGTGCCAAAGGAAGGGTCACAGTCCTGTCCTCTCCCCCGGTCCGTCCAGCTGGAGAGAAGGCCACAAGACTTGATCTTTCATGAAGAAAAAAATAAAGAGTTGAAAACGCAGCGCCTGGTTGCTCTCCGAGTGCCGGCATGGCCCCAAGTTTCTATCATTTCATGCTGCAGAGCCGCGTGGTCCTGCTTCAGCCCGGAGCTGCAGCCCTGGCCCTTATCAGGTATTGACTCTCTAGGAAGACAATAGCACAAGGAATTTTGCTTGCTCAAGTAATGACACACTTTATTATAGAGCAACTGTACCATACCAAACATGTTTAATAATTAAGCGATGAGATATGACGAGAGGCAAATTCCAGCACAATTTTTACATGCCTTGGATTGTACGATAAGGCCAAAGGCCAAGGAATTTTCATCAGAGGATCAAACTATTTTGCATTTGAATCACCTATTCTGTCTAGGTTTCTGCACTCTGTAGCACAAGGGTGATTTTCTGTCATAAATATTGTAAGCATAAAATTTCTCATGGTCTGAGACCTTGGAATCTATTCTCCCAATGATATATGTGTATCACCAGCATGCAGAATGGTGGAGTACACCCCTTTGTCCATGATTAAGTCTGGAATTGATTTTCAGACCACAGTTAACAGGTCTGAAAAACAGGTTTGCTGATGGAACTGCTGACAGATTAACTACGTCAATGCAAGGGACATCACCTCAGTGCCACGGTTGCTAACTCTCAAATATTTCTCCTTATGCCGTAAAAAAAGAATAGAACTTGAGATTTCAAGACAATGCTTGTTCTTATCTGCCGCAAGTTTGATAAGAGTTCTGTTTGCTTCACGCTTTAGAACTTGAGTACATTATTATGAAATGCAATAATTTCCACAGAAACGACACACTAATGCAGCATCAACTCTGAGACTTTAATCCTATAAAAATCAGGTAAAGCCAGAATGAAGAGTCTCACAATAAATTGACAACAGGCTCTTTGTGGTATGTTTTGCAAGGACTTTCTTTACGCAGAGAACATAATACCGGGCAGTGTGACGTGCTGTACAACAAATATTTATTTTTGAGATAAGCGTGGAGGCTTGAAAGGTCTAATGAGCTAATTGAAATAAATAAGGCTTTGCTGGAATTCAGGGCCGGATGCGTGTGGCGGTGACGGGGAAGCTGCCCAGCCGCTCTGCCACTCCTTCTCTCAAGACCAAACTGCTGGTGGACAAGATATGATAGCTTTCGGCTGCTCACCCCTCCCCACCTCTGCTCTGGGTAATTCTTACCTGCCACTCCTGGCATTAATAGGCATACTAATATTTAAGAGAGTGCGTACTTGACCAGGCCAATTCAAAGTAGAATCTTGCTCTTTGTAATAGCCAGAACATGTCGTTCAGAGGAAAAAGAGCAAACCTAAAAATCAAATGTTGACTATTCTGTAATATAGACGTATATGTCTGTAATGTTCATTAGAGAGACCAAAAACGTAATTGCGATTCCTGCCCTCAAAGGCTTTCGCTTCAGCAGCAACCTGAAGTTCAGGGTGCGCTGGAGACCAAGCCCATAGGAGTAAGAGGCAACCTCGGCTCGAGGCAGGGAGCCATCGTGCATGGACTAGCCATGGGCTTGTGGTAGGGTAAGTGGAGACAGACCAAACAGGTAAATGCTGGATGGTCACCAAGTGTCGCCTAAAAGCTGCTCTTAAACATAGCATAGATGAAGATCTGATTACAATACAGAGAGGCAAGGGTGAGGAAAGAAGGCATCAATTAAGACGTGATCGTCTGGCGGCATGGTTAGGTATTTGCACATCTTCCTGTGTGCTCAGCCAGCTGTGTGTGTGTAACATCTGGAGTTAGGAGGGGGAGTACAGCTGGGACGCAGTCCTCTCCTGATTCCTGCAGATAATCAGCTTTTGCCCTGAGGCACTATGCTTTGCTAACCATCTTCTTCAAATCCAATTTTAAATGGACTGCGAGATCATACTGTAATACTGGCTGGCCAGTACAGCATATAAATGCATAAACTCAAGGTATGACCTGTACCTTACAATGCATTTCAGGCACTGGGAAAGTGCAGAAGGAAACCTGTTATATTAAAAACCACGACAGCATTCTTTCTACGTGGCTATTCTTTTTATTAGATTAGATATCTAGATTTTTACCATTTTCCTGAATAAGTAAGGGCTGTTTCACAGAAGCTTCAGGGAAATGGCTGCATTTTAATACGGTCTAATTGACTTTTATGGTTATCTCTGAGGAGTCCTGGTCATAAAAGCTAATTAAATTATACTGATCTACATATTCAAGAACCATTCTATTTCTCACCCTTGGAAAAAAATAACACCAAACCAAACTGGAGGCTCATACTCAGGATTAGGACACACTGCAATCTCCTGACACCCCTCTTTGTGCAGTTTGATTTGCTCAGCATTGCAGGATACACTTAACCTTCCTGAACAAGTGACTGTCCTTACCAGTTTTAAGAATGTCGGTTATGTTATTTCAGATCTCTTGTTCTGCAAATGTGTAGAAAGATCTATATACTCAATTTACAATTCTACATTCATCTAATAATTCTCTAGAGAAAAGGTTTACAAAAAAAAAACCAAACAAGCCAAAAGTAAATCATCTGAATCTGCGTGATGGGGGCTTTATAAAGTAGACTTTCTGCATTTTCTTAGTTTTCTTTTTTTTTAGGTGGTCATTTTTTGTTTCTACTTTTTAGTTCCATGCACCTTGTGAGAGATCCTGACTTTGTTGTAATAACAGTTTAACAGCATGCCAATCCTGATACTGTAAAAAACAACATTGCTATTTTTTAATCTGAACTCCCATTATTTTCCCGTATTTATTGCCCACACAGATATTCAAGTGCCAAACAAATCAGACATGTGCCAAGTAAGATTTTATGAAGCAGACAATATTTCTGAAAGTCTTAGTAGAAGTCTAACTCTATCTTTCAGCACCTAAATACCTTTCAAAACCCAGCCTAAGGCAGTGAGTAAAATTCCCACTTAGACTTATGGCCATTTGCCCTGACAAAAATTGCAGAAACCAGTTCCTCTGGAGTTAGTATCAACATCTTTCAACCAATTTTTTAAAAGGCCTTCTGACACAATGCACCATACCAATCTCTGTCCAAATACCTTAATCCAGCCAACACATTGCACACTAAATAATTACTGAGAATTGCCCAGCAGCAGCTCAGCATCCAGCAGGCTCCCTCACACTTGTACCCACCATGTTAGGGGGTATGAAATGTTCTAAATGCCACAATGAAGTGGTAACATCCCCCTTTTGCTCTTCTATTATGGATTGACTGAACAGCTCTGACCATCTCTTTTACCCTCTACCTGCCTGTCCCTCTTCTTCTCAATGTCTTTGGGTCCAAGTATCGTGGGGACAGCTGTTAACATCTTCTGGTTTGTATCTGAGAATTACCTGGCCATACAACGGACAAGCATTGCATTTCCACCGCTCCTTCTTACCGCTGACCCACTCTTTTTTCGCACCTCCAAGGGGCTTTTAAAAACACATGTTTTTTAAAAAGTTCATTTACTAAACAGAAAGTAGTAGGGGAAGTCATCAAGGAACCAATGCAATTGGCACCTATAATTATCAGCACCAGCAAATCCCTCTGAGAAGACCCTCAGTACTGTGGGAGTTTGTAATGAACATGAAGATCTAAAGGTCATTTCCAACTGGAAAAAAGAAAAAGAGGTACTGATTTGTCAAAAAAAACCTACCTTTTTCTACAAAGTAATACAAAAAATTACCAAAGTTTGGCAAAATGTCATGGGCTTCTATAGGAAAACATGTGAAGAAAAGGAGGTAGGACTTCTTGCTAATTTAACCAAATTGTGAGAAGGGGCAGTGAGGGACCAGCCTCAAGGTTGCCTGTGTTTCATACTGTATAAGGTCATACTGAGCACCAGGAGCCACTTCATTATGTCAGGAGCTGTTAACCAGCTATTAGCCACGTTAGGCAGAAGAGTTGGGGTTCTCCATTTCTTCAGTGAGGACAGACCGATAACAAAGCTTCGCTGTGCTGCTGCCTAGTAGTTCTGTTTGGTGTGATGGCGAGGTTTGGATGCCAAGCTACTAGCTGAGGATGGGATTGCAAAAGAGACAATCCCTTTGGGGAGAGAGCTTGTACAAAGCAAGGGCATTGTGAGACAAAGAAGAAGGGGTCCCATCAAAATAGGCACCTCACGTACGGCACTTCGGTGAAACCACAGCCACATGCTCTGCATTGCTTTCTGGACTCTGAATTATGCAGAATTCAGGGTCCTGTGCATTGTCTGAAAAAATTACTGGCAAAACCAGACATCTGCAGATGCAAGAGATCCCTGTTTACAGAGATCCCACCCAGGAATGCTTCCCTGAGCACAGCTGACAATCAAGCGGGGGAATTGCGGTCCCATGCTTCTGGCCAGGATTTTGCATGGATGCTGCCTGGGCCAGCACCTCCCTGGGGGCCGGGGGGGAGCTCGGGTTCACCAGGGGGGACGGACAGGGCAGGACTTCACCCCACACAGGGAGCAGGGCAGCTGGGGGCAGCTGGGTTCAACCAAGAGTCCAGATCTTCAGACACCTCTGTGGTGGTGAGGTGGGTCCAAGGTCAAGCCAGAAAGTCAGTCCGCAGGCCAGGATCAAGGGGGTCCATGACTGGGGACCGGCACCCCAACGTCACCGCTCAGATGGAGGTCTAAAGGGGCCCGTGGGTAGAGGTTTGGTCCCTGGTGAGGCTGGGCAGAGCCAGTGAGGGTGTCAGTGCACCCACGACCCTGAGACTGAGCGTCAGTAAACCTTGCTTACTCAGCTGTTTTTAAGGATCCAGGGCGTTTCCTGTGGCCTTCATGCCTTTCCTGTCTTTCCAGGATTTCTGTGATCTTTCTCGCTGTGTTCCCTGCAGGCACACCGAGGCACAACCTGCGCTCTCATCTTGCATCGGCATCCCCTTGGGCGAATATTCCCACTCCAGCTCCACTGTGACTTCGGTAGGAGTGGAGGTCCCCTCTGTTCCAGAGGAGCTGGTGGCTTTTTTTGTATTTATGCAGAAGGGAAAGCAGCTGATACACTCACAAAGTTTAACCCAATCCAGAAAAATATTAGCAGGGACCGGGCAGTCTCAGGTACTGTCTTAGTTCTATTTGCTTAACACCAAGCCCCTCAGGTACTAGTAAGGGTCAGGTTTCAGTGGTGAGTTTGTGCATGTAAAAAGAAAGGATATTAGCTCTGCAAGGAATCTGGTAACCTGGAACGTCTTTGTTTTTACCCGGGAAGTCTGACGCCCCAGCTTCGTGCTGGGCAGGACTGGGCTGTGGGTGCTGCTGAGAGCCGCAGCAGTGGGCACGGTGCCTCTCGAGCGGTTCCCAGTGACCTGATCAGGCAGGTCAATAAATATGGCTGATATATTTTAATTGAGTAGTTTCACGGACCGGTTATGTCCTTGTTCGTAGATGGATTGCTAGAGTAGAGATTCACAACTTTTCTTATTAAAAATGTCTGAAGCTGTTCACCACCACTGCCATAACTCAGAAGGAAACTGCCCCAGCTGGACCTTTTTCTTTTCAGCAAAGCCTCTCATCTGTGTGTGTTTGATCTAAGGACAGTTATATTGTATTAGCGTGCAGGATCTGATAAGCAGGGTGGACAATAAGATTAGAGCCTGTGGTGTTGACAGAAACACAGTCCATCCACCAAAACCTGCACAGTACTTAGTGAGGACCCGGAGACTCCGTTCCCCAGTGATCGTATCCTGCTTCTACCTCCCACCCACCCTCACCCACGCTTCTGTTTCACTGTTGTCTCCTTCCCACAAAGCACCAGAGTTTCTGTAACTATTGACTCTTATGACTCAAATGCTTTTCCGAATGCAAAGCCAGGTTGCAGAAGAACTGGTGAGGCAACCACAGCCAATGTTTTGGTTTCTTCCAGAGACATCTTCTAATGCAGCCCTGAGAAGCAGGGGAGCTGTACCCGTTTAGCACAAGGGCTGTAACGTCACTATGAAGTTTCTTGGTCTTTTAGGAAAGCTGTATATCATCCAGTAATTAAAGTGGTACAAATCCTTACATTACTGTCTGATTGTACTATGCCTGAGTGACCAGGGAGTACCAGTTTTTAAAAAATAACTCAAATCTGGGAGCCTCCCTTCCTATTGGAATTGGGGTATACTGGTCACTTAAATATGAGTTAGGAGCTTAAATGCCATTTAGGGTCTAGTCCTTAGCTGCTTCTTCTCAGTTGATGGCCTGCCCACAGGGATGCATGACATGGGTTTGCCACTAAATTCATTAATCCTGAAGCTGGGTATGAAGGTGATGAGCAGGGTTCTGTGCAAGACAGATGTGCCTCCTGCATCACCCAGGCTGTTACAAGTACCTCAAACCATGGGTCATCTCTTCCCTCTGGACCTCTGTAGCCCTTGCTAAGACTTTCGTCCTGATCGTAAGGATGTTTCTTGGGGAAGATCTAAATCCAGCAAAAACTGAATTTAATATATTAACAACTGCCACAGCTGATTTGTATTGCATTTGAGAGCCAAGAAGTGTCCATGTCAGGAATGGCAGTCTTTGTATGAGACCTTGTTTAAACAGCACATGAGAAGACAGTCCTGGCCACCAGAAACTTACAGTTTAAAGTTAGGAAAAGTTGCAGCAGATAGGCAGAAAAGCAGAGAGAACAAGCCTAAGGAAGTGGTGAAACAAATACTTGTCAGTCTAGTAGGCCTCATGCAAACTCATGGAGGCAATGTGGCAAAAGCAGAGTTTTAAGGGGGGACTGAAGAAAGATTATGAGGCAGCTCTGCAGATGTTTACAGAGAGCTTCTCCTGAGTACTGGGGACAGCGTGAGACAGAGCATGGAGGCATGGGTTCGAAAAGCTGGCAGGAGGCAATGGGCGTTGATAGACTGGGCTGGTCAAAGACAGGAGTTGGCTTCTCGGCCCCGAAGGAGGTGGTAGGTAGGATGAGGATAAGCCATGCTTCTGCCCCCATGCCCTGTCAGGCACGGAGGGAAGGTACCCACAGAGGCAACCCCTTAGAGCATTACAGACACTGCCTGTCAACAGCCAGAAAGCCCCCCTTCTTTTTGACCTGCCGTGAGTCAAATATAACTATAAAGCTGAAGTGGAAACAGATGGAGAGATAACTGCTGAGGAAAAGGACTTCGTAAAAGCAGTATAAACAGGCATGCAGTGTTTTTCAGTGTTTTTCAAACAGCCTTTCCTCTGGTTACAATTCAATAAGAAGATACTGGAAGTACCTCCTGATGTTAGTAAGGAGTAATCTACAATTTGAGAGTAAAGTCTTATTCCCCCAGTTATCCTTTGGCTTGTTTGTACTTATTTTTATAGATCTTCCTTACCGCACTGTTTGTATTTGCTAACATTCAGCAACCATTTCTTCCTTCAGCTGCACTTTTTTATATCAGTGTAACCACTTTTCTCATGGTCTCTTGGTGTTTGTTCTTTGCTTTGTTTGGATTAAAAAAGGGCTTGCACTTGCAATCCCACCAACTGGTACTTGAGTATTTACCAGTACCTACTTGTAAATTCCTGAAAGTTTTAGTGAGTTTTGCATTATTGTTCTGATTATTACCTCTATTCTCCTTTATAAAGGAAAATTTGTGCCAGAGTCATCACTATTCTGCATTCTTCCAGCTCCAGAAACAACCCTAAAGTCAGACCTGACAGATGCCTGGATTTGACCCTGCTAGCCTGAGTATTGGCGTCTTTGCCAGATGTCCAGGTCAAAGCATAGCCCAGACCATTAGAAGTGCAAGTAGAAGGGAACTAGAGTTCCAAGGAAAAGACAACCTTACCTTGTTACATGAGGCACACCACGTTCAGTACATATTTCCACCCCTCTCACAGAAACAGAAGTAATCTCCTACCTGACATTGCCCAGGTCTGTGCTGGCTCTGAGGAGGTGCTGTGTAGGGGTGAGACTCAGGCAGGATGTTATCCTGAAAAAAGTTGTGTTGAAGTTCAGGCACAGCTGGATCTAAAAAAAATTGACAGCTGTCCTGACTACAGCACTGTTACCTTCTGCACAAAGATTGACAGCCCTCTTAATTTCTGTTTGTCTTAGTCACCTTAAAAGACTATTGGAACATGCAAGCAAAAAAATCCCAAATTATTATTAAAACTTGTTCCTTTGTGACTCTTTTGGACTAACTGATCTCTACCATCTGTGCAGTGCATGGATGTTTTTAGCAATTGTAAACTGTAGTGATGGGCCACAAACATGCAGCTTAGTACATTTCAGTCAGAATCTGCAATTGTGCCATTTGGGTCAACCATATGCAATGTGAGTATTTGTAATACTAAAAATCATATTATGCCAATTAAAGTACCACGGTTCCCTTTTTTTTAATTTCCTGTTCTATAATTATGGTGGCGTGACCATCAGAAGGCAGGGGCAGTGTGGTAGGTCAGGAGGTTGACCACTACAAGCTCTATCCCATTAGTTCACCATAAGTGGGTTGTATGAACTCACTGGGAAATATACATCCAAAGGCTCAAAAAGGAGCTCACTCTCACCGTTCTGTGTCTAGGTACTTATGTTTAGCTAACATTGCTTTAACTACAGGAGAGAGAACATTTCAAAGGGTAATACTTAAAAATGGCTTACTCACTTCGTGTTTTTTTGACCTATTGATTATACTTTATGTATGACCTACAAATATGCGAAAGGAGAAAACTCAGCATTCAAAAGTGGGTGACGGCAAGATCCTTCACCTCGTTTCAGTCCCTTTATGCCAAATACAGTCTTGACAGCACAACAAAAGAGATCCACAAAATTGGCAGCAGCAAATAGTCCTTTGATTAAAGCACTGCTGAAGACCATAGCGAAACCTGGACACTTGTGCCAATACTGCCGTAGGGGAACGCTAGGAAGCGGACCAGCGAGGAGATGAAAAACACCAGGAGCAGGGATGGCTCTCGGTTGTGTTGTGGTCGTTGGGTTTAAGCTGCAATACCTTTGAAAAGTCCAGTACACGCCACTAATGTGTACAAGAAGGAGAGTGCCCCCAGGCCTACGACATTTATATCGCATCTCCCGGAGATGCAGCACAGAATTTTACCTGCAAATTTTGGAAAACGCTGCTGTGCAATATTGACGAACAGCTAAATTATTTGTTACGAAGGATGAGAAAGAAAATGGTCCAGCAGGTATCAACAGGGGACTGGGAGTCAGGAAGGCTGGGTTATGTCCTGGCTCTGTCTTTAAAATGGCTGTTTAATTGCATAATTCTCTTAACATACATGCACATTGTCATGTCCATCTTTTAAATAATAATGCTCATCTGCTGAGAAGCTTATATCATTTCCAAGAAAGTCATTTAGATACTTGGATGACAGGAGCTCTGAGCATGCATTGCATTATTACTGGCCCATGTGGTCTGAGGCTATCTTCACTGAAATATTAAGCAATGATCTGATTGATTCTCCTTACAACTTCTTGAACTGAGCCATTACGCAGAGTTAGATGTCTTCTCTGCTGATTTGACAAGAAGCCTTGGAGAGGGCGTCTCTTTACTTCCAAACACCTTAAAAAGACACATTTTCATGCCTAGAGATTTACCAAACAAGTTACCCCTTTGCTGCCCGTGGGTCAAAGAACAGCTCTTTGTGCTAGGCTCTTCTCAGGGCTTGTTCAAGCCTTGCCCGTTGGGTTTTTTTCTCCCCATCTTTGTCCCTTTGTTGCCAGGCTTGGAGAAGGTTATCATTACTTTCATCTGTCAAACATATTTCACTTCCAAAAGTGTAATCCAGTAGGCTCACGCCAGCTTTATATGGGCCTTTCTTGTAGGTGATGATCTCCTGACTTTTTTTTCATTTGTAGAAGCTCCTAGCTTTTAAGTTCTCTGTTACACCCTCCAGCTTCAGTGGGGTGCAGCCTTACACACAAGATTTGTTCAACAGAGTGAAAGGCCCTTTTTTTCCCCCACAGTATTCCCACTGACTTCAGCAATAATCTCGCTGCAAACTGAGATCAAAATTTGCCCTGCATTTGGGAGTGCCTTGACTTAGCTGCTAGTAGAGCCACTGTTTTTCAAATAAATATTTACATTTGTGTTTTATTTGTGGTTGATTCTATGGGAAACAATTAAATGGGTTCTTTTCCCAACTAAATCTGAATGATTCATATTTGGGGCTAAAGAGTTCATTGTGCGATTTTTACTTGCTTTGCTATATTTTTATTGCAGAATTTGTTATGTTGAAGAATCATGTGTGTCAGAAATAGTCAGCAGGCAACTTAATTAGTCATGAGTTTACATTTCTGAATGTCACATGGATCTCCCGGAAGAGAGCACAGACAGCATCAGAAGAAAGCCAGCAGCATCAGAAAACGTTCCTCTAAACAACTGGGAACTTTAAGGACGGATAAAGGGGTTTTGTACTTAAAAATAACCTCCTAGATAATCGTTCTGCCCATATGTTGAAGGGCTGCTGCTTTGTCATTTCCTTATGTTTGTTTAGTTTATATGTTAGTATATGCAGTGTGTAGATAGATTGTGGACTGTTTTCCTGACTTCAAAACTCTGAAGTTTCACCTAGAATTTAAAAGGGAATATTAAAGTTACTTTAAATGGGAAAGAGATTCTGCTGATATTGAACAGTATGGGCTTTCATGCTTCTGACTCCGAGTGAATGCAAAAAATCATTAGACAAGCCAATCTTAATGTTGTGAGTTTCTTGATGCTCACAGGGATCCCCTGAAAGCAGAAAAGTAAACTGCATAATCCAATTATTTAAAGTTATCTACAACAAAGTGCCATTCGGGGAACACACACAATCTAGACACCTCACCCACAGTCCTCGTGCCGAAATCCCGCTGAGGTGGTGGGAAACTCCTGTGCAAAGAAATCCAGCAGCTGTGGGCCTTATCTTTGTCCCTTCAGCACATTACCTGTTTTTCCCAGTTGCAGATGCTTTTGGCTCCCTGAAATTTTTGTACTGAACTATTAATATTTGTTGATACATATCCTATTCGAAAGCATAACATTTTGTATTTACATTTATTTTATAAAATTCCTTACTCTTGGTACGAGAAATAAAGTTTTAAATGGATATTCCATTGACCGCCTAAGCAATCAGGACTTTAATTTGCTTTCAGTGAAGTTTCAGTTTTCAACAGACGCAAGAACAGATCTGCATTCATGACTGCTTTTTATAATTAAACCAAAAAGAGAGGAGCTGCCATTAATGTAATGCAGTTTTCCAAATCAATATTGTGGCCTCTTCCTCCCTGATCTGCTGAAATACAATTTCAGAAACGCAGACCACATCGCTGCTCGGGGGGGAGGAAGGCACAGAGTACCTAACGTTCCGTCACTGCCTGAAAAAGTAAAATCTAAGTTGCTAGACCTTAAAGAAGAGAGGCCAAGGGGAGCTGGTAGAGCTACGCAGTTTTATAAAGCAAAGGACATCAGCGTAAGCTACTGTTGTGCCTGTGCTTGTTCCCTGTGGGGGGAAGGTATCATCAGCCTTCTCCTTGCTTCCTCATTAGTTATTTTTGGCTCCAGACGAGTCCTTCATTCCTCTTTACCAAGAATGCTAGACTTCCGTCACCATCATAACAAGAACAACAGCGGCAAAACAATGTGCATGTCTGGGTGTGCTCCAAAGAATGAAGCTCAAGGATAGAAATTGTTGTGACATTTTAACAGAATAAAGAGGGTTTCTAATTTAGCAACTGAGTTTATGTCATAAAATGTTATACTGGCAAAGATGTAACATACTTTGTAAATACATTTTCCAAGCTTTCCCAAAGTCAGCTCGTGCTACACATATGTCGTCTTGTCATTAGGGCATCTTGCAAAGTTCAAGAAGTAGTACGAATGTTTCTGAAACAGTAAGGCCTGACATTGCAAATTACAGAGTGTTAGAGAAACCTGCAGAGGACTATATTCCATCAGAGGACCACGTTCTACCAAACACTGCAAAACTGCATCAACTTTGCCTATTTCTTGTTTATTTTTTAAAAAGAGAGAGAAAACTGTAATAGAACAATTATTCAATGAAATATTTCAATCACAATTAGGTTTCCAGAAAATATTTTGGATGATCAGGGCATCTTTTTTCCACAAGAATGAAACCTCGAAACTCTCTGTGGAATTCATATCATGCATCTGCACTTTTGGACATTCTCAACATCCTCTAGGTCGAGAAATCTTACCCATAGGTGGGGTTCATCTGAACATTCATGTCTACATTGGGGATGTTTTCATCTGGATTAGTCATCTAAGCTTTCTGTATAGCCAATCCCAATGGGAGAAACAGACCCTTCTAAAAAAAACAAATTAAACTTATCCCAAACTAGACATCTAAAACAGAGCTAATATATCAAGCCCTTTTAAAGTGCCTTTCTATCTGTTGATGGTAAAGATAGCCCAAGGTGCCTAGCTCAGATGTAGATGCTTGAATTGTAGATGACTCAAGTTAGGTGAGATGAATTCTGCCCCACATGTCTTCTTGATTTTACAGGCTCTCTTGGAAGCAGACTCTGGAGTAGGCAGTGAAAATACTGAGACATTTTTGTTCTGTAAACCAGAAAGTTTGGTGTTCCCCAGGCAGGTCTACTCACCATATGTCTTACATTTGTTCTGTATCACAAAATTGACTTCTTGTTGCTTGGTTAAATACAACATTTTAAAGAAGCTAACATATGGCAGTACCACGCCACTTTTCAGAACTGGGATGCTATGGAGAGTAATGGGGAATTCTGTTTAAAAATTGGTGTTAAAAGCTATCCTCAAAAAATCTCTGCTAAATGGGGAAAAGGAGAAGGGGGTTTTTTTACCAAAAGTACCTCTTCTTAAAATATTGATAAATTACTTAACATACTATGAGTTAGTTGTATCAGAAAATGCTTATGGCAGTTGTTGAGTATTGCACCGAGGATTTGATTCTGTGCATCCAAATGCATGAAATTTCTTTACACATAGACAGATGTTCAAGATGCAAATACGTTAGAGATGAACCTGTCAGGTCTAAAAAAAAAATCTTCTTTGCTTGCTGTTTTCTCCATCTTTCAAGTAACATTCATTTCATTATTATTTTTATGTTCCAGGGCAAGGAGTAAATAATGTAACGGCAACCAGCTGTCTCACTGGCACCAATCTCCCTGCCCCCTGAGGCTTTGGTACAGTCAGTAGGTGATCCATGCTGTGAGAGCCAGCAGAAGAGAGATCATAGGCAGGAGAGAGAATCAGGAGAGAAAAAAAGTCTCTCTGGTTCAGATTCGGCACACTTTGGGCCAAATGCTCGCGCTCAGGGTACAGAAGGCGGCTCTCCAGACCCGTGATGCTTCCCAAGGGCAATCCATGGGTAGGGCAATGGCAATATTGGGGGCTGCATCTACGCAGCTCCAGAAGGATGAGGCTGTTTTACAGAAGCTTTCTGGGTGTTGCCGTTTCCCACTGGACTAGGTCGCATAGGTTGCACTGAACCGCATCCAGGGGTAATGTGGTAGGAAACATCAACAAAGCTGCTTGCTCCCGTGGCATAATACTCCCTACATCCTAATGCTTGAGATAACTAGTGTCATCTTCAGAGCCCTCCACCCACTGCCTTAACCTCCCTACATCTGAGCTGAGGAAGTCTCAGCCGCAGGATTCCCCATCTGCACCGATCACGCCAGACCTTGGGTTCACAGCGTCCGATCTTGTTTCACAGGCGCTCCCAAAGCTCTGCTGGCACGCCAGCATCGCCGCTGAATCACCGACGTGCCTTAGTCAGCCTGCTTAAAATGGCACAGCTCTGAATTGTCTGGTCCCCTCCTCCAAACTGCATCTGACCTTCTGCCAATCCTGCTCGTGCGTTTCTAGCTACTGGCCTCATCTCTGAATTTGCAACCCGCTGCTCCTTGAGACATCTATGCTCCAAAGGCCATGCGACCGTCTGCGGCCGGTCCTCTGATGAGGTACCAGGGCTTTCCTCCATTTGCACTATCAGACCATAAACCCTTCAGGGCAAGGGCTTATTACGTGTTAGGCGCTGACCTCTTCCTGTACCGCATCATGTACATTTACAGCACTATCAATTATTTAAAATAGCTCTGCCTTCAGTTCAACCACATGCTGAGTTAAGCTCCATAGCCTTTGGGTAGTTTGCAGCAATTTTATTTTTCTTCCTCAACGTTTCACAAATTGCTTGTCGCTCTGTAGCACTTGTTACTATTTGCTAAGGGAGATGATATGGTGTATTATCACTCAAGAGAAGTGTTTTTGCGAAGATAGTGTTAGCTTTCTTCCCAAAAATTGAGCTACGCCTGCATAGGAATGGAAGCCCAGACCCTATCCCCAGAGGGGCCTTGACTTCATTAGCACTTTCATTTAGCTCAGACAAGTAATTATTAATATCAACATCCAATTCTAGCAAATCTAGCTGGGTGTGCCACAAGGTGACAAGACGTAATAAACATAAAACAATATAGACTTAGAAGAAGGGAAAATGTTCCTTTCAGTTAGCAAGGGACAGACAAGACAGCAGCAGCAACAAATGGTGATGCACAGAAGTAGTTTCATATTTTTTAACTTAATCTTCTTCCCATATACTAAGTTAATATTTTAATGCTTTTTCTCTTGAAGTGTTGGGGACAATTTTAATTATTTACTCAGGTTAATGAAGAAATTAAGCTCTGCCTCCTGAAATATAAATATCAGGATGTTGGATGACAAAAATGCTGTTTTTATTTAGCTCAGGAACAGCTGGAGACAAATGCGATGCCTCTCCTCCCCAGGGTCTGCCAGGGGCCAGGGCACCTTCCCATCTTGTGTGTGCTCAGGGCTAAACCTGGAACAACAGGGTCAGGGCACCCAAGGACATGGCAAAAGCCAGAGTGGATGAGAGAGACCTCTCCTGCACTGTGCATGCGTGTGTGTGTGTGTGTATACGTGTGTGGTAACGTCCAGGAAGAGGAATCCAGGAGCAAGACTTTTACCAGGGGGCTATGTCATCAAATAACTCATGTTATAGCCATGAAGAGTCCAAAAACATTATTGTTCCTATTTTTCTCTCTCCACTCAGGCCCGGACCTCTAAATAATTATTTTATTTTTTTTTTAGCCACTGTGCCGAGAGCATTAGACCCTAAAACTATTGAGACTCATCATGGAAGATATAATTCCCACTCCCTCTTTTCAGGTAAGTCCCCAAATCAAGATGTAGGGCCACTTGCTTAGGCTGCTCAGACAGCACACTTGGTTAGTATAATACACGGCAATCCACCTTTTAATGGGAAGGCTCGAGGGAAAAGAAACTATCATTTGAACCACTTCCCATGGCCTGTAAGTCTGTCCCCAGCCTCCAGCAGTCCCACGGCCATCGCAGGACTGGGTCTATTGGGTAGCTGGCCTTGGAGACAGCCCAAGGTCTGCAAAGACCTTCCTTGCAGGAATGCTTGTGCTGAGCACGGTCAGCTGCAGCTCAGTCACTCCCAGACCCGCTAAACTCAAGGACAGGAAGAAGAAGGGACAAAATCCTAACGCGTAGTTCCTAAATTTTGCTTAGATGTCAAAACCTCTGTGTTTGGCAGATTCCCACCAGGAATTCCAGAGAAGAGTTTCTCTCCTTCTCTGAGCCTTTCTCTAGGATGTAGCAAAGCTGAGGTGGCTCGGGGCAGGGCGCTCTGGGGCGCTGGTGGCCAACGCCGGCTGTGACACTGCCTGGCTGCATCCTCGAAGGGAGCACGGGGGACAGAGGAAGAGCCTGAGAAATGAAAGGGCTCGGCCAGCTCCTCGAATGCTGCTCCTCGAGTCTTCTTCTCTCTTTCTTTAGGCCCTTGGCCAGCTGAACCCCTTCATGCCATATGCGATGGGGTGTCACCATTAGGCGTGTTTTCAAATGTCTGTCCGAGAAAAAATCCTTCTTGCTGCGATCGAAGCCCATTTCTTCTTGTTTAACGGACATACTTTACACTTACATTCTTAAAAGGATTTATTTTTTCTCCTGTATCTCCAATGTCTCAAAATTATTTTTAAATTTTCATCCTTTCCTCCAGTGTACTAACAGTCCGTCCTCAGATGATGTTGTCTTCAAATTTACTAAGCTGTTTCATCATCTGAGTTGCTAACAAACACATTGAATAGTACCAGACCCAGAGAGGCCCCTGTCCAACCCTACTGCATGCCTCTGTACAGGCTGTTGGTGAACTATCAATTACTACTTTCCAGTCATGGTTAGACAACAAACTTGGCTAATCGTGCCTTGTATCACATTCAGGGTCCCCAGTAACTTCACCGTCAGTCCGGGGAGGTGACTCAAGTAAAGACTCAACCTTCACGGTCACCCCCCCCTTTCCTCACAAACTCCTCACACTTTTGCAGCTTTCCACATTTCCTCCCAGCCATCACATCCCTGCCGGAGTCATCACGACAACAGGAGGGTAGTTATTGCCAGTGTCACTCTGAGGAGCAGCTACCAGATGGTGAAGCCACACACAGAAGACCCTGCGGCACCGGGTGGGGGAACTCAGGCAAGTTCTCAGTCCTACATTTTGTCTAGGGACGAACCTGGAAGTCCTGGAGGAGAAATGAAGAATGGAGTAAGCTTTTACACTTTCACCCCAGGAATTTGACTCTGGGCCCCTAGGGTGAAACACCCAAAAGAAGAACTTAAGCAAAACCAGACCAGAGACTGCAAATGCTGAATGAGGAGGAAATAATTCTGAAATTTTTGCTTGTCCACAAAGCATATTAAAAAGCCACAGAAGCACAGCAGAAGTAAGGCCTCTAAAGGCAACAGTATAAAACTGTACCCTTCGTCTGACCCATGGCTCAGAGTTTACGCAGCCTGGGGCTAGAAGTGCATGGCGTTCTTGTCCAAGTTTTAACTAATCATCATGGTGCATTTGCCATTTTTCCTATGGCTGACCAAAAAGATCCAGTTAAAACTGCCCACATCTTTTTTAAATTGTTTTAAATTCCTTATTCAGTGAAGCCAAGGTTTTACTCATAGTCCCTTAGCTCAAAAGAGGGAAGCAATAGAGGAAGAGCGAAGAAGTATAAGCTTATGATTTATGTAGATGGCTGGTCCTCTATGTATTCCCCAAATCTCTTTTACTTGCCTATTATGCATAGACTGGCTTCTTACTGGCCTCCTGAAAGACATACGCTTCAATGAGGAATTTGAGCAAAGGGAACAGTGGCCTTAGTGACTCCTTAAGGCAATAGCTGCAATAATCTTCTCAGATGAGGAAAATATACATACATATAAATTGATTAATTTTCTACAGGATAATGTATTACTTTCAGAATGACTTCTTACGTGAATAGCTGAGCATCCTCTAACATTCAAAGTGGTTTTGTGTTAAAAGCAGCATGCAAGGCAAATAGCACGACCTTGCAGAGCACACGCCAGTTACAGGGCGTACTGCTGTGAAATACACGCAGTATCAACAGTCACATGAGCAAACCTGTCCCATATGCGTAAAGTTGTATGCCTAAGGCATTTGCTGGGTTTAGCCCCATAGCTCCAGCTGCTGTGGAAGTTGTTTCATAGCCTGTCTTTCCAACAGAATTAATAAGCTTTTCCAGGAATAAAATACTACAAACACTGTGTCTTTGCTATCAAATTTGGGGTAACAAAATAATGCTTCTCTGAGGCATAATGTGAGGATAACCGTGCGCCAGGAGTGCTTTCCTCAAGCACAAAGTCATTCTTTCTCCTGATTAGGGGCCTGTTCAGAAACGCCTGGTTTTCAGTGACTCCAAGAACCAGACAGCTGCATCCCTCATACCAGAACATACTCTTCAGGCGTGTTTCTATGATGTGCCACATTCCTCTTCTGGCAAAATTTTACGATGGGTAAGCACATCCAGGCCAGTGCTAATCTAGTTAGCAAGCGTAAGAAAAAGTGGTGGCATGGGCAAGCGACTACTAGGTGTGCCCAGGCTGCTTGTGCTCCAGTTGCTAGCCTGTGCTGTCACATCTTTACTGCTGCTGTTACCAGCATGAAGTATATTAAAATTAACACAGGTAGCTCATAGGTATGCCAAATCTGCCTTGAGTAAATATTTATAGTCTGTGTAGACATATCCAGTTCAAAAGCCAAAAAAGTGGAACAAATGTCTATAAAGACACACTTTTCCTACTCTTTTTTCTTTTTTGCATATTAGCAAAATAAGCTTCCTTTGTGGAAGTTCTTATTATAGTCTTACTTAGAATAGACTGGCAAGTGACAGGCTGAGTCATATTGGGTTTGATCTCCCTTATATGGCAGCAAACCAGGAGTCACTCTGCTGAAGTTCACTGGAATAAAACTAGGCTAAGTGGGATCAGAATCGGGCTCACAAACTTGTGCAAGGGTGTTACAGGTGCTGCTGGTGATACACGTATTTTGGAGTTAACCCTCACCTAACTCATCATCATCATCACGGTGACAACAACAGTTCTCGGAATTGAACAGGAGTCCAAATCCACATGGAAGAGAATACGGCAAAATGATCCACAGCCTGGGAAACAGGTTTTGCTTTAGCATATGATGTATGAGAGTCTCTCAAACACACACTTGATACTTGCATCTCATAATGGTAATGGGACTAAATGCATGAGTAAGAGTTACAAGATAATCCCTGACATAATTTTACTCATGCCTTACACTCATTTTTTTCCAACCCTCTAGGCTGTCCTATAACTAAGTATTAAAAACTACCAGGGGATTCCTTGCCATTTAGCTCTAAAAGCTGGTTCATGAATCTTGTGATCTGACTAGCTTAAAAGGCCAGTTGTTCCCTGACATGTAAGCAACATTATAACAACATTAAACAGCAAATCATCTCATCTTCAGACGACTCCTGAGCATTTATTGCTTAATTGCTATCAGTTTTGCTGGCGAAGACTGTACCAACTACTTTCCAGGGTGTATTCATTTCCAACCATTTTTATTGCGGTCCCTGCTGTTCTTCTTCATTATTTTTATCCTCTATGGGCCATGCACCACTTTGCTGAATCCAATGTCTTTTCTTAAAAGCCAGTTTTCCTTGCTAAGTTGTTAATTTTTTTTCTGCTGGCTTTGATGTCTTTCTTCAGTTTCCCAGTGCATCCTCAGAACTCCAATTCATTTCAGGCTTTTATTTCTGTTGATGCCTGCTCTTTAATTTACTACTACATATGCCAGCAATTTACAACTGTCTGATTTCTTTAGTTTGAATTTTTCATGCAATAATAAGTAAGACATGAAGTCAATGTAGTGCTATCAACCCAAGGTGCAAAAAAAGAAAAAAAGGGACAGTACCAAACAACACCTTCAGTTGCTTTATGATTCTAAGCCTTCGTGGCCTTTTTGGTCTTCTAATCTAAAGGTAAGGACAAAGATACGCAAATTACAAACAGTATTAAAAATAACCCTGAAGGAAAGTCCAGTGTATTTGAAAACATAATTGACTTTAGCAAAGAAGCTAATACTCACTTTTTTTCAAAAGGTGTTCTAAATTTCAAGCCAAAACGCCCAAGGCCATTTGAAGCTCGCTTTCAAGAATTGCTTGAAGGTGAACTGCTCTGTCGGGGTAAAAACCCCAGCCCAACCATGGAGTGCTTGCACAGAGCCAGTGTTGCACCCTGCATGGGGGTTACAGAATGGGGAGAAAGCATAGGGGAGACGCAAGAGAAAAGAGGATGAGGAAGAAAGAAGGCTTGCAGAATTATCCTGTGGCTTCTTAGATGCCCCCCAGAATATACTCTACATCCCACCGTTCCCCCTTTAGTTAACTACAGGGCACAAAAGCATAATTTCTCTGTGCTTTGTAGTTCACCTTTAAGACCTTGCTCTCCTGAAGTTAAACTCCTTGTTAAGCTCTGACATACAGAATATTCTGCTTGGATCACAGGGAACAGGCTTATATTTTATGTTGATGTAAACTATAAAGGCAGCGTTTTTCTGTATGTGGTTAAAACAAAGAATGGGGAATTTAGCATGCCTAAATTCACAACGAGAAAACCTGAACATACTTCTAAAGGAAAAAAATGTCGGACACCATTCTCCTTGTCATGTTCATAAACCCATCATTTCTGTGTGATTCCTTTTAAGTTCAAAGCACTGGGTTTTTTAGTAAATGAGACAAAAGGGAAATGGTGAAAACAGTTTCCCTGAGGAAAACTATTCCCCAGCTCTTAAAAAGTTTGAACATATCGAAACCTTAGGGACCTGAAAGCATTTTCCATTACATTTGTGCTTTTCTTCTTGTTTTTTTTTTTTTAATTATTTTTACAGAATGGCGAGAAAGAAAGGAACAGATCATTCAGATCCATAAATGAGCTCTTGCTTTGGCTGATACCAATCTCTTCCTTCTCACAATGTTTTGAAAAGCTTCCCACTATTTTCAGTGGTGTGGCTGTCTTCACATCGGGCCCTCATTCAGCTGTTTCAGGGCTTTGTAGGTGTTTTGTGCCTGGTGTGTTGATTACAGAAGAAAATTCAGCACAAAAAAGAGCTAACGAGTAGTTTCAGTTATGTCTCAGATTTTTTTTTAATATATTATTTCCATCTGAAATACCCTGGAAATCTTTATACATAGCAATAGACTCAGAAATAGGAGGCAGGAAGGCACCTCAGGAAGCCCTCTAGTCCATCGCTACCCGCGGTAGGATGGACCATACCCATGCCACTTCTCACAGATGCTTTTCCAGCTTCCTCTTAAAGATCTCTAGAACTTAGAGATCTGCTTCCTAGGACAGATACTCTAGTTCTTCACCATTTTACCATTAAAAATCTTCACTAATACCCAAACTGCATGTTGCACTTGCATTATCCCCCCTTAGCACATTTTTTCTGGTCTTAACCCACGTGAACACCGAGGTCAGACAATTTCCTGTCCTCTGCCTGGCAGGCCTCGATGTGTCTGAAAAAACACGTTTGAACGCTGACATCATGTCACTCCTCTCTCTTCATTTCTCCGCAGAAAATAACTTCAGTTCCTCCTGCCTTTCCTCAGAGTCTGTGCCCTCACGATTATTTCTTGAGCTCTGATCATTCTTGTTGCTTTTCTCGTGAAACTCTGCCATTAGTTTCCACACACACCCCCCTCCTGAAGTGGGATATCCAAAAATGGGTTCTGTACGGATGAGAAAAAGATCTCACCCTTGTCAGACCTTGCCTCTCCAACTCAGTATGGAATATCAATATGGAAAACTTCATCGGCCACAGTAGACACAAACAGTATTTAAGGGTCTATTAAGCTCAGCTTTCAGGAGATTGCAGTTTGGCCTCATTGTGTCATTTGCAAGCTTTAATAGGCATTAAGGCTACTACCCCATACACTAGGGTAGGTGAACACACACCCAGAGGGAAGGAAACTTCTAGAAGCTGTTGGATCCAGACATGGAGTTCCCCTAACTGCCATGCAAGGGCTCCACTACTAGTGTCCTGCTACTAAAGGTCATTTGCCTTCCTCACACATGAAAAAAAGAGATGCAGAAAATCTGACATGAGAGGGAGAAAGTGCTGACCTACTGTAACTCGATCAGTGTTGGTACAAAATGATGCTTGGATAGCAGGATCATATCTTCATTCTTTCCTTCTCTTACAAAACTCAATCCGGTTCACACTCAATTAGTATAAAGTTTGCTGGAGACTAACTTTCAGAGTCAATCTATCTCCCAAGAGACTGGTCAGTAGCTTTAATAACAAGGAACCTTGTGCTGTGCAGCTGCCCAGGGCTTATCTCTTGTAGTATTTAGGATTCCATTCAAGAGCAGTTCCCCTTTGTCTGCTGCCTTCATAAATAATAGATACATCTTGCATTAGAGATTAGCAAAGATTGTTAAGCTTCCTTTTTTGCATGTGTAAGATTTGGTAGCTTTTGAAATATTGATATAGTTGTGCAATTTGGTGCACCTATAATGTTTTTAAGCAAGAATTAAAGAAAAAAAAAACAGAGAAGAGGAAAATGATGGTAGATCTAAAAAGCAGATCTCTGACACTCAAAAACATCAGAAAATGTGATCATTCCATTTTTAAATCTATGGAAAAATAGTTGCATTACTAACTTTTGTAATATTCTTTTAAGAAGGCTCTACAGAGATTGCTGTAGGTTTCAAAGCAATTACGGTAGGAGGTCATGAAAAGCCTTCAGGAAATGCTGCCAAGGTACTGCACCATCTAAAAGGAAGAACACAGTGCTGGAAACTTTTCAAAGAGTAGACAAAGGAAGACAAATTTTCAAAGTCCTCTTTACTCATTTCACTGATTTTATTTTTACTGTAATACTTTACAATTACATCTCTTATCTTTCCTATTTAACCTTGGTATTCCTTTTTGGAAAAAAACACAGATAATTCACTGCATGTTTTGGTGGGAACCAGCTTTATCAAGACTGGTGACTTCTGTTTTTTCTTTTGCATGCATGCTACCGAGTTTAACTGTCTAAGCAGTGACATTGTACTTGTTATTGTGGTTCTTTGTATGCAGTGAAGTCCTATTTCCAGCTCTCTGGCCCATCCCTTCCGCATATCCCACAGACAGGACTCTTAAGTGCAGCTTATTACAGGGACAAGTTAACCGGTAATTTCATTGTGCTCCGTGGCTAGGATCCTGAAATGCAGGCTGCCTAGCCAAAAAAGGGTGGACAAAAACGGAAAGGCTGCATTAAATAACCATAAAAGTTACAGGGTCTGATAATACATACAGTTATGGCAAAATCATTGCTTTCATGCTGTGGCCAACTTGCCATTATCCAGAGCTATGGGAGAGGAGGAGAGGAATAAAGGCCTGAAATAACCTAGCTAATGGAAAATTGCAGGCAATATGGTACTGAGCAACTTGGTGCCAAGGCATTTGAATGGTTTGCTGTGAAGTCAGCCAGGATGGCTGGTGCCACATTAGTGCTAATATGCCCTTCCGGAGCACGCCGATTCCTTCAGGACCACACAATTGTGGCCTTTTGTCCACGCTCCACGTTGCGGGGATGCTCAGAGCTGGCTGAGGAGCACAGCACAGTTGTATTCAGGGCTCTGCAGGAGTTAGCTCAGGTCCAGCTGGACTTAGTACCTCAAGCTTAGTGCCAGACTTGCTAAACTGAGGCTGGCTTCGTGCAAAGCCACCTTGAGCCACGGGGTGCTTGGACACCCAAGTTGCCTCTGTGCAGAGCAAGATTCGGTCTGGCGGGATTAAATAGTTCAGCGTACAAAACGTACAAAATTCGTACAAAATGTACAAAATTGGCTGAGCTTTCTCAGAGACTAACTTACTCTAGATATGGTATGGCTGTCTATGCAACATTCTCTAAACTACCAAGTCTGGCCAGATCAAAACTGCCTCTGTAATCATCATAGAATTTAGCCTGAAACCACAGATCACTGAGAATGGACTGCTTTAAAGACAGGACATCTAGACACACGAGATATAAGAGATTTACTCAAAGTCTCATAGCATGTCAGTAAGAAGTCCACAGCTATTCACTATATCTCAACCGTTTCCCAAACTTTAGGTCTTCGTCCAGGCTACTCTGTGAAAACAAGGCTGGAGTCTCTGTCCTTACTGCAGGGAATGGCAGGGTGAGGAACTCCTAACTTGTCAAATGGAAACTGTAACGCTGATCGTTCAGCAGACAGAGAGTGGAAATAACAGGACTGAGTTAACGGGGACTGAAATATTCAGCTTTCATGACCACACAGGGATACCACAAAAACAATGAAGAAAACAAAGCTATTTGGAAGTTGGAAAGCCGGGGACAGGTACTCTATACCCAAATGGATTAGCTAAGGCATGATTGACTAGAATTACATGTGCCTTTCTAAATTACCCATTTAGCAGCACTAGGGATGTGAAGAGGGCAAGAGAGACCGACCACATTGTTTTCTTTTGTCTCTGAGGCAGACTGTTTGGACTGGAAGAGGATCAGAACTTGCAACAAGCTCTTCACTCTTCTAAGATTCATCAGGTTACACACAATGCATCTGAAAGTGGCTTAGCCTCTCCTCACATCATAAATATGCTATGGAAGGAGAGTGAGAAAATACATAGAGAAATGACAATATTTGGAACTTTCCTCTCTTTCAATTTTCTTCTTGGTGACCTCTACTCACATTCCTCCATGAGCTATCATTTGATTCCTCTCTTCCTCCAACTTTTCCTATTAAGAAATGTGAAATAACCCACAGAAATCTTTCAAAACATAGAAACAGGGACACCAAGTCAGGGAACATCAGTACAGCCCAGTCTCCCATCTCTAACGGTGGGCAGCAGTAAATGCCTAGAAAAGAACTTAGCAACAGAGCAAGTGCATGATATTGTTCCCAGAATATCTATCGAGCACACAGCAATTTGTGGTTCAGAGGATTCCTGAACCAGACATGGTGATTTTGCATGTAATAGCCCCCAATGGATTCATCTTTCATTAAGTTGTCTAGTCACTCTGGAACCCATGCTAATTTTACTCATCTACAGCATTTTGTGGTGAGGGGGGTCACATCTTCAGCATTCTGTTGTTGCTTAAGGTTCTTGGTTTTGATATTTGAAGGAGAGATTTCAGGAAATATTTCAAGAACTGACAAACTAGGGTTGATGAATGGAGGATGTGATTCTCCTTCAGAAGATCAGACAAATGTATCTCTACCTTTAAACAAACAAAAACCCCACAGCTGAGCACAACGGTAGCATATGTTTGTACACAGTGAAAGTTCTTGAGTCTGGTTTCAGGTGCAAGCCTTTCGTCATGCACAGTTGAATCCATCAGAAAAGTTCTCAAGAAGTAATCTAAACTTGGCTGCATAGTGGAACTGTGCAGATATATTGCTTTTTGATAAGCATTGAACTGAATTTATGCTGCAGTGTGGCTAGACAGACTCACTCCCATGGAGTTTCATAAGCAGCATCTTCTGTTTTCCACCATTCCTTCTTGCCAAAGAAGACAGTTCCCTGTGCAATTCCTCATAACGGTCAAAGGAATTCACAACAGAAGCGTGAATTCTATTGCATACTGAGAAAAAACAGATCCTTTGTGCCTTAAGGTAATGGAGCATATCTAAAATAATACAGCACAAGCATTAAGCTCAGCAAGAAAAATTCTGTTCTGTTACCACTAGCTTATTGACAGAAAATGAAGCTGAAAAATTTGGCCAAGCGTACTTCTGTAGTTTCTTCACGCCTGGTTGTTGTGTTCAAACAAAGGCCTTCTCTTTTCCACACAATATAAATGCTCCTTGTTCAAACCTAGAGTTCATAACTTAAGAATTTGTTCCTAGAGAAATTGTTTTATTGTTGTTACTAGCGCTACCGAGAAGAAGACAAAAAAAAAAAGTTTTATTAAAGCATTTAGGATTCTCTATTATATTAATACAGGCAGAAAGAGGGGAAACCCTAAAGCAGTGAGATGACTTTGGACAGCCTGGCCAGCAATAGCCGCTGCAGCCTGCTGGCATGCCCAGTTTGACCTGACATCAGCTGGGAATTGCCACAGAGCGAGGTGCTGAGATTTGGAGAGAAAGCCCTGGCAGAGAGGTGGAAGTCCAAGGTACCTACAAGGATACGTCACCTGATTTTGTGTAGGTGGATGAGGTTACATTGGGCCGAAGGTGGACAGGGAGAAGGCAAGACCAGGGAGAATTTGCCCATAGGATCTGCACAGAAAGCTGGAAGAGGGAAAGGAAGACCTTCAATAAAAATGCTGGAAGAGGAGCTGGGAGGAGCAGAAAGAGAAATTAGTATGATGGGAGACATTCAGTATGATATGACCCAGCACGGGACTAACTAGGAACAAAAAGTGGTTGGAGAGAAATCCAAAATCATTTATAAACTCCAAAATGCCTTCTCTGAAGATGTGGGTCAAGAAATATAATAATAAATGAAAGGGTCAAAGACTCATACTTTCGACTCTAATACGCGCAAGTATCTTCCCCTACACAAAAGTCTGCCTTTCCAGTGTATTGTTCTTTGCTGCAGTGGTGAATAAATTCTGCTTTTGGAGTTCGGGGGGGTGAGATCTGCTTTCTGCTTCCCTCTGAGGACACCAAGGGCCCAGAAGCCGTGGGACGCTGAACAGCAGTGGTGTGAGCAGGAGAGGGGACAGAGTGGCTCCATAGATTACTATGGTCCGGTAAGCAGGATTTTGCGGAGGAAGAGTGGGCAACTAGACCACAGGGCTGTCGTTCAGCTGACTGACTGCTTCTCAGCAAGGCAACGCGAGGTGGGAGCTGCAAGCAGCCACAGGGCCACAACCGTCCAGAGGGAGAACCAGCACATCCCCGTCCCTGTTGAAGTCCACACTGAAAGGAGGAGAGAAAATGCTTTCAACTGCCGCAGCCCCAAGCATCTCACCTGGGCTCTTGCACCCTCAGTTCGAGAGGATAAAGATTTTGCCCTGAGGAACAGACGTAGGTTGTTCTTCAGCCACTACTATGTCACGCTGTGCTGTTTGCTGTAAACTTACATTCAAAACAGAGCTGGACTTTTGAACTGGAGGCCCCTGGGGAGGCAGAGCTATGTACCATTACTAAATTTAGAAGCTTCTGAAGTGGAAAAATGGTAAAATGTTTTGCAAATAGCAAACTTTTCAGGATGCAGTGCACAAGAGTGGTTCCACACAGCCCGGCTGCTACGAACAGATGATTGGGAAGCGGGCAATCATTAATCTCCTTCTGGAAAGACATATAGATTCCTGAACTGTTCACAGATGACTTCAGATACATCCAGAATGAAAGGCCTGATTTTTCTTCCTGGCTCCAGTCACACAGAGTGTTTCACACTGGCATTTCTGCCTAGGAATCGCTGTTCCCTGAGGAGGCATTTGAACCCTCTGCAGAAACAGATGAGTCTATGTAAAAGCTGCCGCATTTCCTTGCGGGAAGGGTGTTTTTGCCCTATATTTGGCACCTTTTTTTTTTTTTTTGAGAAGCTTCATAGGTATAATCAAAATTGATTACTATGTCAGATAATCACGGTATTTATGGCCTTTATCACCTTCAGCTCAGTTCAGAGTATTTAATTATACTTCAGGTATAACTTACTTTTCTGTACAATCTTCAAAGACATTGTTCTGACGGCAACATACAGCCACCTCCTCAAATAAGTTATTATTTCTTAATATCAAGATACATAGTGTTAAGTAGGATACCTTACTACTTTGTGTCTTGCCGTGGCTTGTTTACAAAGATCTGTAAGAAATCTGGCTTCGGATTTCTTGACTCTCCTGCAAAAGCCCATCCACTGCATTGCATCGCAACATCTGCTTCATGTAAGCTCCTTGAAGTTCACTGGGACTCAGCGTAACGAGTAGCAGCTAGGGGTTCGCTTGGCTGGTGGGGGCAAGTGAACGTTCATCTGCAGAACCCTGCTGACAAGCACTGCGGTCACTACAAGTGATCTGTGTATTTCCATGGATATTCAAAACAGTAAGTCCAAGTGGCTCTTGGAATCTACAAACTGGAATAGATAAAGAGGAACAGAAAAAGCCCAGAGCTATGCTTCCTCCTTTAGTTTTTATTCATTAACAATAGAGATGCAGTGAAATAAAATGTGTGTACTTAGACCAGAATGCTTTACTATTTAGATAACCGAATTATTTAATAACGAGGTAAAATCCTATAAAAATTAGCATTTTGCTTCTTGTGTTGTGGAAGATACAATGCAGACCAGTAGTTCAGGGTAAAACTAGGATAATACAGTTGCATGAATTATGAGACAATATAATTTAAGAGAAAATGTAATTCTGTTGCAACACCATCTCTTGATTTAAGTTGCACAGCAGGACAAGGGTTTCCTAAGAAAAATTTGATAACCACCATAGAGGTTTTTTCTTTTTTTAGTTGCCTAGTTACAGAGTTTGCAAGCATATATTACAAGGTTAGCCCATTTGTGAGGTATCCTAAATATGTTAGGCCTGAAACTATAGCCTTGGCAGTGCACCAGAGACCCAAAGCTTTCTTACAGGAGACTCTGATATGCATCAGTTTCCAATAAAACCTACAGATTAAGAGGATTTTTGGCATACAAAAAGGTCCAGGCTAGACCCAGACGGACAATGACCCAGTGTTTCTCCATGGGTTAGTCATGAGGCTTCTTTGTGATTCAATCCTCTTGATATCTGTAATATGCAAAACAAAGGTATATTTCCTTCATTTCTATAAAGAATTTTAAGATCTACAAATAAAAGAGTTGTATAACAGAGCTAAGTACTATTATCCTAAGTAACACTACTGCTGTGTCTTAAATCGATGTATCTATAATCTATGATTCATAGATTTGCTCTCTTTTTAGTATTAGTTTATACCATTTTTGTGGGGTTTTAATTATTTTCAATATTTTCTGATGTCATGCTCTAGAATTTGCAAGGATTCACTTTCCTCAGGACTCTGGTCTAGAACGTGAATTGCCATGGTATCTGCTCCTCTCCTGTATGGTCGCAAGGGCAACCTTGAAACTGTGACGGCATCATCAACTGGTGCAGTAATGTCTTCCTGAGGCTGCAAACAGTCTGAATTTAGCACAATAAACCACCTGTTCATATTCCAGGGGACCATGCATACGCTGTGATTCTGTGGCTAGGGTATAAAATTTGTCTAAGAAAAAACAGGCAGTGCCTTTTTACTCAAAATATTTCACCTTCTCCAACGCCTTCTCTCCAACACATTTCCTCTTTTTCTGCCCTACCATGACCGCTGTGAATCTGCCCTTTTTTCAGCCCTCTAGGAGCAAATTAATTGGATTAAGCGGTCACTCCTTCAACCACCACGAAAGGAAGTAGGGTGTTAGAGATCCCATCTGCAGCTCTTCAGGCAGAAAGCCGTGCATGCAGAAGGCAGAACCGGGCAGCCCAAGGACCAGCTGGGAAGCTGGGACCAGCCAAGTCCCAGCGTGGAGCTGGTGAAGCCGCCTAAAAGCGACCTCTTCCCTTTGAACAAATGGAAGGGAAAGAAGGTGCTGAATAAACATCAGCCAAGCCAAGACCCGAGGAGCAGAGCCTAGCCAAATGAGAGGTGTAATGTAATAAACTCTTCCTCTGATATAACCTTTGTTGAGAAAAATCACCAGTTAGTTTCACTGCCAACTTTAGCAACAGTCAGCTGTCAATTAGCCATCACTGATTATCCATTCTGCTCTTGGTAACTCCTAAGACAGCTCTGCACAAGCCCAGGTCGGGTCTAGAAACAGTATGGGCCCTTCACAGGGAACTGTGCGTGCCTGGTAGGCATGATGCTAGCTCACTGTTTTTTGTTATTGTATGTCTTTATAGTCTAATTTAGATATGTTTCGTATTGCTCTTCTTTTTTCTTCAAGCCAAGTGTTCACCTCTGTCTTCCCTGCCTGCCTTTTGCTACATAATTAGCAGCTATGTGAAGCATACTTATGGGATGAAGGTGGGCATGGAGAGCTGGGAGCAAAGATTAAGGCCCCATTCTTTCACCTTAGAAACAGCATTTTGTTTCAGAAGAGCCCATGAGTGTTGCCATGGCACTTGGGCATTGTTCTTGTGCGTTGGGTTCCACTGTGTGGAGCTTCTTTTAATTTTCTGACATTTTCAGTGATGGGCCTAAACTATAAATTCTCAGATCCCTGAACTTTGCTCTTATTTTGTGGTTTGAGCTCATTTTATTGACTGATAATGGTTTTATAATAAGAGAATTGTTTCACTCATTAGCAGTGCAGTGACTGCTGGAGGTCTGTGCCCAGCATAGATTACTTAATCCAAGCTGGCCAGATACTTAAATTTCAGCTGTTTCAAATGAAGACTGTTTTCACTGAGTTGGTTTCTGTTAATTTTCACTGCCCTCTGACAGCTGCTGCATCAGAGTTTCCTTTCTGTAATTAGTTATTGCAAATTCGTACATATGAAGAGTTTTTAAATACGAAAGGTAGCTGACACAGGTGCTGTTTGCACTGCCAAAGCAATCAGCCTGGCGGGAAAATGAGTGTAGCAGGGAGAATATGGGAGACCTTACAGAAGCGAACTCCTGCCGTACGGAATGTCATCGGACGTAGCGAAAGGCCTCCGAGCCGCGCAGCCATCACCCCCCAGCCGCCCACCACAACCGCCCAACGCTCCTCGGGAACGGCTCCCTCGCGCTCTCCCGGACCCCTCTGTCACGAAGCTAAGTCTGCGGCCGTGCGTTTACAGCCCAGATATACCACGGGTTGCAGCGAGTAGCTGACACAAAATGCTAGTGGCAAAGGGTAAGGCCATGAAGCAGTGAGGCTGCCGGGTTAGGCCAGCCGTCGGAGCTCTCTCTACCGAGACATCTCCAATGGACGAGACACCACCCACCAGCACAGCAAACGGACGGACAGCCTTTCCACCGGCAGCGGCGGCTTAACCAGGGATCACCATTTCTTTCAACCACTCGTTTGTGCCTCCACGAGACTCCCTCGGCGGGGTCAGCCAAACTCTGCGCGGCCGCTCTGTGACCGCCACATCAAATGACCGACGTGGACTCACGAGAGTTCTCCCGGATTTCCCAAGGCAATTCACTGCACACCCCCCCCAACAACAGCTTCACCAGCACCAGTCACAGGACAGTGCAGGGGAGCGAGGAGGCAAGGAGACAAAAAGAGCTGCAATTTAATTAAAGCCATCGCTGACAGCAAAGGAAATGTCTGTGGACCCACCGCGTCCACGCTGACTGCAGAACAACTGAGCGTCCCCTCGTACTTGTCTCTGCTGACTCCTGACAGAGCCTAGGAGACCTCCTCAGGCTGAACACCTAACTTTGAGATGGTTAAAGTCAGATTAAAAAACCCCAACCAAAACATCTCTGGGTCTTCGGTGTGAAAGCACCACATCCTGGTATCTTGTTTGCTAACCAGGCTATCAAACGCTTCATTTCTGATCACGCATCTCTCCTGTTGCCCCCCTCACTACCAACTCCTTTTTTCTCCCCATCCTTTCAAATTGTATCTTGACCTTTTCGTTTGCTCTCGCTTCTCTTGTACCTTTTTTCCCCTTTCTTTCATGTTTTTTATCTTCTCTTTTTTTTTCCCCTCTGGTTTCAGCTTTACGTTTCCGTACTTTGTTTTCAGTGAGCCGCTGCCTCGTGGGTTGTCACAGTAACACCTCGTACGTAATTAGCTCCTGTGCTCTTCATCGTACTGTTGGGTAGAGATCTAATTGGCCTCTCAGTTTCCCTGCTATGACTCCGTGGCCAGGCCAAAGATGGCCTTGTTGTCCCTTCCTCTTGGTGCTAGCCATTGTCCTCCTGAACCTTTCTTCACCCTCACCATCCACGTGCCATTGGTGAGGAAGGCTGGGAAGCAGCTGATGTAGTCCCAGAACCAGCTGGCTTCCTGCTTTGGTAGCTAATCAAAAATCTGCATTCCTCAAATTTGGAGCCAGCAGGTCCGAAGCCGAGCTTCAGCGGTCGTGTGAGCATGCGGTTTCGGGCTGGCGTCGCTGACTTTGGGGAGTTGCATGCACCAGAACCGCCCTTGGGCCCCCAGCACCAAAACCTCCGAAAGGTGGAAACAGAAATAATTCTGAGAATTGAAGCAAGGGGTGGCTGGGAAGGAGGGGGGAGGAGGAACAGACATGCTTCTCGGTGTTTGCCAAGAGACAGCTTGCTGTTCAATCTGGTTTATAACCATTAGCTTATAAAGACGTACTTCTCAGCTCTGCTGTGCAGTAACACCGGAGAGTCAATGCTCTCCAAGTTGTGAAGGGCCTCTGCACGGCCTGTTGTAACCAAACAGTGCATTCGATACGTTTCCTGCAGGTATTGCCAGCCATAAAAAATATCCCAGATTGTTTAGCTCCATTAAAGACAGCAATTATACTGTCTTCATTCAGCCAGACTGGCAGGCCAGCACCACTGTAAAGGAAATTCATCTCCAGGATCCGCAAATGACAGAGCTGGCTCCCCTGTACAATAAAGCTTACTGCAGCAGCATTAGCTGCAGCACCTTTTGTTACATTCTGCTTACACTGTACAATATTGGGTAACTTGATATTTGTCCAGGTGACGTTTAAATTTAAGTCCAGAAGAAAGCTGATCGTCATCTTTTGTGAAAACATTATGTGAGAATTTTAGACCCCTGTGTCACTTGATGTAAATCAGCTTTGTATATAAAAAGCTACGAAACTACCCTCAGACCCTGTAAGGGCGATAATTTTCACATAATTTTGGTGTGATTATTGTTCAGCCATTTATGTGTGACTATGATAAACATACTCCCTTGGAATTAGTCCATTTAAAAACACATTTCCATGATCAGCTTGCCCTTCTTAGCCCTTCTTGACCCCCACTTGGTAATTTCTTCTAAGTCATTTTAATCATGTTTTATCATTACAAGGCTTCTTAATAGGACAGTCTAGCCATCCTTTCTCACTGCATGAAACACTGCTGCTGGAGCTTGATTTGCATGACCTAAATGATTTTTGCAATCACTGCTCTCCAGTTGTTTGTCCTGGAGGGACAGTGAAGGATTATACTGTTTTAAAAGCATTTCTATTTAGCAAATACCTCATTTGCAATAAGACATCAGCATTTACCACATTCATAATGCAGCTTGTCCTGCTAATAAATTTCATCTCTGCTTCAATTTCCTTGCTTCACAGAAGACCAGAGACAAAGATTGCATAATTGAGATCCAAGAGCAGGTAATAATTCCTTACCCATTAGCCCTCCAACTGCAAAGCTGTAAGCTCGTTCAAAACAGTTAATCAGCAGCTTGCACCATCCATCCTATCACAAGGACCCCACATGAGGACCTCCACAGTCCCCTGCATAAAAAGGGAGGAAGACCACCCTGCTTGAAGTTCTGTCCCTCGTGCTACTGCTCCTTTCTGCCTCAGTTTCCCTTCATTTAAAAATAAAAGATTAAAAAAACCAGAGGCTTTTAGCACCACAAATACTTTGAAACTGAGGATGATATTTCTTCTATTTGAGGGACTGATCCAATCAATAGGAATCTCATTATGGAATTAAATCACTCCTAGTTCAAGCCCATTTTGGGGAATGGGGAACAGAAAACCGGTGAGGGGAGGTGAAGGGATGGTGTTCAAGCCTTTTCCAGCTGCTCTCCCACATGGGCTGTTCTCAGTACCAACAGCTAACGGAGGTAATACTCGCTAGGCCAGGAGCTCTTAAGCTCATTTCCTTTGCTGCCACTACACAGATGCACTGAGGAAGAGCTCGGTGAGAGGAGGAAGGGTCTGAAGTTTCCCCATCACACTGTAGCTACGCAATACAAGAAGTACGATTTTCTTCATAACAGTAAGCTGAATGAAAGTTTGAGTTGATTAATGACCATGGCAGAAAAAGAACCTGTAGTGAAAGCATTTATAAGTCACCGTACACCTTCCAGTCCGGCAAAGGGTTCTTAAACGAACTACTTCATGCAGCAGTTGCTGTTAAAGGGAGGCATTCGTCTTGCATTATTGATTTCGTTTATTCATACGGGTCTTCACAATAACCACCAATGTCATGTCAAAAGCAGCAATAACCGATTTCCACATCTTCTTGAAATGGCCTATATCTTTGTTAAAGCAGGATATGTCTCTGCCACGTTTCTGTAATGCCTAGGACATTGATATTGGACCTATTAGACCTCCTCATAGTAGAAGGAGTAATTATTTTATAATCCTTGTAAGAACAATAAAACTCAATAAAATATTTCCTTTGCTCAGCTTCCATATCGAGATGATGCAACAGCATCCAGCTCCATAGTTCTTTCATAAAACAGGTCTGTTTCTGGCAAAGGGAAAGAACTGCTTTGGGGAAACGTTTTTTTTTTTTCCATCTGTTTTTGAATCCGAAACAGCATCTCCCTCAAGACCATCAGCAACCCAGAATATTGCTGCTCGGAGCAGAGCATGCTTTCCTCCGCACTGGAGGCCTGCCTTTGTAGTGGATAAAAAATCAGCTGAGCCAGCAGACACTTGTTGAATTCTGAGCATTCTCCATCACCCACCACAAGTGGTGAGGGCAGCTCGGCTGCTGGCTGCAGCAGGAGCGACACAGAAGGCGTATTAACAGAGTAGACCATAAGGCATCTTATCAGGTTACACAAACACACCACACAAGTACACACACGCACACACAGAGAAATAATAACGGCCCAAGAGAGATAAAAGCAATTTATAAGGTTTCCACCTTGCAGTGCCACAGCAAGTGAGCAGATAGACAGCTCCCTAAAAGGTGGCAAATGGCCATAACTGGAAGTCTCACTATTAGCAAGCTGTTTCTCTTCCAAATTTGGATTAAAGGGGGAATCACAAAATCTGTTCTTGAAAAGAGCAGAATCCCCTATAGAGCCAATAACACCCTCAGAGCAGGTGAGGTTTGCAGTGAATTGATACAGCTCATGCAACAACAGGCAATGTGAGGTGTCATTTACAAAAAAACTAATATTTGGCAGATAACTTAGGGTCTGTTGGCTGAAGCAGAAAAAGCAATCAATACATGTTGGCAATATTTACCCACTTACAGTACTGCCAAATGTGAATTTGCAGGAGTGTATTGGCTGTTTTGAACTGATCTTTGTCTCTTCACAGACGAATGTGGACTGAAACTGGAATAATCCACATTACAGAGAAAGAGATATGGCAGGAATGCACAGGGTCACCCCTATTATTTGTTCTTGCCGTAAGAGTCACTGCTGAAAAAATTAGGTCAGATGATACAATTTCCAAAGGGATTAAGTAAGCGAGGTAAATCAGATTGATAACAGAATATGAGCCTGAAAAAACTCACTGTGTCAGACTTGATCACCCTTCTACCTGGAATAAAACCTAGATTTTTTAAAAATTGGAAGAGAAATTTGGGATTTTAAAAGAACGAGCCCACATCTGGTACATTATCTGTTTCCAGCTGTCTCAGTCTCCCTTCCTCTCTCCCTTCAGGCAGTGGCTTTTAGATCCACCCCCTCAGAAATACAGACTGAGACACCAATAGTTATATGATGTGCTGCAAGTAAGGAAGAACACCTACAAGATAGAAATGCACCCTATGGCAATAAAAAGTAGGACAAACATGACTTCTCCTTATTTAATTTGATACATGATCGCTATTACAATCCAAGTGCTATGAAAATTTCACTGAAAAACAATAATAATTTCAAATATCAGGTCCTAATTAAGAGCAGCAGAAATGTCCCAGCAAGTCAAACTAACGATCCATCTCATCCAGTATTCTGTCTTCAGTGTGGGCAGTGGAAGATGTTGTTCATGGAGAGCATGTGAGTCTAGACACTCCCTGTGGTCCATTCTTCTCCATCTCCCAACAAGGAGAATTGCCGTTTGAGGGATGTTAGATGCTGCGTTGCTGTCTAGTGCTGTTAGCACGTTTACTGACTTTTTATCTGCAAATTTGCCTCATTTCTTTTTGCCTTGCTGATACCATCTGCCTCCCCAACTTCCCATATCACTTGTGGAACACAACAAAGCCTTTCTACTCTCCATCCACGTCTTCGCAGGAAAGGGCCAGATGACTCTGAGAGACAGACCCTGGGCCATCAACACCAACATGTGGGTCCCTTCCTGGAACAACGTCTTCCTTCTCATTCTGCAGAGGCCAAGAAATAGTTTGAAACTGAAGAGCTGGTTTCTGTGGGAGAGCAAAGGCAGGAGAGGAAAGTTAGCCATTTGCAAGTTGCCAACAGAAACAGGGCTCTCCTACAGTCATACAGGATTCTAAAAAAATTAAGCAACAAGCCTGAGACAAGGAATAAATCAAAGGAAAAACTAACTGTTGTTCTAGGGCTTTTGCTAGCATTTCTAATTGTGGAAAGAAATGAGAAAACTGTCAAGTGGAATCTCTTTGATACGGCTGCATTAAAGGATAACTTCCATTCCCCGGATGCATGATCTAACTCCTAATGAAAGGTGTGTCCTGAAGGACAGAATTTGGCCTTATGTGAATCTAATGAACCCAACATCTTTAGCAGGCTTCTCAAATACTCCTTTGTTCTGCAAAGTGCTTTACTGTACTGTTTACATGAAAGAAGCTGCACAAAAAAAATTAGTTAGATTAAATGCTCTAGGGCCAGATTTCATCTGACCTTCCCGTGATACCCTAGTAAAAAAATTAAAGGAAGGTCTTGTACAGCAAGTACTTCTTTTTACTGCATGAAGCAGCAGGTCTGCTCCCTCACTGGAGGACTCTGGTCAAACTTCCCTTTGCACTGGAGGAGATAATGAAAAGTTGAGGCCGTCTGCATATTTGCCCCGCGTAGCAAAGCTAGGGAAGAATTAGTGCCCAAGGTGTAGCCTTACCTTTCAATAATAACTAGCTTATAAAAGGATTGTGGCTTTCCTTAAAACTGCATCTGCAGGGTGGAGCTGCTTGCAGACTGTGGGGTTGAAAGGCCTACAGGGACTGTTGATATAACTGTACAAAGTTGGGAAAAAATTCAAAATAAAACGAAGCTTTTAATGAATCACAAAGCTATACTGTCCCAAGCAGGTGATGAATTCTGAATAATTAAGAGCTTCATTTCTCTTACAATGCAGATGTATTTATTTTTTTAATCTCCTGCAGTTGTACTGATAACACCTTATACTCCATCTACTTCTTAATGACAAGTCTGCTTATGTCCCTGGAGGACTAAGTTCAAGACAAACAGAAGAACAGGCACCAGGCCTAGGAGGACCTATAGTTGACACATAGCACTCTGGAAGAACTGCTGCTAGGTATGAGCTCTGTTCAAGAGCAGTGCAAAACAGATTGGGAGAATGACAGTAAGACAGACTTAGGAGGTGCTGTATGATCCGTGGGGAATGAAAAGTATTTTGGAGGCAATTTTTAATTTATTGGCAGAACTCTTTAAATGTGCATGGTAGAGAAGGAGGTGTGTTTTCTTCAGCTCAGTTAATAAATTAAGGTTCTGATTTACGTGAACATTCATTACAAAGGACTGTTAACCTGTAGATATGGCCCAACTCTACTTATTGGCACACCTGACGAGGACTGAAGTTAGTAGATCTCTGCATCCCCCACTCCTCACGATCACTAACCGCCAGCTTTAAAGCAGCTTTAAAACTGCTGACTACATCTCAGCAGCAGAGCAGCACAACCAGAAGGCCAGGCAGAAGGAAATGCTGTTGCACAGCACACCGTGTAACCCGGTTGGGCTACCCCAGCTGCCTCGTGCCCTTGTGCCCGGCTTTGGGGACCCAGCCTGGGAAACTCCCCGCTGTGCCTTGCGCTCTCCCGGGCACTGAGGAAGGCAACCAGATGGACCTCCATGGCTTCATGGCCCTCACAGCAATGTCTCTGGACACGCACCCCACAGGTTGCCCTGGTCCTCCCTGGAGGGGGGATGATCTCTAGCAGGACAGCGGGGGCGAGGGTCTCACCAGCCTCACCTCGCAGTGAGCACAACTTGTCTACAAGTGAGGGATGGACGTGCGGCATTAAATCCTGGGACCGCTTCAGGCACCTGGTCTGGTGCCTCCTCACTTGGCCACTGAGACTTACTGACATCTAAAGGTCCAAAAGAGACTACAGTGCCAGATGGGGGTCAGTAGATTGCCTCCAAATTTTGGCTATGCCCCTCCCCACAACTCTGTATCTTATCTGTGTTTCTACTGACAAATGTAACAGAAACGCAGGCCCCTATCTCAACTCTCCCACGTATTAGAAGCCACCACTATTTGTTCGCAAATGCTTTCCTCTGCCTTTCGGTTGAGAAACCCACATGAGAAGCCACATATGCTATCCAGTTTAAACACGAAGGGTCACAGATTTTTTTTCTGCAAACTACTTTGAAAAATCTTTCTGAAATAAATGCAGTATAACGCAATGAGGTAGATGACACTAAGCTGTTTCCTTCAAGGTGGATGCATGGTATGAAAGGAAACACGAGTACAAGAACCAGAAAAGAACAGAAAAGAAATAGTGAAAAACTAATACGCAAAAAATATTCAGGAACTGGAAAGAAGGAAATGTGTACAAAGAGGTAGACTGGGAATCTTGTAGGACTCAAACAGCAACAGTAATGTGACGAAGTGCTACAAATAAGAGATGGAACCAAGGAATTTAAAGGGAAAAGATATAGTCCAAGAAGCAAGAGAGAGAAACTGATTTCTTTGTCTTCTCCTATGACTTGAATTCATGCTGATAAAACTGCAACTATTTAGTGCACAGCATTAGTGGCAAACCTTACTCTGAGTTTTCAAGTATTTTCAGACATGTAGTCAGGTTTCAGCTGAACAACAATTGAACAACTTCCAACACATGCACAGACAACAGGTCCATAAACAAGTATCAAAAGCACCAGGTACCCTCCAACACCCCCGATGCAACAGTTCTGGATGCTGGCGGTACAAAGAGCGTCAGGGCTCACTTGCTCTTCTACCTGTACAACATCTCCCATCTGCGCCAAAGGCAGGATACAGGACCAGAAAGAACGTTGGTCTGATCTTGTAGGGCATTTCTTATGTGCTTGTGCTCTTAAATCCTTTCAGAAATGTTGTGTTAGATGACAGAGTAAACTTCAATTTAAGCTCACAACCCCATTCTCTCTCTGTTGCAGTGTCCTATGCTATAAATGTACTGAGGGCGTTCGGGAAAGCTTCTGTCGCACATGGGCAAAAGATTTGCGGGATGGCCACAACGGGCCACATTGCCAAGTTGTCTTCTGGTCCAGAGGAATCCTTTCAGCAGATCGACATCTCAGACTGATCATAGGGAAAACCTTGTGGACACAATACAGAACATGTGGAATGGAGAAACCCAGAAGAAATATTAGATTACTGTGACAGGACAGGAGAAAGGGATAAAGTTTTCATTACTTGAAATCCACCAGCCAGTTTCTTGCACCCCTTTTGGCTATCAATATAAATCTGAAAATTCCTGCTCTGCTCAAAAGAGCTGCTGGTTAATATGTATGCAGTTTTCATATAGGACTTTTTCCTTAGCATTGCTGTGTATCTTTGATTCTCATGTTAATACTTCATCAGCCAGTAGGAGAGGAGCCGGCACCATTTTACACTTGGCCCACAGGTTCCAGTGTGAGTAAAGAGTACTCATCATCTCCTACCATTGCACCCAGTCATTATCTTTGGGGTAATTAGCATATGTATCCTGGAGATCTCCATCAAGATTCTTCTTTCTATTGTGGACTGTAACTATTAGGTTGGATCTCTGGCTGCCATGAACTGGTGTAGCACCCTTAATTAATATCTTTTCCTCTCCCTCTGAGCTGCGAGGAAGCCTTAGGAATAGATGTTGTTAAGGGATATTCAAGGCAGCTGTGAGCTGAAGATTTGAGTCTCTTAAAATCTGATTATGCATTCCTTGTGCACTCAGAGCTCTGTAAGTTTTAGCTTGGTCATAAATATGAGATCAGACCCTCGACTTGTTTAAATGAAGGAATATGTGTTGCATAGAATGCAGGTATCGTTAAACTGCTAAACTTTGCACTGACAGAAGCATTTTTTTAGAGACTGAACAAACGATTTTCAGACCTTAAAACCTCACAGCCAATATCTATGATGCAAAAGTGCTTGCTCTGCCATCCTTCCCATTTTAATCAGTATAATTATAATGGATTACTTTGTAGCATTTA
Source organism: Harpia harpyja (assembly GCF_026419915.1). NCBI lineage: Eukaryota > Metazoa > Chordata > Aves > Accipitriformes > Accipitridae > Harpia > Harpia harpyja. The sequence continues at coordinate 16,169,768 of NC_068962.1, read as the reverse complement.
AACAAGTTCACATATCCTCATCCTGCAACTAAAATACCAGTGGCACTTTGTGGATCTATCTCAGCTTGAGAACAGCTGAGGTTATTATTACTATTCCTCTTTCTCTGTTTGTTGTAGCTATGGCTTGTTTCGTTTTTGCTGCTGAAACATGACTACAGCCTATTGTGGCAGCAGACCCATGCGCAACCTGGGGAGCAGGCGGTGGGAACAGGGAAGTCATGTCCCCGCTTCCTTTCAGTGATAAAAGCCTCAGGATAAAATGTCTGTAAAGCTGAGTGCTTCTGAATGAGCCGTTCAGAGCAGTGGAAGCAGGCTGGGATTGAAGTCTAGCTATTTATCTCTTCCCACAACAGATTTGTGAGTGTTCGCTCTGGAAAGAGGAGAGGCTTCAGAAGCCGTCAATGTTCACAAACCACACTGTTAGAGCAGAAGTGTTAACGCCTTTCTGTGGCAATGCGTCGTCTTTGTAAAAAGTACAGTAACTTCTGCCTACAGATAAACGCTCACAACATGCATCTCTCAACTCGTGGGGAATCTATTAGTAATAACAATGGGGTTTCTGTACCTCGTAACATTTCTCTAGATTAAAGTGAGGTATGAATTTTAATTATAATGACAATTCCAGGACAGTTACTTTTTCAGGCACACATAATCCACTACAGTTATTTTGGTTAACTTTCTCTCTGCAAATAAGTACCACTAGTAATAGCTAGCATGTTGTTACAATCCTCTTATGATCTTTCTCATCATATACATTCATACACAATTGTAATTATTATTATTACATAGCCCTATATAATAATTAAATATGTTATAGGTATGTGTAAGTATATGTAGTATGTCATTAAAATAATGTGTGTTACATAAATAAATGGCAAATATTAGTGTACATGTATGTGCTTTGATACATATCTGCACAAGGCAGTGATGGATACTTTGACACAGGGTATGATATTTAGAGTCACATATGAATAAAAATTTGAGAAATAAAAAAAAGGAGATATGTTAGTTCAAACTAAATTCCCTGGAGACAAAACAAGACAGAAGATCTAAACAAAAGCAGTGTATAAAACGTAGCCTAGACATAGATTCTGATGGCAAGTCAGTGCTATAGATACTCTATCAATATCCAAACTGTTAGTGGTAAAGTATTTTTGAGGACAGATTAACATAAAACTACCCAAAAAGGAAAAAAAAGTAATCAACAATCAAACTATATTTTCTTTTCTTTCCCTCACAGAATGACTTTGATTTTTACTGTATTCAGATAGATCCTAACATCCAGGAACAGCCACCAGGCCGCTTGTTATTCATGGGGAAATAAAACAGAACTTGTCTTTCAGTAAATGAAACAGGAACATCTGATATTGCCAGTATAACATCAGCACCTTCTATTTCATTTGGATGCAATTAATCTGGAAGTATGGTATGGTCCCAGGAAACCAATCTTTCCCTAGTTTTACGCAGCAGAAATAGATGTCATTTACTGGAATAGTGGCCTCACTTATGTGGGACACAGCTTCCAGTTGGAGTTTCCAAGCACCTCAACACTTCTGCTTTGCCAGGCTTCCTGTAGGGTATATCCCCATTTTCTGTGCTGGCAGTTACAGGAGCGATGAACTCCAGGTGGAGTGACACAGGGTGCACAGCCTCTGCACTGGAGCAGGGGGAAAACTGCAGGACGTCTATATGAAGATTTGGGTGGCATATGCAGGAGGACAAAATGGTGGGTGTGTAAAAAGGAGCAAACACACACTGAAGATGTGAAGCTGAGAAGCGAAGAGGGTCATCTTCAAAACACCCCTTGTCAGCAACACACGGAGAGGACAACCGCAAGCTCTCCTGCTCCAGTGGAGTTACTGGCCAGTTTTGAATCCGTGTGGTAGCCCTGTAGAAGCTCCTCACTCCCTAGATCTGCTCTCTGTCACGACTGCAAGCACGAGGATGGCGGCTTGTTTCAAAAAGCTGCTTAATCGGGGAGTGAAGATACCTACTGGGATGCTCTGTTGAGTGCTGCATCTTCTCTGTGCCACCCTCAGCTGCTAGCCAACACCCAGGCATAAATAAATGTCCTTTACTGTCTCTGCATGAGATATTCAAACACAAAAAAAGGTAGGTGACCCCCTAGCCTATAAAACCTCTGTGAATATATTGACATTTAACTATTGTGATTTAATCAAGATTTGCAAGTACGTTAGAATGAGTAAGTGATACACTCAGTGTCAATTCAAACAAGAGGATGACACAGCACTGAGTTGATACTAGCCAAAGATATTTCTTGATGATCTGAAAACCACACCTATCTACTGCTGATGCATGGGGCAAATCATTTCTGTAGGCTCAAGCAATTAGAGATAGCCTTCCGAATGATGTTTATCTAACGCTGCTTTCTTCACAGTAAAGACTGTTAATGCAGCAGTTGAGCAACTCCAGGAAGGCACAGTTATCCTGAGATAATCAGAAGCCTGAGGGCTCAGAGGCAGTCATCTGTGTTCTCTGCCCCAATTTCATCGGTATATTAAATTAAAAAAAAAAAATCTGTATGTTAATACATCATGAAGGTCAAACATTTCATTGCAAAGAAGTGTGGAAATCCAAAAATAGGATTCCCAGAGCAATCCTAACAGTATGTTTACATGCATATAGCTACGGTGCATTTTCCCAAATATTATTACTGCTGTCACTCAAAACCTATTAGAAATGTGGACAAATTATTAAGAAACTGATGTCTCAAAAATTGCATATTTGTTTATTTGCCTCCATGTATATGTTTATGAAGTGTGTGGGTAAGCAAATAACCAATTAGTTCAATTTCACTTTGGACATGTATTTAACAATATTCTTTGATGAATTTTGTAATTTCTTTATATATTATGTGATTGCATATATAGGAGGGCAGAATTAAGGTTGATCTGTCCATCTTACAAATTCCATGTAACTACATGGAATCTATTTTATGTGGCACTGGTACCAAACCACGGGACACTGGGTATATGATACGTTTCTAACTGTCCTTCAGGGAAATGACAGTTTCCATATAGGTTCAGCTGGCAAGCTTTTCGCTACTGATATACTCTGAAAGAAAATGGGCTTGAGACTTATTAGTGGTGTTTAGGATTCCTAATTATGGGCCAAGCCGCCTTGGAAATATACTAACAAACCTGAAATGAGCTGTAACGAGCTGACAGGCATCTATATGACAGAATGGTTCATGACTCTGTTGTGAATAGCTAGCTTATTACACAGCATTTAAAAAATACATCTCCAGAGTGTGACTTGGACAAGTACATGCACAGCCTTTCAACATGGGTGTCACGAATGTATGTACGTGGCAAGGAGTCATGACTGACTGTCCTCCCTACACTGCAATCTGACAGAGCCATCTAATCACACTCTGGCTAGATGAGCAGAAATCCTGAGTATGGAAAATGCTGAGAATTACTGGCCCAGTGAATTGATGACACTTGGTATTCTCTGTACATTAAATAATGTGGGCAGCTCTGTTCACTTTCTGGAGTCCATGTGCCCGTATACTGCAATCCCCACACATGCTGCCTTCACAAACAGCCTAAACCATGCACAGAATGTTCCTGGGAACTAAAATACGACGTTATGCCTGGAACAGAGCAGATACAGGGAGAGCAGGACATGGGCCAATCTGGGAAAGTCTGAAGCGCCTCAGAACTTCTTCTATAAAAGGAAGGATTCCCTCCTGAGGGCTTTTCCTCCATTACTGAATGCCCAAAGACAGACAAAAAAACTCACTTAAATGATAAAAAGCTATTCGCAAGAACTGGCTATAAAATGACTGTTATCTCCAAGGCACTGCTCTTTCTCTGAATCCACTGTTATATACCAACACTGTTAAATAACATTGTGCTAATCTAAGAGTCTAAAGTGTTTTCAGGAAAAAAAGCTGCAGTCCTCTCTTTTTATATCATTGAAGAAGCATAAAGAAATAAAGTAAGAGAAAATGCTGATCTCTGAGCATAGATTTCAGTATCGTAGTGGAAGAAAGGAAATCTAAAGACTATCTTGAAGTTGATTATATCACACAACCCCACCCCAGAACTAACCTGCAATCTTTAAACTGCTGTGTTAAAGCAAAAGGGAGACAAGAGAAAAGATAAAGATTAGAAGAAGGAAGGAGGAGGAAAGTTGCTGTTTTATAAAATAATGGAATGATATATAATAAAGCTTAGACAAAATTATATGAGTTAGAGAAAGACAGCATGAAATCCATTACTGCAAACGATTGTGTCCTCACTGGAGTCTGAAACTCCCATAATTTTTTTCATTTTTTAAGGAAAAGGAAGAATGGAAGGAAAAGGAAAAATGTAGAAAACAACAAGAGTTAGGAAAAGCAGGGAGCAAAACTAACAACTCAAGTGACAATATAATTTAAAAAAATATATAATTTTTATTTTATGTTACATGATTAAAATCATGGCCCTGTGTCTTCTTTCACTTGAACCGAATTTGGAAATGCCACATGGCACACAAAACAGGCTGCACAAATGGCATAGCCAGTGGAGTATCACCTTAGCACGTGAAACACAGCACCAGGGCAACAGGAGTATCACCTTCACGCAAGGAAACGCAACACCGGGGCAACAGCTTCCATTCCGTCCCTATCTTTGGTAGTGATTCACAGGGCTCCTCTTCACTCAGCCTCCTCTGAATGTTAAAATACTGTCTAGAGCTCAAATTATAATAAATTCTTTGCTGCTCGAGGTTGTAATAGAAGATTCTGTGTAGTGCAGAGGTAGTTAAAAGGCTTGGGACCTTGAAGGAATTCTGAATTTGTAAGAAAGGTTTGGAGAGGACAGCATTTTCATTTCAAATGCATATTTTTATTGATAAAAATTGAATATAACAACACAGACATCTCACGGGAATAGGGTATTATGAAATCCTCAATTTGAAGTTCAGCAGAACTGCATAGTAGTTAAATGAAAGGATTCATAAAATAAATCTATTACACAAATAATCTATTCAGAACCTCAGGCCAGTTAAGGAACAAGAAGGGATTTGACCCCTGAGTCCTTCTGAAAGTGACAGCAGAAAGGGGCAAATATGTTGTAGGCCTACTAGCTGATAAGCCACCCTGAAAGACAGGCTAAAATGAACCAAGCAAGCTGCAAAGAGTATGGCAAGAGGGAGCAAGAGGACACAGAGCGGGACATCAGCATGTCTCTGCACAGCTCCGATGCCACCGATAATCATAGCACCCATCTGACATGAAAAAGCATCAAAACTTTTCCAGATCAGACTGTGAGCCATGGCCTGTGGCAGATGTAGCAACTTACTTGGAGATGGTTTGAATACATGCACTCATCCAAAATCAGCATAATTGTCAACATTTTCCTCTTTTTACCTTGGTTATTTGGGGGATAAAGTTTCACTAAAATACCGCCTCCCAACTAAAATATACAGTTGAATTAGTGCTAAACACTGTAATGAAATGGTTGTTTGAGGGGTTTGCCATTTACTGACTCATTAAGAAAGAAGTAAAACAAAGAAATTTTTATCAGCTAAAAAACCCACAATGCATTCGTTTTGCAAAAAAGATTAATGAAAAGGAAAAAAAAATATCCTGCTTTTTGGCTAGCTTTAAAAGGCAAGGAACATGTGTATTCCTTGGTGTAGACTTTAACAATCCTCATTAAGACCTCTCTCCTGATTGTAGTTTCAGCAACAGCTTCCATAGCCAGAGGAAAGATATGGCAGAACAAGGCCATGTCTACAAAGCAAGCTAAGGAGAAAACGATCTCACAAAGTTAGGAAATAAATTCTCCTTTCTGTGCTGTACATTTTGTTCTTCTAACCAAACTGAGTACCAAAACTAAGGAACTGTTAATGTAACTAATGATTTCCCTGTGAATGCTTTTGGCCCATTGTGTTAAGGCTTGATTCTGAAGTGGACAGAAACGAAAGGAAGCAAAAAAAATCATATCTATAGCTATATTTCAGTGTAAATTGCTATGTTAATTGGGATATAATTCTGCTGCTGGGGGAAGCAGGACAAAAAACACAGAGTATTTTTAGACCTGTCATCATTAAATATACTTGCTCCTGTCTTAATATTGACATAAACCAGAAGTGAATATATATTTTAAATGCAAGTATTGCTAAACGTTGCACATTCCTCAAGGGCTGAATTTAAGTCCTGCTATAAAGCTTATTAAAATCAACAGTAGCTTTTCCTCTGTCTCCAGCAGAGTCTGAATCTGGATATAAATGAGTATTCTAAAAAAGAGTAACAATGCAAAATCAAAAACCAAAGAACTAAAGAAAGGTACAATAGTTAAAATGTTGGTACTGACATTCAGTTATAATTATAAACACTCTTTTCCCAAGTCAAAATTCCGTACTTTCATGTTCTGGTAAAGCAGAGTCAAAAGTACCCACTTCCCATACACTTGATTGAGACTACCACTAAGGTCCCAGTACTCTCTTTGCTCAGGCTATTCTATTCTGCTCAATGCATTATTCTAAAGTATCTGGTAACAGAGTGAAGAAGGACATTCTCAGGAAGAGCGCAGAATTATAAATGGGGGAAACTAAGCATCAGTTTAGAACTTTATACTGCCGTGTTATCTAAACTGTGAATGTATCAGTCATCATCATCACTTAACTGCCGTTGTACCCAGTCCTTTCATGGAAGACTTTGAAGAACTATCCAGGTATCACAGGAGCTGGTGATTCAGAAGGTAGTAATCTTCTTTGTGCATCATGTGCTGCTAAAAGTGTTCTCCTGAAAAAGCAGGGAAGTAAAACTTCTGAAGCTTTGAAATTGTTAAAACATGTGTGACACTTTTTTTGAGAGAAGTGTTCGCCCATATCCTGGACGGATTCTGCTCCAGGTAATGACATTCCCTCTCTAGTTCCAATTGGATACATTATTCTTCATTTACTCTTGTAAAACACTTAAGGTTGCTGTGTTGCTGTGACAATCTTGCTCCTTATCTGATCAGCTGGTTGTCCAATGCAATTTGAAAGATCTTTTCAACACAGGATAAAATAAAGTAGGCTTTTCCTTTTACCAAATTAATCCTTATTTTTAAGAGTTTAAATTCCAGAGCTCAGGGCACTTTCTTGAACCTCTCTGCAATTCAGAGTACTGTGCTTTCACAACAGCCGTGTTGTGAAACAGCTATTCCTTGCTTTATCTGACGTAACTGCAGTGATATAAAAGTAGTCTCTCAAAGACAGGAGAAAATAGATTAAAAAATGAGACCCCTGTAAATAAATGCTGACATTTACAATTTAAATTGCAGTAGGTCCATTGCCTGTTCCTCCCCAGCTTAGAAAAACAAAGGTAAATCTTGCTCCTCAAAGCAGTTATCACAAGCTAGGGAGGGAGACAAATCACAAGAAAAAGGGAGTGCTGTATTATAGGAACAAATAGTAGGATTTGGGCCAACAGCAGGGAAGAGGGTCAGCCCAGTAAGAGATACAGGCAGGTAAACTGGGAGAGTCATGGAACATCCCTAAGCGACAGGAAAAAGCATTAATTCAAGATAGTTTGGAGGAGGAAGAGGAGCAGAGGATTTTCCTCAACAATGAGGTAAACGTATGGAAAGTGAAAAAGGCTTGGGAAAAAAAAATCTTGGGAGTTCAAGTTTCAGCTGAGCTTGTGATTAAACCCCTGTTTAAACAACTTTGATTAGTAAATGGCAATACATCAAGAAGATGCAATGAAGAGAGGTTAAGATGCAGAACTGTATAATGGAAGCTATGTCAGAAATGAAGGTGATAAACTAGTATCAGTGTAAAAATCTCAGGCTGAAGCTGTATCAACAGATATGAAGACAGAGAAATTGCATCGAGTTTGCAGGGGAAGACACATCTCTGAAATGTCTCAAGGAACTATTCAGGCAGGCAGGTATTCCCACTTTACATGACTAAATCTTCTGAGTGTGGAGAAATATCAAACGAAAATCATGTTGAAGGATAAAAAATGCTGAAGATACCTCACACATCTATGTCTCAGAAATAAGAGACATTTTTCTTTAGCGTTGGAGATGATGTCTCCTTATTGCTCTCACGATCCAAAGCACATTCTGATCTAGTAAACACTCTCTTGCTGGAACAACCAAGTCTCCGAGCTAAGAATCGATGTCTTTCAGTCCATTCACCAGAAAAGACGAGAACTTTGCTTCCTCTCTGAAAGCAAAGCAACCTCCTAGATTAACCGAATGACATTTCTTTTCCCTTCAGGACAAATTTCTAGAAAAGTTCACAGCTAGTTGGCATGCAGCCAGCACAACATTCCCTGGCACCACATGCCCATTAAACTTCAGAGTTTGCTGGCACAAGCCAGCTCTGCATTCTGTCCCGGAGATGGCTGTATTTCAGCAGTAATGAAACTGCAATACACATAGAGCCACATTCTTCGCTCCAACACCCGTGCAGCCCCAGTGAAAACAATGCAGGCAAAGTTAGAAAAATTATATGGAGGTGACCAAAGGCCACCCTGTCAAGCTTTCATTAAAGCATCATTTAAAAAAATATTCCTTTGTTTTCCCCAAATAACCTACCAACTCCCCCTTGCCCCCCACTAATTCCACAGAGCTTTTTAACAAGATGTGTCACTGTTTTCTTCCTCTTCTTCCATCAGAGGGGATCTTCCATGTTCCCTTGTAGCTGTTCCTCACAACAGACATGACATTATCAGACAGCTCACCCCGTTAGTGATGAGCAGGCTGAATTAGCTCCCGCTAAGCACTGGTCATTGAAATAAGAGGGTTTTGAAGTACAGGCAGGCAACTGGTAAATTGGGAGACAGAAGTTACAGCCCAAAGGACAAGTGGTACGGTGCTTCGGAAAGGTCTATTTGTCAGTAAGGTTTATGGGCACAAGCAGGTCTCTTCTGTTTTTTCGTTCGGTAAGCAAGCGGCTAGCTATTTGACCTCCTTCTTTTAAAAACTCCAGGTCGATGCTGGGCGCAGGCAGACCCTCTAAGGAAAGCTGATGCATCTGTGTTGTTCCTATTCAACACAACAGCACTTTGGCCCTATCTCCCCCATTTCTTCCATATTCCCAGTTCTCTGGGGAGTTGCTCTATCATAGGAGCACCTCCGCACTGGCACAGTTGCTTGAGTAACCATCAGTGAGCAGCTCAGGCACATGTGAAAAGCTTAGCAAGCTGAGCAGAACAAGCCCTGTGGAGTACCAGGTGAGTATGCTTAACAAGCGCACCAATTTCTATTCGCCAGTCACACTGATATGAGTAAAGCTGGTTTACGAATTGCGCTGAGGATTAGCTAGATGATTCATAGGAAAATCCAAACTTAAGGGCCCGATTTACATTCAAAGTATGTGGCTGAGAGAGTTGGGAAAAGGGAACACTCCGTCTCTTGCTCAGAATGGATCCTAATTGCCTATTTCTTCTAGTTACAGTGATCGATCTCCAAGCACGTCTATATTAAGTAAACCATATGTGTATATACGTGTATATACACTTCTTCTAAAATACTGAGTTTCAGATTCCCCTGTATGAAACTCAAAATGCCAAGATCTGCTCATGGGAGATTCACTCAGACTCCCAAAGGCCCCTTCCTGTTTTCTTGTTGTATAGCAAAGAGCAGTATTTGCCCCACTGCCTATAAAACACAGGGCAATTAAAGGCACACTGTAAAATATTATTACGGTAATGGCACACATCTGTTCCCGGAACACTGCTTGTTATTTGTGATTAATCTAGTTCACTGAAGAAAGTTGTGAGGGCAGAGGATATATCTTTCTTTTTGTTCCTTGCCTCTGAATATTGCTGGGTGCTGATAATAATACCTACTGACAGAAAAGACTGAAGAAACAGAAATTTTTTTTATCTGGTGAGTAAACACACTATACAGCTAATAACTGCATGAGATGCTCTTATGATTTTTACTTGAGAGGCTGTATTTTATCTATTTTGCCATCTCTCATTAATGATTTTTGCCCCGCTGAGAAAGGACTGGTTTCTATGTACTTGATTTCTCACAACCTGAGCTCTCTTGCATTATCCGTCATTTACAGGGATTCATTATCAAAGTACTGCACAAGGGTTTAAGCTGCAAAACACCAAGAGATTTGTCTGGACTTTGGAAGAGATTTTATGACGTTTGGGATTTGGGAGCAACGCTCTAGAAGAAAAATATTTTTTAAATGCGTCACTTTCTGGATGCCTTGAATCTAGATGAAGCTTCTCTTACCAAGGGCAGTTCATTTCACCGGTCATTCTTTGACTCCGTTTGCTCTGAGCTCTAGCGTCTCCCACACATTCATTTGAAGCTGTACGGTCTCCAAACATTTATAGCAAGGAACTCTCCATCATGCAACTTGGGGAAATGTAATCTCTCTTTTTTTTATCCCTTTTCTATCTCTGTGCTACAAACAGAAAGCCTGTGCTTCCTCCACACCCACTCTCCTTGCCAGAAGCCTCACTGCAACTTCCTGTCAGTTTTACACTCTGCTGTGGACTTCCTCTGGGCAAAAGTTTTATCTGAACGTACCACGTTAACTATTTGCTTACTAAGTGTTTCCTAGTAATGTAAATGCTCGTTTCTTTTTAACCTTTATCAGTTAAACCCTTTGTAACTGGAAAATATTAGTGACACTAGGGAAAAAAGTGCCTATGTTACTTAGGACTGAAATAAGCAAAAGGCTAAGATATACCATAATTATTTGCAGGCAATGGGCATCCTGCTTTTACAGCAGGGCTAATGATAGGCTGTTCACATCCAAAGGTGTAATAATCTACGTAAAAAGAGTAGCATGTTGCATTTCTAAAACACCCTTCACCAGTGGATCTCTGACCCCTTTTAGACTGCCCTGGCATTTACGTTTCCAGCTCCTGATGTTCTAAATTAACCTAAAACCAACCATCATGTCCTTTTGACCTGTCTTTGAGCTATAACTAACCCAGGGCTCCTACCTTGGGCTTGCAAGAACTTGGGGAGAGAGGGACCGTGTTATCCCAACGAGAACTTGGAGAGAAAGGGACGTCGGCTATCCCGATGGACGCGCTGCTGTGGAGCACGAGGCGTCTTTGGGAACATGTAACAGGGCTGGCGACAGGGTTACACATCACGGGCCTGGTACCGCAAGGCAACCCTGGGCTCTGCACTCTGGCTTTCACACGTTTTTCCAGCCCCTCAAGTAGCACATCTTGCCCGTGCTCCATCCCCCAGCCAAAATCTCCCAAGCCCAAAGCAGGACCGTGTGGACGAAGGCCCACGCGTCCCGTGGGCCGCCTCTCCCTCCCTCCCTCCCTCGCTGCCACCACAGGCGGCGGCGGGCCGGGGGCAGGCCGCACAGCCGCAGGACGGGCGGCCCGGCCCTCCCCAGCGGGGTTTCCAGTCAGGGCAGCGCCCGGCCATCCCTTCCTACCCACCACCAGCCGCTCCGCGCCGGGGCTGTGTGTCAGTGCCGCCCCTCGCCGCCCAGCCGGCCGCACCGACATGGGGCCCGGCGGGGCGACAGAGAGACGGAGAGAGACAGCGCGGGGCTGGGGGGGGGGGGAGATGGGAGGGGGAGGGGCGGCCGCGCGGCTCCGTGCCCCGCGCCTGCGCAGGGGAAACGGAGCGGCGAGGTCACCCCTCCCCTCGGCGCACGCCCCCGCCCCCGCCGCGCCAGAGCGAGGCTGGGCGTGCGGCGTCACGGCGACGGCCCCAAGCCGCGCCCCGGCACAGGCAGCGAGAGGGAGCGGAGCGGAGAGGAGCGGGCTCGGCCGGCGAGGCGGCGGCGGGCGGCGGCTGAGCGGAGGCGCTGTCCGGTAGGTTCGCGGAGGGGACAGGCGGGCCGGGCCGGTGTGGCGGCAGCGGGGAGAGGAGCGGGGTCTGGTACAGGTGGCGCGGCGGGGCGGGGACGGGCCGGTGGGGGCGGCGGCGGCGGCGGGTTGAGGAGGGAGGGGGGGGGTTGGTGGGTGGGAAGCGGCGGTGGGGAGCGGCGCGCTGTGAGGGAAGGGGCACGAGCCTGAAACATGGCGGAGGAGGAACTGGGAGCCGCCGCCTCGTCCGGCCTCAGGCGCGGGGGGACACGGCGGGGGGTGGGTGGGGGGGGGGGGTTGGCGGGGAGAGGGAGAGCCGGGCGCTGAGGGGCAGCGGGGGCCGAGGGCCCGGCCCGGCCCTGCCCTTCGCCGCCGCCACCCCCCCCCCCCCGCCTTCCCGCCGGTTCCCCGGAGCAGAAGTTGGAGCGGAAGCGGAAAGTTGTAACCCCGCGGCTCGGGGCCGCGACGTGGGGCCCGGCCGGGTGCGGGGAGGGGCGGGTGACGCCCGGTTCGGCCCCGCCGCGGGCGGGGAAGGGGACGGTCCCCGGCTGCCGCCGTCGTTGTCAGCGGGAAGTCCGAGCCCGGAGCCCCACCTAGTCCGGTCGTCGGAGAGAAGCTGCTCGCTCTTTCCGGCCGGTGTGTGGGGGCGAGGCGGGGCGGGGAGGGGGGAACACACACGCAGAGACGGGACACGGTCCGGGTGCGGCCGGCCGGGCTGCCCGCCGACCGCCGGTGCTTGTGCCCGGGGTAGCCACGGAGCGGGACGAGCAGGCAGCGTCGTGGCCAGCGAGTTCCCCTCCCTGCTTATCACAAAATAAAAAGGAAAAGGGGATGACAGGGATGTTCATCTCGTCTGAACGACCCCCCCGCACACGCACCACCACCACCCGTGTCAAAGCAAATGGAAGAATTTGACTGGCGCTTCCTGCGCCAAACCCGTCTAATAAGCCTGAGAGACCTCACACCCTTCTGCGTGTGTTGGGTGAAGAAGCGGTGGAAGGAAAGCGAAGTTTGCAGAGGGGAAAATAAAACCGAATCCGAGTGTTCTCGTCCTGGCCTCGGATTACAAAAAGAGGATAATAAACTAAGGTTTCCTTTAAAAAAAAAGATCAGTGTGCTTTTACTCCCATTTCTGTCTTAAAGGGATGGGTTGTGCTGTGCAGGGTAAACCAAAACAAAGTCTTTTTCTATACTGTTGTGGGGTGTGATAAGTAAGGTAGTATGGTTCCAAGAGAGAGGCTGCTTCAGAGATGCCTAGCTTGAAAATTGCACAGGTCGTATGTGTGTTCTTGCATTTGATGTTTTGATTAGTGTAACTTGCTATTTCCAGCATATAACAGCTACATCTTAGCCCAGTGCGAAATGTGTAGACAGTGTATGACAAAGACTTTTCAGTACTCTTTCGCGGTAAAATATACATTGAAATTACTGTTATAAAAAAGAAGACACAAAACACTCTTCTTTTTTCATCAACTATAATTAAAAGGCAAAGAAGCAATCGCATTATCTTATATAGTAACCATTCAAAACCAAATGTATTTCCCTTTGGAAAGAGTCTCTTTTCTCCTCTATGGAAAACTCAAAAATTTAAATTATCTCCTTTGGATGACTTGCCTCTGTGTTAAAACGACAGCTTTTGGGGAGAAAAAAACCCAACCAAACAACAAATTTGCTACAGTCAAGTGTTTTCGCTTTCTTTAGTCATCACATCTTTTTTTACTCTTGTTCAAAGTCTATCCTGTAGACTTCATTCTAGCTAAAAATGAGCTGAGTGAATAGTGGAGGTTACCTTGGCTATTCATATCAAAGGCTTTGCAAATAAACTTTCTAACTAATTAGATGCAGTGTTTTATTCCTTGGTACCTGCGTATTTTCAGGGATGCTTCTTGTAGTGGTATGAACTACTTCAGGTTCAACTTGCAACTGCAGTTTAAAGCTTTATGATTATCTGTAGCTAAATAACTGAGTTTTGAGTTGCACTGTACAATATAAATGTCATGTATCTCTTGCAGCAAAGCTGATCTTACTTAGAGCACCTGTCTGCCTGGGGGTAAAATAATCTGCAAAACAGAGTTGAAAGACTATAGGTGTAAAAACAGAACTTTTATATGGCAGGGGAAACCAATAGTCTTTTTATTGTCTGTAACTGTGTGTCTTGCTTCTGTTACTACATACGTGCACCAGATAAGTTTTCTGAGTGGAATTAAAATTGTGCTATTTTGTTCCAAAGCTCTGCTGTAGGACAGTTCATCAAAAATAAATCTGAAGTGAGCCATGACAGTTCTCTTTGTGCTGTGCCAGTTTTGCAGAGTAAAACTGACTGTCTTTTTAATTGAGAGCTTTTCTGGAGCAGAGGCAACCAGATAGGAATCTAGGTGAGGGCCTACAAAAGGAGAAAGAAGTTACTTGTATGGCTGAGGAAGGAAGTGTGCTGAAGACTATACTGTACCTTGTGATCTAACAGTTAGTAAATGTGGCTGGGAACTAAAATAAACAGTTGTCCACCTATCATCTGGGATGTGGGAAGTGCAAGTGTCATAGAAGTACTAGATGCTTACGGCTACAGTGCCAATCCTGTCATGCGCAGAGCTCTGCTAGCTGCTTGGAGTTAGGTATGGAGAGGTGCTCTTAAGGGTAAGAGTATCCTGGAGATAAAAACAGGCACTCTGTTGTCCTTGGGTGTATGGTAAGAGGGTAGGCAAGTCCTTTATGAATTGGCCTAAGTAACACTTAGATGACTTTCAGATACCTAACTGACTTTTGAGAGTGTTGTTCAGGGTAGGTTCAAGTTGTTGTGAGCTTTAATCAAAATTGTCCTCTTAGTAAACAAATCTCTAAGCATACCCTGTGCAACAGAAGTTCATGTTTAGCTCATGGTTGCAAGCACTGTCACTCTTTTGCCTCAGAACAAATGCAAAAGCAGACCGAAGTGCACTGTGTTAATGTCAGTGCATTGAATCCCTGCTGAGTTGGGGCAGGCTTCTGCTGCGTTCTGTTGCATCTAGGTCAGGTAGAGGGATATTTTAGACAGCCTCCTTGTTCAGAGAGATTAGAGGAGTATCTGCAGTAACTACACCTTCATATTCGAAGGCAAACTTTGTTTTCCTGCTCAGACATGGTTAAGATGGTCTGTTTCTATTCTTCTTGCATAAAGCAGGGGAAAAGGAAGGTTTTTTGTTACTTGAATGCTGTTACTAGGGGCTGGTTTTCAAGTTGACTGAGTTTTCAAAGTTGTTCAGCGGTTGACTGCAGTAGAGCTTTAGTATCTCACTTAAAGCATCTAATGTATCACTTTCTCCTTAGGGCCTGTCAACCATGAGAAAGCTGAGTGGGACAGGCATAGTGGAAGCAATATTCTGATGAAGCTATGGCAGTTTGCTTGTAGTAGGCAAGCACTATTTGGAGAAAGTCAAAGACCTTGTCTGCTGGCACAAACTGTTTCTTCATGGAACAGTTGAATAAGGCTACCTTCAAAAGCGGCAGTAGGTTCTGGCTGGAAGCTCTCATCTCTTGAGCTTTAGAATGCCTAAAGAAACACCGGACAACTAAAAGCAGAAAGGTTTTTTTTATTATTGTGTGCGCCTGTTTATGTATGCTTTTGTGAGCTCCTGACATACTACATGTTCCTCTCCTCTAGTGGCAAGGAAAGGGAGGAAGGCTGTAAACGCCAGGCTGGAAATCTGCCTGTTAGGCAACTTTTGAAATACAAAATGATTTGGGGGCCCTCTAGCTATTCAGGATGCTCTTTTTTCAAGAGCAGTATTTTAATAGTAATTTTTACTACTGAAGCAGTAGGGTGAAAGTTAGTATAAGACCATACAGGAATGCGTGTAGCAGAGTTAAAGGAACTTTTTCGAGTTGAACCAGGAAGAAGAGGAGGCATTTGACAATATCTTGTACACTGTCCCACTCAGCTTTCTAGTTATTAATCTAAGGACTTGATGTTATTTGAAGTAAATCCCTGCTATGCAACTATGAAAAGAGACTGCCAGTTAGAGTACACATGGTTAGTTCATTCCTGGCTAAGGGAGGAAGGCCAGACCATAGTGCAGGGGTGGGACAGCCTAGCCCTTCTAATGGATGCAGAGAAGCAGCATCTCATGTTTCTCTCCAGCCTGAGATTCTCTTCAGGGAACCCCTAGTTTCTTAGATCACTTCATATCATTCCTGCAGCTGTTGCAACACAGGAAGGTGTCCTAAATCTGAATGACTTGACCAGGTCTTCTGCAGAAAGGATATTGTACGCCACTGTTACTCATTCATGAAATAATTTTCAATATAACTCTAACTGTAGAGCTGTGAGAACCTTTATGTGATTAAATTTCTGGACAGTATTGAAGAACTGGAACAGGCAAACAGTTTATTTTCATAACTGAAGACAAACTTAAAGCAAGGATCTGTAGTTATAATTCTTGTCTTTTTTCATAGAAACTCTGAGGAGAATGTGCTCTTTGCATCAAAATTTGTTGACGTTGAGGTGAATGTTACTCTTGCTTTAATAAGTTAAGTCTTGATTTCAGTAGGTAATCTGGATTAAAGGAAAAGATGTAGTTTAGCAATATTTCCTTTAGTGTGGCTTACTTCATAACTTTATGTGAAATTAGATGGTGAAAGTTTTCTCTTAAATGAATTTGCTATATATTGCCCAGATAAGGTATGTTGTCTAGCCCCTCTTCAGTTACTCTAAAATAGCTTGTGAACATGATAGTCCCTGCAACTGTTTCTTTTTGTTTCTCTGTATCGGTTGTCTTAGCTTTTGAAGTCTTGTCCTATTTTTTTCCACTCAATAGTCTCTGTTTCTGCAACTTAACCAGTTGTGCCTTCACTTTTTTTCATGTCTGCGATGAAGGGAAATTTCTTAAAAGCATTCTGCATATATCAGGAAGAAGCAAAAAGAGTACCACCACATCCATGTTAAAGATGAACTGCAGATACACTTGAGTTACCTGTGTGGAGTTCAAGAGGGGAGGTACAGGAGACAGAAGGAGGACCTGTACGTTGCTAGGTGTGGCACTTCAGCACTACTGAAATCAAAGTGTTTTCCATAGTTGCAGGGCCAGACCAGCTACTTCTGTTTTTTTCTAAAGGTTTCATGTATAATCAATATTTTTTTTTTATTTGAGACGAAGCTAGTTATGCTGAACAGGGCTTGGACTGCATCAGAACCCAGACAATACTGATGGTTAAGTTGTGCAGTTGTACAATCCTTGCTTGCAGTTAATCAAACTTCTATAACATCTGGTCTGATACTTCCCCCAAAAGTGATTCATTAGAAGACTAGTGGAAAGTTGCAACATGTTTTGTTTTTTCTGAATGTGGAGATGGGTAAACTGGAATGTGGAATGGAAGTAATCTTTAAGTGGAAGTTACCTAAGAATTTTACTCTTTGCAATACAGTATTGAGGACTAGATTTGTTTGTGACATTCACACTTGAGACTGATCTGTGCACGGCTATGTGTCCAGGCTTATGTGGTTAGTTAAGTGTGGGGGCAGCCCAAGGACATACTGTGCAGGAACCTCTTTTATTAATCTTGCAAATGTGAAGTGGTTAAGGTGAATTGTTAGACGTTGTAAGATGCAGTCAGTAACCCTTCTCTGATATTTCATTGTGAAGCTACTTACAGGATAACATTCTGAAAGCTTGATGTACAAGATGACCCATAAGCATAGCCTACTTGGCTTCAGGTGATTGCTTTTGGCATACAATATTGCTGAAGGATTTTCTTGGGGTTGGGAAAGTGTATAAATTAATACTGCACGCAAAATCTTGACTCACGCTTCTGGGGTTATATTTATATAGTTAGTATGTATAACGATATATCATACTGTCTTTCTGTGACCCTTCTGACTTGTTTAAAATGGAGAATTGATGGGCAGTAGGGATTCTGTGAGTGTGGTGGTTTTATTTCCATTCAGGGAATGGTCCTTTTGTTATTTACTGTCTATTGTTTATATTGGTGCAAGTGTACAGAAAATGCTATGTGTTTTCACGGGTTTTATGATGAGTGGCATCAGAAATGAGTTCTTGGCAAGTGTGGATTCACCTTCAGAGTTTTTGCACGTATTATACCAGCCTGTAGATGAATTTCCAGGACAGTTTTATATCAACAGTGTTCACTGAATATAAGTATACAACTTGAGACGCCTCGGACTTGTGTTCTTAGTGGACTGCGAAATGCTGTGTTCAAAATCCAACTTCTGCTGACATTAGTTATTTGAGAATATGCCATGCTTCTAGAAACTGATATCGAATTGTCACCTTAGCACTTGGTGGAACCTAAGAGACTGTGTAGTAGTCCTGTGGCATCAAGAAGGAGCACTGGAAGAGGCAAAAACAGCTGAGTGTCATGCTGGAGAAACAGTCTTCCATTTTTCTGATACATCTTTTTTGACGTAAGCAGCAGATTAGGTGGGATCTCACCAAAGAAGAGATACCCTGTTACTTGATATAGATCATCATGGGCATTGAGTAAGTTTGGAGGCCAATAGAGAGAAGTCTATGTCACTATAACCAAAAGGCATTTGTAACTCTCATGTTTTTTAACTGGATGCTTGGTCTTCAAATGTTCTTAATGTTGGTGTACAATTTTCTACTTGCTTTTTATATCTGAATACTAGAGAGAAACTAGCATTTCTGAATGACAGCTATTTCTGCTTATTGTATGTTCTTACAGTTGTTACCTTTTCTCCTTTCTTTATATTTGAGCAAGTCCATTGCTTTTTTTTTTCTGGTGGCTTTTTTTTTTTTTCTGATCTCCCTAAACCTTTTATGTCAGAAAACGCCCTAAGCTAAACTGAGGTTCAGCCAGAGATCTCACATAGAAAACTTAAGTGTGGTAGCTGAAGTTCTGCAAAAACTGAGTAGCTGAAAGCACGGTTTTACAATTAAGTGCTTTAGACCACTGGATGTGCTGGTGTTTGGCATCCTTTTGATCTGTGTTGCTTTTCATCAAACGCTTAAGAGTAGTCTCTGAAGAAAAGTGCTGTATCTGTGTGACTAGGAATGAGAGTGAGAAAATAAGAATATTTCATGTGAAGCCTGGAATGAAAAGATCAAGTAGGTTGTACAGTTTTATTCTTGAAGAAAGAAACAAAGAAGTCCTGATGGTAGCATCTTCCTTTTCTGCTAGAAATCTGGGTCCTGTCTAGCCAGGAAACTGATGAAGAAGCAACATTAAGCGCATGTTAGTTTGGACTTAATTTAACTACAGTAACCAATGTTTTGAACAATGTGCAGTCTTGCTAACTGAAGGTACATCCTGCTTCTAGCCAGAGGCAAGATCTTAAGATGCGGTTTGCAAATACTTTTTTCAAAGACAAATATATCAACTTGAAAATATTTGTATTTTCAGGTAATGTAATTCTTCCATTACTTAATCTTATTGTGGACTACTTATTAAATGAAATTTGGTGCTGTCAGTTTCACAGAGGAAAGCTGAAGCCACTTTTCCAAGCTGAATGCTGAATCTGCTGTGACAGTAGAAGTGAAAATAAGGAACCATTCACTGCCTTATCTACAGATGGCTGAAGTCATAGATCCCAAGAACCTAAACATAGGACGCACTGGGTAAACTGGGAGCACCCTAAGCAATGTGGAAATACGAGACTGTGGTTTCATGAAGGATAAACTTGCTTCACTGGAACAGTCAGACTGAAAAGTCATTCTTCCTCTCAGGCGTTGCCCAAAATATAGATTGTTCTGAGATGCATATATTTAACTTGCTGGAAGTAAAACTCTTCTTCAGTGAAAGATTTAGGATGTAGTAGTAGCACTTGTTCAAATGCTGTGGTGATTGTCATAGTCTAAATAATAGATGAACTCTTAGAAGACCAGACATGCTGATTTGTATTTAGAATAGTCTTCCCATCCAAACCTCTGGAGCTGATTTTAAATTTCAGTATGCTTTGGACATCTGCTACCTTATCAAAGTACATGTTTGATTTGACTTAAAGCAAAGTGAGTCTTAAGGTATGACAGGTTTCTCCAGAAAATGGCAAGCTTTGAAGATGCAGAGGAACCAAAAGTATGGTCTAAGCAAGAACTAGAGTGATCTTAAGAAGATTTAAATAGACTCTTGTGGAGACTTGATTAAACAAGTTTAACCCTCATTAATTTGGTAACTCTCTACTAAAGATCTAGTCCATGTAATAGAAAGTGGTGTGGGGATGAGTGTGATTCAAATTCATTTGGTTAAAATTATTCAGCTTTTCGTGTAGGTGTCATTGTGTCTATGAGCTCAGGCTTGCAAGCATGAATTGCTTACCTTTGGGTTCTTCCTCATAACTGTCAGATTTTTCCCTCTCTTGGAAATTCCTGACCCATTAAATGAGACTTTTTTGGGGCTAAGATGCATCAGCTGCTCACAAAGCAGATGCAGAACTATGGCAGTTCACAGCTTGGCATGTCAGGATAAGCCAGGATTTGTTTGGGGGGTGGGGTGGATGGTTTTTGTTGTTGTTTGTTTGGGGGTTTGGTTTGGTTTGGGGGGGTGGTTTGGGGGGTTTTTGTTTTTAAATACCCTCGTCTGAAGCTTGTGACAGCTTACAGTTGCCTCAGAAACAACCAAGTTGTCTGTGCATCTGCATATGGGCAGAAGTGTGGAGGTCAACTTCTACAGTTGTCATCTTCTAGTCAAGGTATGTTTGTGAGTCGGATGTTTACTGAGGAGCTACCATTCCTAGGTTCGAGATGCTACTGCCTCGCTGCCAGAAACAGAACAGGATGTTCTGCCTGAGTTTCAGCCACTTCAATTAAGCATTTTGGACCTTTTATAAACCCACCTTCATCAGTGGATTCAGCTATAAAAGTTAACTGTGAAAAGAAGCAGTTAAGGTTGCACCTCCATTATTGCAGAGGTAGCAAAACCATGAGGCGGAAGATGGTAGTTATTGCTGGGTGTTGGTGTATGCTTTTTTCAACTTAACCTCCAGACAGATGTCTCAAGCTTTAACAAAAGAACTGTTTGTGAAATTAGGTATAATTTGGGTGACTTTGAGTGACGTTTGCTGCTCACATTCAAATACCATGTTTCTATTAGGGAAGTATTGATTGAGAGGTCAAAACAGACATGAGTTACAATTACTTGGGACTTTGCTGGTATGGTTCATTTATCATGGAAGAACTAATTTTATTCCTGTTAATGAATGCTAGTAGCTAGTATTCTCAATTTGCATAGAATCAGTGTTCTTTCAACAGATAAACCTTCTAATCTTAATTAAAATGACGTATGAGAATTTGTAAGACCGCTCTCAGGCCATCAACCTGATTTGTAATAGAGTTTCTGTAAATCACACTATGGAAGGATACTTTGTATGTAAAGGGCCTACACTAGCCAGTCTTAAATGGCCAGTAACAAAAGATCATATAATGATGAAGGAAATATATATATCTGTGCCTTGATGATGTGTTAGTAATCTAAACAGACCTGAATTGGAGCCAAACTTTTAATAATGGAGACAGTGCAAGTAATGATACCTTGGTATGCAAGCTCTGGCATTGCCAGGGATGTATATGATGTGCGGGTTATAGAGAAAAAGACAGGAGTGACAAAAATTCTGGTGGTATTGGAATTGCAGTTGAACTGAGCATTGTCTTATGTCGGTGGAAGGAAACCTGATATAAGGCTTTACTGGTTCAGCAGCCAGTATCGCAATCAGAGTACAGCTAGGATTGCCAGATGTTAAGCAGATATCACATGGAATTTGAGGCTAGGTCTTGTTTCTGCAACAGAAGTTAAGCTGCCTTTTTCCTAAGAATAGTATCTTAAGCCAACTGGCAAGTTTATTCTTGAAGTAACTTTCAAACTGCATGAGAAGTATTTTACAAGTACTTTACAAG